>NW_026095926.1:460098-919213 GCF_023614345.1 Adelges cooleyi | reverse complement strand
ATTAGGTATGCCCGCGCACGTCAGTTTTGTCAAATTCAAAATATACCCATTTCCCGCCCCCCTAGGGGGGGGTACAAGTTTTTTTGTTTTTCCGTCTGTTATTTTTCAAATAATATTGCCTTTTGCGTCATACTTTAATAACACGGTTTCTACATAGTTTGAATAATATTTCTTAAATAATGTATATTAAATCTATTTAAATTTTATTCGACGCCTAATAGTTTTAAAATTAATTATTTGTAAATATTTTTAAAAACATTTGTCTTACTTAAACTATGGGACAATATAGGGAAACGATAAAATTCTAAATGAAAGAACTAAATAAATAATTGGCCCAACTCTATGTAAAGAGGAACCACTTTGTATTTAGTAATTACAAATATACTCTACCCCTAATCCCCAAAATAACCAAATATAAGTTGAATCAAGTTTGTATTTTAAAAAGAGGTACTTGTTTACTTAAATTTATAGCTATCAAAAAGGACATCTTGTGCCCAATATGTTTTGTTATTTGATCGGCTTTTATTTAAAAGAAACCTTTTCATCAATGATTTTCTGTCTTGAGACTCTGTATAATAATATATTTAATTTTTTTTTTTTTGTTCGAAAAATATCAGGAATCTTTGAAATATTAGACATTTATTTTATAAAATGCTTGATTAATTTCGAGCTGGAAGAATTAAATAAATAATTGGCCCTACTAAATGTTAACAGGAACAACATTTATTTAGTTATTTTAACTAAAATTGTATTGTTCTCTTATGCTCGCTATATAATTAGTTGCGCCAACTTTGTACTTTTGGAAATATTATTTAAATTTATAGGTTACACAAGATACATCTTGTATCCAATATATTTTGCACGGGTTTCCTGATAAGAAACGTATTCACCAATTATTTTAAGATTTAATGGTCTGTATAATATTTTTATCATTTTGACTTTTTTGTTTCGAAAAATATCAAGAATATTTGTAATATTGGACAATTATACTACACAACGCTAACCAAAATTATTTTTTGTTATTGAAATATTTGTTCCGGCCATGGTGTTTTTTAGAAACATGAACGGTTGTTATTTTACAAAAAACATTGGCTTTTGCGTCATACTTATATAAATCTGTTTCTACATAGTTTAAATAATATTTGTTAAAATATAATGTATATTATATCCATTAAAATTTTATTCGACGCATAATAATTTCAAAATTAATTAATCGAATATTTGTTTTTTAGAAAAACTAAAAATTACAATTATTTAAAAAAAATAGTGTCTTCTTAATCAATGATCATTAAGAATTCTAAATTAAATATATTTTATTTATTTTTACTACTGATTTGTATACCAGCCTCCTACACAAAAAAAATACATATTAGGACCAACTAAAATATAGTTAACATAGGGTCACGATTATTTTCTTGTTGAAAGAACTAAATAAATAATTGGCCAAATTCAATGTTAAGAGAAACAACTTTTTATTTAGTTATTTCAACTACAAATATACTGTACCCCTAATCCCTAATAACCAAATATAAGTTGGACTAAGTTTTATTAAGTTAGTCCAACTGGAGATGTTATTAACCTTTCAATTAATCATAGTTTTAGTTTAACCAACTTTGTATTTCATGAAGAGTTGCTTGTTTACTTAAATTTAAAGCTATCAAAAAGGGACATCTTGTGCTCATTATATTTTGTTATTTGCACGGGTTTCGTTAAAAAAAAACTGTTTTATCAATGATTTTTTTACTTGAGAATCTGTATAACAATATATTTAATATTTTGAATTATTTAGTTCAAATAATTTCTGAAATACTTGGAATATTGGACAATTATTTTATACAACGCTTACTCATATTGTTTTTTTATATCGAAATATTTTTTCCGGCCATGGTGTTTTTTAGAAACATGAACGGTCTGCTATTTTACAAAAAAACATTGCCTTTTGCGTAATACTTTAATACATCTGTTTCTATATTATAGCTTAAATAAAATTTGTTAAATAATGTATATAATATCCTTTTAAATGTTATTCGACAGATAATATTTTTCAAAGTATTTATTTGCAAATATTTTAAAAAACATTGGTCCTGCTTAAACTTTGTTATAACATAGGGAAACGATGAAATTCTTAATGGAAGAACTAAATTCGGCACTACAGTTTTCCTTTAATTTCCGGAAAACTGTGTTTTCGCTGATTGCGTACATTTTATCAAAAAAAAACCTCCATTTTGCTGATTTTCGGATGTATCCACGTTAGTATTTTTAGGTCGACGTTTCAAACTCATTGCAGAGTCCACCATCAGGCTGTTGTAGTCACGACTGTACCGCTGTCGTGGCTATACTGATTGCCCCACTCGTTCCCTACCGCTATTTATACGTCCCGTGTCCTTGAGGCCGTGTTTCTTGACCAATGAGGATCATAACACGTGTCATGATGAGTCATGTTGTCATTTAGGTACTTTTTTTGGCATTCCCTACATTTAGGCCTGCCTTTTCTACACCTACAGTTATCGTTAGTTTCTAAAAAGGCCACTTCTGTTTGGCTTTGGTGAGTTGATTTAATTTGTTCTTTTCTTTTATTTAGTTGTATAATGGGTTTCCGCGTGTTGCTAATTCTCCAGCCATCATCTCTATTGAAATTGTTTGGACATTTTTCAATTTCGATTGCCTCTTTGTACATTCTTTTCCCGAAATTGGGCTCTTTGTCAAGTATTTTTACTTTGTCAAACTGGATGGTATGTCCCGAATTAGCTGCATGATCTGCTGCTGCAGATTTGTCTATTCTTTTATAGCCCACAATATCTCTTTCGTGTTCTTTCATCCGTATTTCGATAGCGCTTCCCGTTTGGCCAATGTATGACTTGCCACATACGCACGGTAATTCATATACACCAGGTGTATGCATTTTCAAAAAAAAAACTAAAATCTTAAAAAAATGCATCAAATCATTAAAACAATTGCATGTATATCTTTGCTGAATGATACTATTAATTTTTGTGCTCAAGTACCACTTTTGACTTTAAGTTTACAAAAATTCAATTTTTTTTTTTTTTACTTAAGTTTTTTTTGGCCGAGTAAAATTGAAAACTGATATCAAATTCATAATGACCGACCCCAAAACATATAATTTGACCACTTTTGAAGCCTTTTACATAAAAATCAAGAAAAATGTTTTAGCTTCGATGCAAAGCGCCGAAGGTGTTGGTTTTACTCTGATGTGGGTTTTTTTTTATCTGTACACACTGTAACTTTTTTAATACTGGACCAATTACATTTTTAACCTTCCTTACTTGTCTGATCGTAGGCACGCAGCTGACTTATCATTCCTTAAGTGTTTTCTGTCCGTTAAAATTGATTCCCCCACCCTCTTTTCACAAAATAACTTTAAAATCTCTGTACGTCCCACACGCCCTTCTTTCTGTTCCTTATCCAGCATGCTTCTACAAATTACTTTCTAAACTTCTCTAAACACCGACGCCTTCACTTCTTCTCTATGATTTATCCCTGTTTTGTGTAAATAAGTAAAATGTTTCCAAATTTAAATAATATGAGTATTATAGTTCTAGTTATTGTTGGTTGTTATTTGCATGGGTTCTCTTATAAGAAAATTATTCATCAATGATTTTCAGACATGAGGCTCTGTATAATAATATTTTAACATTTTGATTTATTTGTATCTAATAATATCAGGAATATTTTAAATATTGGACAATTATTTTGAACAAAGCCTACAAAAATTGTTTTTTGCTAGCGAAATATTATATCTGGCTCTGCTGTTTTTTAGAATCATGAACGTTGTGTTCATTTACAAATAACATTGCCTTTTGCATTTACATCTTGTGTACTGAAACATAAGCCATATACCATAAATAATTATTCAAAATAAGCAAAATATATTTTTGCTTCGAAGCGGAGCAGCAATGCTATTGGTCTTACAGTGCTGTGGGCTTTTTTTGTGTCTGTGTACACTGTAACATTTTTGATACTAAGCCAATACCTTCGAGTAGGAGCTATATAAATCATGTTTGTATACTTCTGAAACACAATGTTAACAGAACAGAACTGGTGTTATGTACTAACACTCGACATACAATACTCATTTAGTCAATACAACGTTTATGTTTGCGTATTTCTGAAATACAACGTTAACAGATATTATTTGAATGGCTGGCTCAAGTAAAACAAACATGCAAACTGTAATAGAACACACATAGTACATAAGTCTAACTAATGTTCATTGCTGTTCCTCATTCTACATTGTCTACTTGTTTGTTAGTGTTATAGATATTTCTTAGTGGATACGCAAGAAAATGATGTGGAAAATTATATTTGTGTTGCCATGTTTTACCGTTTTAGTGAACGCTGTTGGAAATCATGAAGAGGGTTCTACATCAGTAAATATAATCGATCTTTTATTTCTTTTTTTTTTAGTAGATAGAAAGTATATTTTATGTTTTTCATAAATTCCCAAAAATGTTTTGCATTCTTAGAATAAAACAGTAATTTTATCATACTATACATTTTTTCTAAACAATTTTTAAGTGTAAGAACATTGCGGGTGTAAATCTACTTCATGGGATAACATTTTTTTTTAAATCGATAGTACTTTTCATACTTATTTCAGTGCTGCAAAAATTTATAATCGCGAATGATGTCGTCCCGCATTTCCCTGCCCATCGTGGAAGATTACTTTTCCTACCTTATTGAGTAGCTATACTCGTAACAATATTTATAGTCTTCCAAAATAATAACTCCACATAGCTTTTAGAATCAACAACGAGGTTATATTGGGATTTCTTTGCGGGTAACGTGAGATTATAAAACTTCTTATAGACTAAATGCAAGGGATAATTTTGCAGAATAATTTTCTGAACTTTGTGACTGATCGGTAAACCAGTTTTTAATTAATTTTATAGTCGTTCTAGTAAGTAGTAAAGTTTAAGGCGGCCAGTGGATTGCGGTAAAGTAGGTAATTCGTGCAGATAAGAACTGTATGCCTACATCGTAGGAAAAGTCTTAAGAGAAGTTTCAGGGCTAAAGGTCTAAAAATAGACTGAAGATAATTTTAAAATGGGGCTGTAACATATTATGTAATTTTATCAGAAATTCATATTCACGCTATCCGTTTATTAAGAACAAACAATAACAGTGGAAAATTATACTTTAATTGAAATTATTCTCATAGTTCCTACAATCATAAGAAATATATCACAATAGATTGTAAAAATTCATATTGACCTCTGAATATAATTCGTACTTACGTGCACCAACCCAACTCTAATGAAGAAGTACTTATCAAGTTATTTGCGTTAAGAGAACATGCAGACTGTAAAATAATTTTTATCCGTCCACCCTTAGTCAGTATTTGTTTTCAAATTAATTACCGTTTAATTTTTTTTTAGACCGGAGGCCCGACACCATTTCCAAATATTGAAGATTGGGCGGATTCATTAGAAGAAATAAAAATTTCAGATTGGTCTAATTTGTCAACTGGACCAAGCCCAAATCAAAAAGTAATTTTTGTATAAAATACATTATTTAAAAACACGTTTAACCGTTTTTATTTTTAAAGGATTTGGCAAGCGACGCATTGAAAAATAGTGGATGTCCAACTGATATTGTGGAAGTTCTTCTTTTAAACAGTTATATATTTAATTGGCCTGATCATTTTAAAGAAAGAAATCCAAATGGATATAAAACGACTTTTCATATAAAATACTTGGCTTGTAGACGTATTCCAGGAGCACCAGTAGTATACGTGTCTCATATTAGTAACATAGGGGTGCCTGAGCCAGGACTTTTATTCGTTTTCGATAAACTTGAATGAATCGTAGATTCTGATTAAAATCGGGCTGGCAGGATTTAATTTCACCATTCAAAAAACCATAAATTAAAAAAAAATTATACTCATAATGAAAACAAAATCTAAATGTGTTAAAGAATAGTAAAATTTTAGTTAAATTATAAATGATTTTGTAAACCTAATTTGTTTACACACCTATCACATAAAACATACTACGCTTATCTAAAAATTGTATTTGTTATTACTAACGGAATTAAATAAAATGAATGTACTATATTGATCTAGACATTGATTTAATAAAGCTATACAATTTCTTTCTCCATTTTATTTTGTTTTATTTTATTTTATACTCTTCAGTATTTAGAATGTTCTAAAAAACTTGTTTTTTATTGATTAACTTATTGACATGTGTTAGAAGTCTGAGATAAGTAATGACAGATTTTTTTTGACAAATACAAATAATAAAAAAAATATAGGTAATATATTCATAGAAATTGTATTTAAATGAATGAATAAATACATATTTATATCATTTATATTGTTTTTGACATTTTTCACCATCATTATTATAATATATTACTAATATACTCAGTCAACAAAACTTATGAAACAATTTCTGAACTATAACAATATAAATATTATACATAAGTACTACAATACATTTTAACAAGCTGATTGACTTTTTAACAAGCCGATTTTGGGTGATTAACTTTACAATCGTTTTAACAATGTGTTAAGGCTAACAAATCTCGATGAAACGCAATTTTCACTAACTAGTTGTTAAATATAATTGACTGGGCTGCCAAATTATGTAAATAGTGTAAATACAATACCCCATTCAAATTTCAATAGTTTTTTAGTAGTCACTAGTAGCCGGCAGGCGGCCGGATGGGTCACAGATTTCGAGTGAGTTGTGGAGATCAGTGTCTAGCCGTATCGATTTACCTATTAAAAAGCAATGGTTTAAAAAAGGAAAAAATGGCGAGATCGGTGCCCATTGATTAGAAGGGGTTGCTCAGATACCGGTTATGGTGTTAAACCATGACAACGTGTCTTAAGTACTTATTGGTATCAATAAGTGTAGTGTTATTCTAGTATATATTTTTTGGAAAAGAAACGTATCTGCTGAGGAAGCTTCATCTGTACTCGTGTGTCCGTTCAACTCCTTCATTACATGGACTAACTCCAGAGAACGCTTAGGTAGAGGTGTAATACATACTATATACAATACATTTACTTATTTAAAAAAACTGTTTCCTTTTTGTTGCACACTTGAGAGTAAAGTTATTTAGAGGTACGACCGCCTGTTAAGCTCCTCGGGCAACATGGCAATTATAAAAATGGGATATTTAAGTGCAGATAACGCTTAACCATCCGTCCCGTCTTTGGGTCTACTAATTTAACCCTACTGACTGTCGTTTCGGCCTAGTCTAGCTAACTATTTTAACAATGAAACAGTATAGCACTTGCATGGCAATAGATAACTGATATTCTACTACACATATTTTAAATACATATTAAAACCCAGAGATTTATAACCTTAATATTTGGTGGCATGGAAGTTAAATATATATGTGTCACAAATAAGTTTTCTGTAATATTAAAAAAAAAAAACATTTACACACCACGCTGAGAACTTGGTATGTAAGTTAGTATGGCTTTTTATGCAACAAATATTTGCAATTTTGTGCAAATAATGGCAAAAAAAATTCAAAGATGTGTACTCGTATAATATTCTTTGCTTGTTTCAATTCGATATAAAACAGGCATTCAAAGACGGTAAAATTCATTCGATTTATCTCGCAGTTATACTTCAGATAATACTTTATAGATTAACCACAATGTTTTTAAAGTTCTCTGTTTCGTTTCTGTTTTTTATCCTAGCCATTAGCTGTATGCATACAGGCCCACTTGAAGGGAAAAATGATCCTGAAGCATCAGGTTCAGCTGTACCTGAAGAGAAAATTAATGTCACACCGGAGGATTTAGAGGTAATGTATAGTATTTTTTTAAAACTATTAGGTTTTTCAATATTTTTCAGAATCATTTATAAAAAAAAATCCTCAATTCAATGAAAAAAATTGAATGAAGTTCAATGAAAACAATTTCCCAAGTAGAAATTCTCTAGGAATCTATTATTATTTTAGGTAAAAGACATACAAATAAAATTCTAGTCTTAAATACTTGTAATCAAAATAATTGTCTAATATTGTTTGTTAAAAAAATGGTTTTATTATATTAAATTAAAACTAGAGTCGTAACTTAATCATTCGAGTAAAATGAAATAAATATAATAAATGTTTAACCCAAAATATGTATACACTTTACTACTTTGTAAATTACTAAGTATTACAAGTCCTATCACTCTATGATTTAATGCACTAATTATTAGTATCCGCAAATCCGAAAATTTATAGTAAAAGCAAATTTATTTAACTTAAAGTATACGTTTGTGCTGTATAAAAAAATGAAATAATTCTAGATTTATTTTAAAATATATTTTTTATTTGGTTTTAAAACATAAAAACATATAATGATGTAATTTTTTAACAGCTAAAGTATATTTTAATTATTTTATAGCAATTTTATTTGATATATTTCATCTAAAATAAATAAGTCTTTAATGATTTAATAATATTTTTTATTTGCTTTAAAATGTTACACACGTTGTATTGCTTTTCTGCTTACTTTGTTATAATCTTATTTTTATTATTATTATAACATAATATTACAAAGGCATACAGTAAAATAATGTTAATAACGCTAATACTTGGAATAACAGCTACTATAATTTAAATATTTTCTAAATTATATATAAAAAACACAACTTTTTTTTTAATCTTATTAAAGCGAATAAATGGATGAAAATTAAAACTTCAAAGAATAGCATTTTTTTAAAAATGTGTTGTCAACAAATTTATGTAATTTAAAACATATGTTGCCATTTGAAAAAGTGATGTCCTGCCCTTTTTTTGGGGTATAAGGGTTGGAGATACAAATTTCCACAGTATTGAAAAAATTAGGTCATTGTGTACCTTAAAAAATTAGAATTTTTTTTTTTTTTTTTGTTCACATTTTTTTGAGAAAATTAGCGCCTTAACCAAAATGAATTACTCTGTATATATATATATATATATATTTTTTTTTTTTATTGATTCTTAATCATAGGTATTTATTTAGGTCTAATCGTATTTAAATTTTATAATCAGATTTTTTATGGAATTAAACTTCGTGTTTATTAACAATTTTCAGCTTATAGAAGAGGCGTTCGAGGGTTGTAGAAAATTGACGTTAATAGAATACGACGTCGACATTATTGAAGAAAGAGTTGGACTTGACGATTATTACCTATACATGGGTGACAGCAATGACCAATGGGAATTTGTAAAATCATATTTCGAAACCTATAAGGAATGGCCCTCTTATTGTAAACATTTTTTACACACGTTATATGTCGATTAATATTATTTTTTTTCTTCGATGCGAAACTGTAAAGTAGTATTTGGTTTTTAAGAAATTATTTTCGTTCAAAATTACCATATAGTATTCAATATCCTATTAAATGTGGTGAGACCCAAAAGTATGCTCAATTAAAGTAAAATTAAAAACAAAATGACCGCCTCTTCGTCCGGACACAAATTTAGACAAATAAAAACACACTACTACAAAAACAATATAATTTCAGCTGCACATCGAAGCTAAAATAAATTATGTAATTGACAACTGCAACATATCATGCCTCTATGATAACATATATTATTTATAATTAAATTTAATGTTTTTTTGTTTTAGTTTCCATGACATCAGACATATTTCGTGATCTTTTTATAATACATTGTGAAAAATCTGGATTGTCCGTTTCAAAAATTGCTGAACAAAGAAAAGCCAAATTGGATTCAAAGATTACAAAGAAAGGATATCTTGATTGGAAACATAAATTGAACGAATACCTCCAAGTTTATGTAAAACGTTGGGAACGTTCGTGCAATCTTTAACAATCTGATTCAGAAACAAAAGAAGCAGACGAACGTCCTAAAAAATGACATTCTGAAGAATAAATTAATATGTCTAATAATGTTATAATTTTTTTTTAAATCTCTTAAATTGTTATTTAAAAAACGTTTCAAAATATAATATGTCATAACGACTTTAATAATTCCAAATTCTCTGTTTCTTTTCAAATAAACACTTATTACTTACTAATTGTGTAGCATTATTTTTATTTCTAAGACCAAAATTTTTAAAATGGTCGACTTTGTACGGAGTTGCAGCAGCTATAGCGTTATTAAGTAGAACATCTACATCATGATCAATATAACAGCTCATTATATCAAAAAATAAATAAAAACACATTGTTGTAAATAAAACCTATCTCAAGCTCATCATCATCGTTTGAGTTGCAACATTTCATCCGGAACGACAAACTAGAAAGTGTGTTAATAAAAAGTTGGTAAAAAAGGTAAAGTGTCTAAACGACACTCGGTTAGCAATATTTTTTTTTTGCGTCTATTTACATTAATTCGTAAAACAGTTGTTTAAAAAAAAAATGAGTTACTCCATGCCCCGACCCTATTGTGCTGGCATTTTACACTAGATATTATTGCAAATAGAAAAAGTCAAACCGAACTACTCCTAGTTGACTTTTGTTCTCGCTTAGTTTTGGACAAATATTTTGCAAGCTAAGTACTTTATTTTAATTGCCTCATTGTTGTGTTATATATAAAAAAGGAACTGTCAATTGGTAATTGCTATATACCACACGGTTACTCAAGTGTTCTGGAGAACCATTTTATCTGATAATTATAGAGCTATTATTTCAATTTTAAAAGTAGGATGCCAAGTTGCATTAAAAGTTAATCGTTTTAATGGTTTATTAAATATTAATTGATCAATCGCAGGCAACTAAATTGTGTTTAAATGCCACTGAATATAATATGTTCATATAATAAATTGGTTCATTAAATCTTTACTGAACGTTTATGCAAGTCGCAGCCCGCCAAAAATGTTTCATATTATCAATGATGCATTTCTAAAAAAACAATTGAAGCAAAAGTCTTACTTACTTTCAAATGAAGTGTATAAAATACACCAACATTGATAAGGCTTTTAAGAAATCAAAAAGAAATACTATTACAAATAATTTGAAACGAACATCATAAATGCTACGGTCTTTTAAACACTCATGTTTTATTAGATTAAAGATTTTTATCTTAACGGGTCAACAAAATTGACAGATGTAAAACAACGGAAACTGCTTCACACCGAAACTTCTTTACACTTAAACATAATAGATATCAAACACCGTACACGGTACAACGGAAAAGGCGAATATATTATAATATGCGTTAATATTTTTTCGACAAATTAATAGAAAATAAACATTTTAATTAATATAACGTGTCAACTGTCGAACGCGAACAAACGATAGGCGGTAATTGATAAATGCCGACAGCGGAAAATCTTGTTTAGATCATTTTCTTTTCCATGAGTGAGATAGTGTATTATATTTTCTTTTCCAGGTTCGAATAAAGGGCCCATGTCATTTTATATATTAGATATGGCTGTGATAGATATTAGATGTGGTATTCGTAAAAATGCGTAACGCCATTCGCTTGGCCTCGACGCCTTTAAGTACAACTTATATGGTTTTGGAAAACAGTGGCTTTGTGTGTACGTTAACTATGTAAAGAAGACCATCGTACGCTATATTTGTATTATTTGCAAACCATATTATACGGAACGCAAAGAAAATTGGAATCAAAACTACTTTGTTTTTTATACACATTAAATTGTTAAAAATTAACGTTTATACATTTTGTTGAATGTCGGCCGACTTTTAAAGTAACACAAAAATTAATAATTTGTGGAACATACGACTAATGACTATTAAACGCTATAAAATTAAAATCAGAAATTGAGTGCAAGGTATTCGGTTAAAGAGAATAACACTGCTAGGTGTTTTTAGCCGGGTAACATTTGGCATCATTCGAAACACTTGAGTATACATGAGTATTTTCCGCGATTTCATACGTTGGTTTGCCTAAGCACAAATGCCACTCTGTTTTTAAATATTTTTACCGAAATTTAGGTACAAGTTGGAAAATTATATGAAAAAAAACTAGCTGCGGGAGGGTGACAGGGAGCAAAGTATATTTAGGGCGGTCACAGATTCCAAGGGTGGCCTAGCTATGCCAATTATACAATTGAATACATAAGCAGAAATTAGCAAAATTAGCCATATTATGTTTATGATATTTTCCATGTTCAAAGAAAACCTGATATTTTCTATTGGTTCTTTTTTTATAGATTTCAATCGTTATAATCATACTTCAATTATTACATCAGCCAACTTTTAATATACATAAGCGGTGAAATAGTACGAACAAATCAAAAAGATCCGACTGGAATTTGTAACAATTACAGTGATATTATTTTTCTATACGAAACACCAGTAATACCATAATGGCTATATAAATATTACTAACCGTGTGCTGGTTATCGTTTTTTATAATACACTAGCCCGTTTCGTACAACAAAAATTTAGAGCACAAAATAAAACCTTACACGTTATGATTTAGTAACCCAAATTTAGGCCTCTGGTTGAGGAAATCTATACACGTTCGAAAATAATCGTTCTACTCGTTAAAATTTTTCCAAAAAAAGACAGTTCAGTTAGGTCGAGGTATAGTGGGGACGGTGAGGTCACGGTCTTCAGGAATTATTATAACTGATGACAAGGGAAAAGTGATAAAATCATTTTTAAATAAACCCTTCGATGCGAATCTGTGGATAGTACGTTCGAACCGGTACAGTCAAAACTTAGCACAGTAAGAAAATAGTATATGTAAGTAAGTGAGTAAGTAAAAGAGGATTAGTGTTCACAGATAAAAATACAAATTTCGATAAAAGCAATGTACCTAAAGACAGTTTGTTTGCCTAAAAATGATTTTAGGCTATAAACAGAAAAATATTAATCATCGTATGATAAATTAATACAGTTAATATGTGTTAAGTTACTATGATAAATTACTGGATCATTTAGGGGTATCTAAGATTTAGTATAAACGGTACAAAAAATTATTTGCACATAAATCGACTATTTCTTGGCCATTACTAGCATTAATGCCATTAAAAAACAAGTTTTGGGGCAAAGAGCTAATAGAGGTTTATGATTTAATAAAACTACAGACAAATTTACTGATAACGTTAATTGAGTTTGAACATTTTTTAAATATTTATCATAGTTTAATTTACTTAGATTTTCACACTGTTTGCGAAGATTAGAAAAAAATAGTATACACTTGAAAAAGACGAGCTCTTTTGAAAATAAGTGTGCTATTTTTTTTAACGAATAAGATTTTTTAATTCTGTACTAACCCAAATTTTATATTTAGAGGAAAAAAAAGTGAATTTAAACAATGAAACAGTATAGCACTAGTTACTAATGCATGGCAATAGATAACTGATATTCTACTAGACATTTTAAAAACATATTAAAACCCAGAGATTTATAATCTTAATATTTGGTGGCATGGAAGTTAAATATATGTGTAATAAATGAATTTTCTGTAAGATGTAAAAAAAAATACATTAACACACCTCGCTAAAACTTTGGTAGGTATGTTAGTTTTGATTTTAAACAACGAATAAATTAGTGTGCAAATATGCAATTTTGTGAAAATAATGGCAAAAAAAAATCAAAAGATGAGAACTCGTATAATATTCTTTATTTGTTTCAATTCGATATAAAACAGGCATTCAAAGACGGTAAAATTCATTCGATTTATATCGCAGTTTAACTTCAGATAATACTTTAAAGACTAACCACAATGTTCTTAAAGTTCTCTCTTTCGTTTCTGTTTTTTATCCTAGCGGTTAGCTGTATGCATACAGGCCAACCTGAAGGGAAAACTGAAACTGAAGCATCAAGTTCAGCAGTACCTGAAGAAAAAACTGAAATCACACCAGAGGAATTAAAGGTAATTTATACTATTTTTTTTAAAACTTTTAGGTTTTTTTCAATATTTTTCAGAATCATTTATAATATAAAGACAATTTTTTCCAATACAGAAATTCTCTAGGAAACTTTTAAGACTATAAGGATTTTGATAATATTTTACTGAATTATTTATAATCTAAAGTAAAAAGTTTTCCTAAATAGCCATTCTTATCTAGTAAACTATTAACATTTTAGCTTGAAAACTTACAAACAAGTGGGAAATCTGATGATGCACCTGAAGGGAAAACTAAACCTGAAGCATCAGGTCCAGCAGCACCTAAAAGGAAAACTGAAATTACTCCAGAGGAATTAGAGGTAATTAATATTATTTTTTTTAAAGCTATTAGATTTTTCCAATATTTTTCAGAATCCTTTATAATATAATGAAAAAAAATTCCCAAGTAGAAATTTTCTAGGAAACTATTATTATTTTAGGTAAAAGACTTACAAATAAGTGGGAAATCTAATGATGCACCTGAACGGAAAGCTGAACTTGAAGCACCAAGTTCAGCTGTAGCTGAAAAGAAAATTAATGTCACACCGAAGGATTTAGAGGTAATTAATATTTTTTTTTTTAAAGCTATTAGGTTTTTTTCAATTTTTTCAGAATCCTTTATAATAAAATGAAAAAAAATTCCCAAGTAGAAATTCTCTAGGAATCTATTATTATTTTAGGTAAAAGACAAATAAAATTCTAGTCTTAAATACTTGTCATCAAATTAATTTTCTAATATTGTTTGTAAAAAAAGTTTAATATATTTGATTAAAACTAGAGTCGTAACTTAATCATTCGAGTAAAATTCAATAAATATAATAAATGTTTAACCCAAAAAATGTATACACTTTACTACTTTGTAAATTACTAAGTATTACAAGTCCTACCACTCTATGATTTAATACATTAATTATTAGTATCCGCAAATCCGAATATTTATAGTAAATGCAAATTTTTTTTAACTTAAAGTATACGTTTTGTGCTGTATAAATAATGAAATAATTCCAGATTAATTTTTAAATATTTTTTCATTTGATTTTAGAACATATAATGATATAATTTTTTAACAGCTAAAGTATGTTTGAATTATTTTATAGCAATTTTATTTTATATATTTCATCTTAAATAAATAAGTCTTTAATAAATTAATAATATTTTGTATTATTTATTCTAAAATATAATATGTTTGCTATAAAATGTTACACACGTTGTATTGCTTTTCTGTTTACTCTCTAATCATCTTATTTATATCGTTATTATAACATAATACTACAACAGCATTCAATAAAATAATGTTAATAACGCTAATGCTTGGAATACCAGCTACTATAATTTAAATATTTTCTAAATTTATTTTTAAAAAAAAACCTCTATTTTTTTAAAAATCTTATTAAAGCGAATAAATGGATAAAAATTAAAAATTCAAAGAATAGCATTTTTTTAAAAACTTTTGTCTACAAATTTATGGAATTTAAAACATATTTTGCCATTTGAAAAAATGATGTCCTGCTCTATTTTTTGGTATAAGGGTTGGAGATTCAAATTTTCACAGTATTGAAAAATATAGTACAAGGTGTACCTAAAAGTATAGGAAATTATTTTTTTTTAAATGTACATGTTTTCCGAGATAATTAGTGTCTTACCCAAAATGAATCACCCTGTATACATATATATTTTTTTATTGATTCTTAATCATCAGGTATTTATATTGGTAATCGTATTTAAAGTTTATAAATTTAAAATTTTTTAGAATTAAACTTTGTGTTGATTAACAATTTTCAGATTATAAAAGAGGCGTTCCAGGTTATTAGAAAAGAGATATCAAAAGTGTACGACCTAAGATTTATAATTGAAGCAATTGGATATATTGATTATTACGAATACATGGGTGACAACTTTGAAGAGTGGGATTTTATAAATTCATACTATAAGATACAGTACTCTAGCGAATATTGTAAAAAAATTTTTACACACGTTATATGTCGTTTAATAATATTTTTTTTATCTCCGATGCGAAACTGTAAAGTAGTATTTGGTTTTTAAGAAACAATTTTCATTCAAAAATACCATATAATATTCAATATACTATTAAATGTGGCGAGACCCAAAAGTATGCTCAATTAAAGTAAAATTAAAAAAAAAATGACCGCCCCTTCGTCCAGAAACAAATTTAGACAAATAAAAATACACTATTACAAAAACAATATAATTTCAGCTGCACATCGGAGCTAAAATAAATTATGTAATTGACAACTACAACATATAGTGTCATTATGATAACATATATTGTTTATAATTAATAAAATTTAATGTTTTTTCGTTTTAGATTCCATAACACCAGATATATTTCGTGATCTTTTTATTATACATTGTGAAAAATCAGGAATGCCTGTTGCAAAAGTTGCTGAACAAAGAAAAGCCGCAATGGTTGGAAAGGAAGGACGTTTTACGTTAAATGAAAAATTGAGTGATTACATCTACCAAAAAAGAAAACAAAAAAAAGTTCAGGCGGAGATTTCTAAAAAAGTTTCATTCTGAAAAATAAATTAATATGTCTAATAATGTTATAATTTTTTTTTAAATCTCATAAATTGTTATTAAAGAATTGTTTCAAAATATAATATGTCATAACGACTTATAATTATTCCAAAATCTCTGTTTCTTTTCAAATAAACACCTATTACTTACTAATTGTGTAGCATTATTTTTATTTCTAAGACAAAATTTTTAATACGGTCGAATTTGTACGGAACTGCAACAGTTATAGCATTATTAAGTAGAACATCTACATTATGATTAATATAACATCTTATTATATCAAAAAGTATATAAAAAACATATCGTTGTAAATAAAACCTATCTCAAGCTTATCACCATCGTTTGAGTTGCAACATTTCACCCGGAACGACAAACAAGAAAGTGTATTAATAAAAACGTGTTAAAATCGGTAAAGTGTGTAAACGACACTCTGTTAGAAATATTTTTTATTGCGTCTATTCACCATTAATTCACGTAACAGTTGTTTAAAAAAAAATGAGTAAATCCATGCCCCGACCCTCTTGTGCCGGCATTTTACACTCGATATTATTGCAAAAAGAAATAGTCAAACCGAACTACTCCTCGCTGACTTTGTCCTTGATGTTGTTTATGCCTTTATCGGTGAAATAACTTATATAAAAAATTCTACATGAAATACAATAAAAAAAAAAAAAGAGCTAAACTTATCATGTGCGAGAACTTTATTGAGAAACGATTAATATTTTATATTGTTTATACTAGAGCTTCGTTTTTAAGTAATGTCGTTATATGTCATAGTACCTTTTGGCTGTGTCTAGTGATCAGAATTCATACCTAGTTTTGGACAAATATTTTTCAAGCAAAGTACTGATTCTAAACATTGCTTAAAACACGGCCAAAGTGTACAGAATGATAAACGGTGAGATAAAATAACTCTTAAGTTTTTAGATCTGGACAGTTACATAATAATAATAATTATGTTCAGTGCATCAAATACCTATATTATTTGATACTTATCCAGACATATTTTATACATAAAAGATACAATGATATAAATTCATATTAGCTTCGATGCAGAGCGGCGAAGGTATTGGTTTTACACTGATGAGTGTTTTTTTGTTATCTGTGTACACTGTAACTTTTTTAATACTGGACCAATTCCTTCGAGTAGCATTTCTATAAAAAGCAAATTTCATCTAGTTGATATTTTTTTTTTTTGGGGGGGGGGGGGTAATGAATACTTATTTGGTATGCCCGCACACGTCAGTTGTATCAAATTTAAATTAAACCCATTTCGCACCCGCCCTAGAGGAGTTTCAAGTTTTTTTGGTTTTTTTAGTTATTTAGCCGTTATTTTAGAACCTTTTATTATTTTTTTTTTTTTTAAACTACAATCATGGTGTACCAGATGTGAAAAACGAACAGACGGTAATAACTTGCGGTTTGTAACGTCGACCCATGTTAGGATAGGTTAGGTCCCAACTGTCGGTATCATAATATTGTGTTTATTACATGATACAGATTAACTGATTACAGTAGATACACAATTTATTGGGAAAAAAACCGATCCGTCTACTTATTAAGACACATAATCGTTCTGACACGGCATAAGAACCGTCGTTATCTCGATATTTTATCGCCCGCGGGCGACCGTACCGAAGGTCAACCATGAGTATATTATGTTCAACTACCTGCAAATTATAAAGAGGACTGTTGTTTATTGGATCTAGATTAAGTGTTGGTTTTCATGCAGTCTACCGCCCCAAAATGAATTTCATATAACACAATTTTTTTTTTTTCACCACCAAACAAGCCGTAAAAGACAAACCTACATTCATTCCACTTAGAAATGAAGATGGTTCATGGGCCGCAAATGATCAGGAAAAAGCAGAACTTTTCCAAAAGCACTTAACAAATGTTTTTAAGCCCCACGAAACTGTAAAAAATACTGAACTTCTTAATAAAATACAAAACTTCTTATTATCCCCACTCCAATTGACACTACCTCCAAAATCTTTCTCTCCAGCCGAAGTTAAACATTGCATATCTACATTTCCCAATAAAAAATATCCTGGTTTCGACTTGATCACATACGTGGTCACTAAGCATCTCCCCAAAAAAACACTTATTCTTCTCACATATATGTTTAATTATATACTTCACCTCTCATACTTTCCGCTGCAGTGGAGGCTCTCTGTAATAATAAGGGCTACTACGAGGATATTGCTTTTACAATTATGGGTTTTATTTTTTATTTTTGTGTCTGGATCCACGATATCTCGTAAATCGCTGAACCGATTTCTTCATGTAGCAACTCTATAGATCAGAAATCATACCTGGAAGGTACTTTAAGAGGCCAAAAATTAAAAAAAGACACCCTTTCCCCATTAAAATCGAGAAAAACACCCAAAATATGTACAAATTTTTCAACTTAAAATTACGATGCTCTATAACTTTTTTAAAAATAATCGAAAAAGTTCCAAATTTAAATGAATTGTTCTTCAAACATAGCACTATCGATAAACATTAACAAAATAAAAAATATCATAAGCCCTTTCCCCTATAAGGGATAGAATTTTTTTCTTTATTTCACTTTTTCAAGCAAAGTTTTAGAGATTAAGATCTGAAAATTAGACCGAAGGTAGATATTAAATGGAACTATAACATTTACAATTTTCTTAAAAGTCTATAGTCAAATTTTTTTTTAATGAGGAAACACCCCAAAAATAGGGTAAATTTACGCTTTGGCCTTAGTCAGTTTCTAGGCATCTTTTTGTGAGTGATTCAACAGTCCACAGGTAATGAAAATATTTTCATTATATTGTTAATTACGATACACGGGTATCCACCCT
Source organism: Adelges cooleyi (assembly GCF_023614345.1). Taxonomy (NCBI): domain Eukaryota; kingdom Metazoa; phylum Arthropoda; class Insecta; order Hemiptera; family Adelgidae; genus Adelges; species Adelges cooleyi. The sequence goes on along the minus strand of NW_026095926.1, from coordinate 900,050 downwards.
GCACAAGACTAAATATTAAATTTACAGTACATTATTGCTGGTTTCACGATATCTTTTAAACTGCTATAACTGGTTTCAACATACTATCCACAGATTCGCATCGATGAGTTTATTTTAAAGTGATTTTATCACTTTCAGTTATAATAAAATCTGTAGACCTGTGACCTCTCCGTCCCTACTATGCCCCGACCCGACTAAACTTCAAGGTCTTTTATATACTAATGCATTTAATAGTACGAAAAATATGTGCACATCTATAGCCATGCAGCTTTTTTATGTGTATTATTATATGAGTACATACCGGTGTTTTCATACCGGTACGAACTTAAGGTAAATAAAACGCAAAAAAAATAATAATTTGTGGAATATACGACTATATTCCACAATATAAGCGGTGCAATAGTACGAATAAATCAAAAAGATTTGACTGGAATTTGTAACAATTACAGTGATATTATTTTTCTATATGAAACAATAGTAATACCGTAATGGTTATATAAATATTACCAACCGTGTGCTGTTTATCCTTTTTTTCTAATACACTAGCGCATTTCATACAACAAAAATTGAAAGCACAAAATAAAACCTTACACGTTATGATAGGGTAACCCAAATTCGGGCCTCTGGTTGAGGAAATCTGTACACGTCTGAAAATAATCGTTCTACTCGTTAAAATTTTTCCAAATAATCAAGTTTAGACCTATATTGATTTAGATCATTGTCTCATAGAATAATAATAACGAAGTGGGATGGAAACCTCAATCGGTTCCACCTTAAGAGTATAGAAGGTTGGACCATTTAGGAATAAAGGAGAGCATATTTCGAAATGGAGGGTGCCAACGGAGTTTAGTATCAAAAATAAAACCTAGGTAACAAATAGAGGAAACATATTAATTTGTGGAATTTTCAAAAATTATTGGAGGAGGATCATTTAAAATACGACGACGTGAAAAAAGAACAACATTACAAAAGTTACACCGAGAAAGTAAACAAAGATTCAAAAGCATGATTTTCTATGCAAGTATTATTTATCGAATTCTCGCCTAAGAGTCAACTCGAAAACACAATTTTTTACTACAGAAAAACACTTGGGTGATTCAATGTGCGTTTCCATTTCCACTGTTTACATGAATGAAAATAATATACGAATCGAAAAATTCAAGGTCTTAAGAAATTCACGGCCAACCCGACTTATTGACGACTTTCTAGAACAATAACAAAAGAACAACTTATGTCGATCATTTTTATTGGTTTTTGTAATACTATGTTATTTCAAGGTCATTATAGCAACCTGTATATTAAATTTAGATATGCATGTTAAGTATTTTTTTGTTTTTGAGTAAAATAGAATTTGATTGAAGCTTATAATATCATTTAAAAGGGCCCTTATAACTTTTTTTTTTTTTCAATGTTATATTTACAATAATTGTAAAGCATTTTAACGACTATTTTTAACTATTTAATTAGATAAGTTGGTTTTTTTTTAACTTTTTATATATAAATATTAACGTTTGCATTAATCGAAATAATTGTTCAGACTTAAACGCCAAAAGAGTTCACGAAACTTCCATAATCTTCTATGCAATGTTCCACTCTAAACTCAATGGTCATCCGAACCAACTCGTTTACAACCTCGCTACTAGATCTTTACCGGACATTTTGGTCTTCGCCGAAATTGGCCAAGGGTATCTGATGCGGTAGTTCCAATTAAAAGAAAATTTTGGCTGTACTAAAGCTAGGAGAAGACGCCGAGAAACGTCACTGGCTAGTTTTATTATTATCTCTGTCGAAACATGTGCTTATTTTATTTTGTTTTATCTTGTAAATAATCTAATAAAAGCTTAATTTTATAATAATAATAATTTGTATGTTATTGAAGTATTTTATTTTAATTATTTTGTATTATTAAAAGTTGATTTGAAACAAAAGTTAAATTACATTACAGTCGCTTTCATTTTTTTTTATCAGGTGCGGGGAGTGCCTCCAGGTCATAACTTATCATTGCATTTAAAATAATTTTACATTTTCTTCAAAAGCAAAATTATTTAAACGTACTTTCATTTTATATAGAGGCACGTCAAAGAACAAATATTACCGTTGAACCGGATTGGTAAAGTTCTGGGTTAAAACATTTTTTTTTTTTTTTTTAAGAATTTTTCGTCGATATAGGCATAAACAACTTCAAGGACAAAATCAGCTAGGAGTCGTTCGGTTTGGCTTTTTCTATTGCAATAATATTGAGTGTAAAAAGCCAGCACATTTTGTAAAAAACTGCTATACGAATTTAAGGTAAATAGACGCAAGCAAATATTACAAACCGTGTGTTGTTTATACACTTTATCGTTTTTTTATAATACACTAGCGCATTACATACAACGACAATTGAGAGTGAAAAATAAAACCTAATTATCAATTGGAAACCCAAATTTGGGTCTCTGGATAAAGAAATTAGTAGACGTTAGAAAATAAAAGACAGTACAGTTAGGTCGGGTCATAGTGGGGCTGGAAAGGTCACGAGTTAAATCTCTATGAAATAAATACTTCAATACCAATCTGTGGATACTAGGGTCAAACCAAGCACAGTCCAAACCAAGCTCATTAAGAAAGTATTATTTGCAAGAGAATGTGTAGTAGTAAGTGTGTAAGGAAGAGAGGTCTAGTGTTCACAGTTAAAAAATACAAATACTAATAAAAGCATTGTACCCAATGACAATTATTTGCTTAAAAATTAATTTTTAGTTTAAGGGTGGATACGATTAGAGTTGATCGTCTGTCTATATAAATTAATTGCTATAGTATCCCGTATATCATTGTTTACAATATTATGAAATATTTTCGTTGACTGTTTACTCATTCGCACATACCAACCTGGAAATTGAGTAATCGGTCAAAGTATAACTTTCCCCTTTTGTTGGAGTTTTCCTTAATAAAAAAAAGTTTGACCAAAGATTTTTTGAGAAAATTTTATATGTTTTAGTTCCATTTTAGATCTACTTTTGGCCTAATTTTCCTGACTTAAATCACCGAAACTACTTGAAAGAGTGAAATAAAGAAAACAATTCTACCATTTGAGAAACGGTTTAAATTCCACACAAATTTGGAAATAATTCGACTGTTTTTAAGAAGAACGTCAAAATCATCTATGTACGCAAATCGTATGTAAATGATATATCTGATTCGATAACATTTTACAGTTTTGAAAATTTGCTATGCCCTTCAAATTTTCAAAGTCAAAAGTATCACTAAGATTTGTACAAAAAAAAAAAATGTAAAACTCGAACATTGGCAATTTTATGTTTTATTGTTTTTGCCGTTAGAACGAAGTATTTTTTTCTGCTTGAATTTATGAATATTATTATCGTTGGAAAAAAAATGTACTAAAACGTTCTCATGTGTGCACAAGTGCCGAAATTGTATGATTTTCGAAAATATTTTCGATTTACAACAACCTTAGCGTTTTCTATGTAAAAAGTTGTATCGATAAAATTGCTCATGAAAAAAATCTGAAATTTTGACCATCCTCCGGGATAAAGGCTCAAAGTTTTTGAAATTTTGTTTGGCGAAATTTAAAGATTTAAGAATTAAAAATTAGCCTAAAGATAGGTCTAACAAACACCGTGTAACATGTGTAGAAAAAAAATATCGATAGGTACCTAAGCCTTATCAGTGTAACTTTAATGGGACGTTTACTTTCAAATTTTGTAATTCGACTTTCACACTTCCAACATGCCAGTGTATCTTCTTGAGTTAAGATTTTGAAAGGCTCGAGTAGCTTAGGACACTAAAAAATTTAGCCCTTAATAGTAAACATTCTCAAAAGAGGAAAATTTCATAGTTATCATTTTTGTTCCCGACTCACTCACTCACTCATCATCAAAAATATAAAACGCTTCCTGTATAGGTAGAAACATTTGATTTGGTACAAATGTATGTCTTAAGTAAGCCAATCAAAGTAGTGAACTAGCCAAGTCTTAAGCAATACAAATAAAAGAGCAGTATTGCTCGTTAATGTAAGAGTGAAGTAAAATTATGAACAAAAGAAATAGCATACTTAGCCACAATGTAGATATCACTAATTTGGTGGGATGACTTTTTTTTTTTTGGGGGGGGGGGGTCTGGTACTTGACCCTTTTTCACTGTTAGGTTTTTGTTGGAGATTTAAATACTTTTTTCATGTGTAAAAGACTGTAATGTAAAAACATGTTATAACAAAAAATAAAGCAAATGCTTAATTTCAAACAATACCACATTGTGGAAAGAACAAAATAACTCGACTCTCATGATTAAGTTTTGTCTTAATATTAAATATTATAAGAAGGGTTATTATGTTACGAGAAAAATAAATTTGTCGAAAATAGCTATTAATTTTGTAATTTTGACATATTATGTTTTTTAATTTAGTACTAAAGATAAACATTGACAAACCAAAAAAATATGTGAAGTACTTTCCCCTAGAAGGGATAGAATTTTTTTTGTATACTTCACTTATTCAACCTAAGTTATAGGGGTTGAAGTTTGGATGGTAGATCTAATATGGGGCTTTAGAATGTACAATTTGGCCAAGGGATCTGCTTCAGTAATTCCAAGTGAATAAAGTTTTAGCTGTAGCCTCTTCCCCTCAAAAAATTGTCACTGTCTAAATTTGTTTTATCTTTGTCAAAACATACTGTGCTTATTTAATTTTCTTATAGATTGTAAATATTCAAATGAAAGTTTTGTAAAATAAAAAAAAAATAATGATAATAATTTTTCTGTTCTTGAAGTGTTTTGTTTTAATTTTGTATAAATAATAGTTGATTTCAAAGCAATAGTTATATTATATTATAGTCGCTTTGGTTTTCTATCAGGTGCGGGTTACACAAGGTCATAATATTATATCATTGCGTTTAAAATATTATTACATTTTCTTCAAAAACAAAATTATTTAAGCGTACCTACATTTTAAACAGAGGCACGTTAAAACCAAATATTACCGTTGAACCGGGTCGGTAAAATTTTTTTTATTGGATAATGTCAGCTAACAGTTGTTTGGTTTAAATTTTTCTATGTACAATAATATGGAGCGTTATTATGACTCATTTGTTTTTTCATGCCTATACGAATTTTAGGTAGACGCAAAAAAAAAAACTAACCGTGTGTTATTAACACACTTCACCGTTTTTTATAATATACTAGCGCATTTCATCCGACGAAAATTCAGAGTATAAAATAAAACCTAGTACATTATCAATTGGAAACCCAAGTTTGGGCTTCTGTGTAAAGAAATCTGTAGACGTTAGAAAATAATGCCATAAAAAGCCAGTACATTTAGGTCGGGGCATTGTGGAATGGGGAGGTCACGGGCTTGCAGAAATTATTATAACTGAAAGTAATGCAATTTCTATTAAATAAATACTTCAATGTCAATCTGTGGATAGTAGAGTCAAACCAAGCATGGTAACAAAACATTATATGTAATAGAATGAGCTGTAGTAAGTGAGCAAGTAAGGGAGGTCTAGTGTTCATAGATAAAAAATACAAATATCGATAAAAGGATTGTACCTAATGACAATTACTAATGCATTTTTCGTTTAAGGCTGGATACGATTAGGTTTGATCTCTGTCTACCCATATATCGTTATTAACAATATAATGAAAATATTTGCATTACTTGTTGACAGTTGAATCACTTATGCAACCTAAAATCTGATTACGGCTGAAGTGTAAATTAACCTTATTTTTGGTGTTTTACCTAAATTAAAAAAAAATTTTGACTTTAGATTTATAAGAAAATTGTATATTGTAAATTGTAAAGTTCATTTTAGATCTACCTTCGGTCTAAATTTCAGATCTTAATCTCTAAAACTTTGCTAGAAAAAGTGAAATAAAGAAAAAAATTCTATCCCTTCTAGGGGAAAGGGTCTATGATATTTTTTTGTTTTGTTAATGTTTATCGATAGTACTATGTTTGATGAACAATTCGTATAAGTTTGGAACATTTTCGACTATTTTTAAAAAAGTTATAGAGCATCGTAATTTGAAGTTGAAAAATTTGTAAATTTTTTTGGTGTTTTTCTTGATTTTGATGGAGAAGGGGTGTCTTTTTTTTAGTTTTTGGCTTCCTTAAGTACCTTCCAGGTATGATTTCTGATCCATAGGGTTGCTACACGAAGAAATCGGTTCAGCGGTTTACGAGATATCGTGGGTTCAGACACAAAAATAAAAAATAAAAACCTTCTTAGTTCCTCACCGAAGCCAAATTAATCCGTACACTTTTGGAATTTATTTGACTATTTTAAAATCAATTGTACATCATCGTTATTTTAAATTGAAAAATGTGTAAACTATTTGCAAGTTTTCTCGATTTTGAAGGGGAAGGGTGACCCCTTCCCCTTAAAAATCGAGAAAACTTGTGTAGTGTTATTCTAGTATATATTTATTGGAAAAGAAACGTATCTGCTAAGAAAGCTTTATCTGTACTCTTGTGTCCGTTCAACTCCGTCATTGCCTGGACTAACAACAGAGAACGCTTTAGGATTCAGATAGAGGTATAATATATGTGTACATAGCTTTACTTATTTAATAAACCGGTTTCCTTTTTGTTGCACACTTGAGAGTAAAGTCATTTAGAGGTACGACCGCCTGTTAAGCTCTTTAGGCGATATAGCAAATATATAAATGGGACTTTAGGGGTATTTTAGTGTTGATACGGCTTGGCCATCCGTCCCATCTTCGGGTCTACTAATTTAGCCCGGGATGACCGTTTAAGCGGAGATTTCCCAACATTAACAATAAAACAGTATAGCACTAGTTACTAAAGCATGACAATAGATAACTGATATTATACTAGGCATTTTAAGCACATAATAAAACCCAAAGGTTTATAATCTTAATATGTATTGGCATAGAAGTTAAAAATATGATTGGTAAGCCATTCCCGGCTTCTGACTTATTTTCTGTAAAATTTAAAAAATACATTTACACACCTCGCTAAAAATATTGGTAGGTATGTTAGTATGGATTTTCTACAACAAAGAAACTTGTGTGTACTCATTTACATATATGTGCAAATATGCAATTTTGTGCAAATAATAGGAAAAAAATATTCAAAGATGTACTCGTATAATATTCTTTATTTGTTTCAATTCGATATAAAACAGGCATTCAAAGACGGTAAAATTCATTCGATTTCACTCCCAGTTTAACTTCAGATAATACTTTATAGACTAACCACAATGTTTTTAAAGTTCTCTGTTTCGTTTCTGTTTTTTATCCTAGCCGTTAGCTGTATGCATACAGGCCCACTTGAAGGGAAAAATGAACCTGAAGCATCAGGTTCAGCTGTACCTGAAGATAAAATTAATGTCACACCGGAGGATTTAGCGGTAATTTATACTATTTTTTTCAATATTTTTCAGAATCATTTATAAAAAAAAATCCTCAATTCAATGAAAAAAATTGAATGAAGTTCAATGAAAACAATTTCCCAAGTAGAAATTCTCTAGGAATCTATTATTATTTTAGGTAAAAGACATACAAATAAAATTCTAGTCTTAAATACTTGTCATCAAATTAATTTTCTAATATTGTTTGTAAAAAAAAGGTTAATATATTTGATTAAAACTAGAGTCGTAACTTAATCATTCGAGTAAAATTCAATAAATATAACAAATGTTTAACCCAAAAAATGTATACACTTTACTACTTTGGAAATTACTAAATATTAAAAGTTCTATCACTCTGTGATTTAATATATTAATTATTAATAGTATCCGCAAATCCGAACATTTATAGTAAATGCAAATTTATTTAACTTAAAGTATACGTTTGTGCTGTATAAAAAAATGAAATAATTCCAGATTAATTTTTAAATATTTTTTTTTTTTTGGTTTTAAAACATAAAAACATATAACGATATAATTTTTTAACAGCTAAAGCATATTTGAATTATTTTATAGCAATTTTATTTGATATATTTCATCTAAAATAAATAAGTCTTTAATAAAATAATCATATTTTTTATTTGCTATAAAATGTTACACACGTTGTATTGCTTTTCTGCTTACTTTGTTATAATCTTATTTATATTATTATTATAACATAATATTACAAAGGCATTCAGTAAAATAATGTTAATAACGCTAATACTTGGAATACCAGCTACTATAATTTAAATATTTTCTAAATTTATTTTTTAAAAAAAACAACTATTTTTTTTTAAATCCTTTTAAAGCGAATAAATGGATAAAAACTAAAAACTCAAAGGATAACATTTTTTTTAAAATTTTTTTTTACATATTTATAGAATTTAAAACATATGTTGCCATTTGAAAAAGTGATGTCCTGCCTTTTTTTTGGGGGTATAAGGGTTGGAGATACAAATTTTTACAGTATTGAAAAATTTAGTACAATATGTATCTAAAAGTATAGGAAATTAGTTTTTTTTAATGTTCCTATTTTTTGAGAAAATTAGTGTCTTAACCAAAATGAATCACTCTGTAAATATATAATTTTTTTATTGATTCTTAATCATCAGATATTTATAATCAGATTTTTTATGAAATTAAACTTTGTGTTCATTAACAATTTTCAGCTTATAGAAGAGGCGTTCGAGGGTTGTAGAAAATTGGCGTTAATAGAATACGATGTCGACATTATTGAAGAAAGAGTTGGACTTGACGATTATTACTTATACATGGGTGACAACATTCAAGAGTGGGGTTTTGTAAAATCATATTTCGAAACCTATAAGGAATGGACCTCTTATTGTAAATATTGTTTATACACGTTATATGTCGTTAATAATATATTTTTTTTTTAAAGTAGTATTTGGTTTTAAGAAAATTATTTTCATGCAAAATAACCATATAATATTTAATATACTATTAAATGTGGTAAGACCCAAAAGTATGCTCAATTAAAGTAAAATTAAAAACAAAATGACCATCCATTCGCCCGAGCACAAATTTAGACAAATAAAAACACACTACTACAAAAACAATATAATTTCAGCTGCACATCGAAGCTAAAATAAATTATGTAGTTGACAACTGCAACATATCATGCCTCTATGATAATATATATTATTTATAATTAAGTTCATTGTTTTTGTGTTTTAGTTTCCGTAACATCAGAATTATTTCGTGAGCTTTTTAAAATACATTGTGAAAAATTAGGAGTGCCTGTTGCAAAAATTGCTGAGCAAAGAAAAGCCGCATTGAATTCAAAGATTACAAAGCATGAATATCTTCAGTGGAAAAGTAAATTGAACGGATACCTCCAAGTTAATGTAAATCGTTTGGAACGTTCATGCAACTTTGAGCAATTTGATCCAAGCCAAAAAAAATCAGGCAAGCGTAATAAAAAATTACTTCCTAAAGAATAAATTAATATGTCTAATAAATGTTATAATTTTTTTTTAAATCTCTTAAATTGTTATTTAAAAAACGTTTCAAAATATAATATGTCATAACGACTTTAATCATTCCAAATTCTCTGTTTCTTTTCAAATAAACACTTACCTATTACTTACTAATTGTATATTATTATTTTTATTTGTAAGAAAAAAGAAAAATTACTATAATTTTTGTAGTAATTTTGAAACGGTCAAATTTGTACGAAATTGCCATAGTAAAAGCATTATTAAGTAAAACATCTACATCATAATTAATATAACAGCTCATTATATCAAAAAATAAATAAAATCCCATCTCAAGCTCATCATCGTTCGAGTTGCAAAAAAAGGTGAAGTGTGCGAACATTACTCTGTTAGTTATATTTTTTTTGTTCGTCTGTTTGCCATTAATTCGTAAACAGTTGTTTAAAAAAAAATGAGTATCTCCATGCCCCGACCCTATTGTGCTGGCATTTTACACTCGATATTATTGCAAATAGAAAAAGTCAAACCGAACTACTCCTCGCTGACTTTGTCCTTGAAGTTGTTTATGACTTTATCGCAGAAAAATACTTAAATACAAAATTCTACATATAAATGAAGTTTTAAAAAAAAAACGAGCTGATCTTATCATGTGCGAGAACTTTAATGAGAAACAATTAAAATATTATATTGTTGATATTATTGGTATTCGGTATTTTGAAGGACTGTATAGAAGGTTTTAACAAATCCAACACGGAAACTAATTATTATAACAAACTACTATTCAGACAAAAACGAATATACATCCACAAATGAGGTCTTGCCTACTGGCCAGCTCTCTAGTAAGGATTCAATAATATTGGTGTATAAACTTATTAACCAACAGCTATAATAAATAAAAAATGGCCTCTCTTGAAGTTTGTGCTAATACTCTCTTTGCCAACGAGTCCAAAAATGTTGTTGGATTTGCTGGAGCATAGGCCTTCGTTTTTGAGTACTGGTGTGCGCTGAATCTAAATCGTCTATAGGACCAGGAACGGTCACCAACGGCTCCATGGTAAGGAAATGGCCAGCTGTCAGGGGTGGGAAATCATTCGGATCGTTCGACATTGGACTCCAAGGGCACGAGTTGAGCGTGGCTTCTACCTGATGAAGAACTGTATTTAGTTCTTCGTAGGTAAGAACACTGTCTTCAATCACCATGTAAAGCAATGTCTTTGCAGACTTAACTGCTACTTCCCACAACCCCCCCCCCTCCCCCCCATAAGAAGGGCCACTGGAAGATTGAAGTGCCAGCTTATTTGATGCTTTACAAATTGTTCAACGAAGTCGGATTCTCTGAGTATGGTCTCCACTGAGTCCCGACGAAATTCGTACCGCAATAACTATAAATATGGGAACAGTGTTTTTCTCCGTTTTGGGAACCTCTTCCACTTCAAAAAATTGTTGTAATGTATGATTTTTGGATTCCAGTGAACATAAAGTAATAATAATTTTATCATTTGGCGCATTGGTAGTTTTCCCTATTAAAACCCAACCGATAACTGTGGCTATAGCTATTGGTTGATCTATTTCTCCCTTCTTTTTATCACCTCAAAAGTAGACGTGGAAAGTAACTGTGTTTATTTTAACTTATTAAAAGACTACGGCTCTTTTAAATTATATTAGAAACTTCAAAGTCCAATCAAATTATATTTTACTAAAAAACAAAAAATAGATTAACATAAATGTCTAAATTGCAATGACCTTGAAGTAACGTTGTATTACAAAAAAAAACCAAAAACAGTTCACGTAAATTATTGGTCGGGTTGCCCATGAATTTCTTAAGACCTTGATATTGTCGATTCGTATGTTTCAGTTTATGTAAACAGTGGAAATGGGAACGCACATCGAACAACCCAAGTGTGTTCCTGTGGTAAAAAAATTGTGTTTTCGAGTTAATGCTTAGGCGAGAATTCGATAAATAATACATCCATAGAAAACCGTACATATAAATCTCTATTTACTTTTGAACTCGGTGTAACTTTTGAAACACATGCGCCGATGTGCGAAATTATACAAAATCCTCACTCTCTGACAACTATTAAAATAATTTATACACCTATGCAATGGTCTTATGGTTAATGACTTATTGGTTCGTATTGGCCTAAAAAGGAATCCCTTATTTGTTGAAAATTGTCACCATCTCTTATGGTCTCTGCCGTTTTAAATATTTTCAAATTGAGCGGAACACGAAGCAGCAATGGGTATTTTTAAAATTGATAAAAAAAATTTCGTTGAACTCAAACCCAATGTTTTCGTCATGGTTTAAAGATGGAATGAGTACGCTTTAGAATAATTGCATTTTTGTAGTATTTCTTTTTAAAAAAACATTTTTGGTTATCATATTTTACAATATTTTAAAAATAATAAACATTAAACTTTCTTTTAAATTATTTTCCTTAAGCCAATCAACTTTTAAAAAACTTAAATAGTAATTTGTGTACATATTTAATTTACTATTTCAATTGAGAATTATTTTCTGAATAGTATACCGGTCGATAACCAATTTTGGTTAATTACTTTGGGAGTTATTAAACATTAAAATTTAGGACGGGAGTGAAATATTTTTTTTTCTGCTGGCCCTACGCTTCTGTAAAAATACTGAGCTGTGAAAAATAAATAGAAAAGGTAAATGTTTAATAATAGTTTGATAATATTGTAAAAAAACACCAACTTAAGTGTCTCCAATTATTATAAAGAAATAAAAATACTATTATTCTAAGAGAAAACTGTGTCCTGTCCTTAATGAATCAATCAATTTTCTAGTGTATTTTGATTTATTGAAAATTGTAGAATAACATGTTTTTGTAATATACTCGAAGGTACACGTGTGTTAATATTGGGTGTTTCCTTTACAACGATTTATCATTTTGTTTTCTTTATCGATGTGCAAAATGTAGTCATAACAAACGAATTTAGAAAAAAAACGCCCGGAAAGGCATAACATATTTCCTAAAGGTCTAAAAAGTTCTTTTAGTTTTTGACGTGCAAATTGTAAAATTTATTATCTACATTTCCTTTTTTTTATGTAATGGTACATCATATCAAAATTGTCTTTATCATAATAATAGGTAGACGAAAAAAAAGGGTTAAGGGAACAAATGCCCTCGTGTCCGGCCAGACATGAATTGACGTTTAACCCAACCAACGTTTATGTAATACATTTCTTGGTTTTTTCGGTTAAAAAAATATAATACTGCTACAGTTTTTTATACTTAAGCGTAATAAATCAAGACCGTCTAATTTTGATTGACCGTTGATTTTAGGTGTTTTAACTTTAAACTTGATAATAATTCTTAACCGGATGACACTGGTGAAATCTGGACAAACTGCCACATTTTGTCTAGTAGCAATATATTAATAATCTAAAAAGAAAAACAAAATTGCCACATTTCTCATTACGGATTATAAAATATTTAAAATTTAAAACTGGCACAACAAACAAATTTGGCAGATTGGTTTGAAAAGTATCAAAATTAAAGCTCTCAAAGTTAAAATTAACCATTTGAGAGCAGGTTCAATCTTTAAGTTGTATTTCCTCAGAACTTGAGTTGTGGCAGTCTTGCTACAAGGGTGCGACATGATTCCTACCAATAACTATATGCAATAGTTATAGGTTAATTTTAAGTGCATTGTCTTTACAGTGCTTTTATCAATACCTATTTATATTTTTTGTATACAAAATGTACTATCGGCCGTAATATCACATTAACAATTTTATGCATTCTTTCCCAAAGTGATTTTATCAACTGGGAATTGTTTTTGTGATTAGTGTGCACTGTGAATGAGCTTTAGTGACTGGAATAACGCCATTGTTTAAAATTCTTCCGGTTTACTTTCCTCTAATCCTAATTAATTTTTATCACAATTGTTGCTATTTAAGTACTTTTCACTATGGGCATTTTAGAAGTAACAGTATTTGGTTTGTATAATTTTCAAACCGCAAAAAACAAAATTTAGGACAAAGTCATACTAATTATGGTTTTTTTTTAAATTTTCAAAATTTTAAATACAATCCTCTCGTTTTCCAGAAACTCGCAGAAAATAATTACAGTGATAAACATCCAGTTATTGTCTGATAAATATGAATATATTTTTTGGAAAGGTTCAAAAAACTAGTACTATCAATTCAGAGCTCAAATATCTAATTAATAGTTAATAATACAAACACTACCTTGTAGCTGCATATTTTCCTACTAATAATTCCAATTAACGAAAACACCTTAAAGTTAAGTTTGTTCTGACCATACAGCTGTATTACTTTCTTTAAATTCAATCTCCCCTCTCAACAATAAACCAAGCCTCATCAAAGGCCCAATCTTCTGGAAAAAATTCAAATTCGTCCTAGACAGCAAAACTAGACTTAATATTCCATTAAAAAACACGCATGACATTGACAAAGCTGTAATACAATTAACTTCCAATACACTAAGCACAGTAACTGATTCTTTATCCCCCTCTAAATATCCAATTAAATCTAACAACATCCCAACAGTTCTAAAAGAAATGTTAGCAATAAAAAGGAGAGCCAGAGCGAGATGGCAATCAACTCGTCATCCCGACGACAAAAATGCACTCAACATTATTTCAAATAAATTTAAAAAAAAATTTTACAAAATAAACACGGAACGTTAAGAAAATAATATCTCCAAACTTCAATCATCTAATTGCTCTCTTTGGCGTAAAACAAAAAGTATATTAAAACATAAAGAATTAATCCCTCCTATAAAACTAAACATTAACCAGCTAGCAATATCCGACATCGACAAATCTAACTCATTTGCCGAATACTTCTATGAAGTATTCAAACCCAATGACATAAGCCCCCCTATCAACCATGACACTTCCCCCAAACATTTTTCTCCAAATGAAGTCAAATACACAATTGGCAAATTAAAGAACGGTAAAGCTCCAGGTACGACCTTATAACAAATAATATTTTAAAACAACTAACCAACAAATCTATTCTTAATATAGTCCATATCTTCAATGCCATGCTCAGACTTTCTCCCTTTTCCCTCACTTTGGAAACTATCGACAATCATAGTAGTGCCGAAACCAGGTAAACCAAAAAATTTAACATCTTCTTACCGTCCGATCAGCCTCCTCCCTACCTTAGGAAAATTATTCGAAAAACTTCTATTATAAACGCCTTCAAAATATTTCTGCAATAAACAATATTATCCCCCACTCTCAATTCGGTTTCCGAGCAAATCACTCTACAATCCACCCTCTCCACCGCCTCACCGATGCAATCTCTTTAAAAAAAAATACTGTTCAGGTATCTTTTTAGACATTGCCCAAGCTTTTGATAAGGTAACGCCACAGTTCCCCGAGGCAGTAACTTATCCCCCCTTCAAAACTTAATTTACACAGCTGATATACCTACATTTACCTTCACTATTTTAAATACTTTTGCCGACGATACAAGTGTACTAGCATCTGACATTGATCCCTTAATTACAAATTTTAAACTCCAACACCGCCTCAATCTTCTTGAAAAATGGCTCACTAAATGGAAAACAGAAGTTAATACAAGCAAATCAAATCACATCACCTTTTCTCTTCGGCCAGACAACTGTCCACCAGTCAAACTCTACAACACTCTACTCCCCCAAACTAACCAAGTAAAATACTTAGGCCTCATTTTTGACAAACGCCTAACTTGCAAAGATCATATGACTGAAAAAAGAAAATAATTAAACACCAGACTTCATCTACTTCGCCCTCTCTTACGTTCCAAACTTAATTTTAAACTCAAAACACTCATCTACAAAACTCTTCTCTTTCCACTGTGGTATTACGGTATCCAAATCTGGGGATGTGTCGCTCCATCTAACATCCAAAAAATCCAGTCGTTTCAAAACTCTTCATTCTGATCTCCAAATCAGTTATGTAAACAATATTTGGCAACTGCCTACCAAAAACTTCATAATAAATTCATCTCTCACCCTAACCCTAATATACGCTACCTCTATTCTAATCATATCCCTGATTAAAAAGGAAATGGTGTAGAGACCTCCTATAAATTATAAAATAAAAATAAATAAATATTAGATAAACTAACTTAAAATTTAAAGTAGGTAGCTCCACTGGGTGCCCCCCTACTGCATGTTATTCAAGCTAAATTATTAATTTTATTTTTTACTGTTGTGCATATAATATTTTGCATAGATGTAAATATTCAATATAATAAAGACATTTTCTAAAAAAAAAAAAAATCGTATATTCACTTTCTTAAACGGGAAAACGTACAGAAAACACGTTTTAAGTTGTATTATTCATTTTAAACAAGAAGACTACTAGTTTTGATTTGTTGTTTTGTACGCTTGTTCGAACATTTACAGTCACACACCAATGTCCTAAATAAGAAGATTTTCGAAAACAAAAACAACATCTTTTATCATTGGCCTAGTTATATTATTTGAAGTCTCAAACGTTAAAACGGTTTTGATTATTATTATATTTTGGGTCCATGCATTTTTTACTAAAACTGTAGGGCAATATTGTCAGTATTCCGAATTTAGTTTTATAAATATATAGAAAAAAATTATATTTTAATACTTACAGAATACATTCAATCTCTTATGGAATATTTATAAATGAATATAAATGTTTGGATACTAATGTTGATTATACAAATATCGTGATACAACATACACGCTAAATTAGGCGTTTTATACAAATTAGGAAACATCAACAATTGCTCAACGACTACTTTGAAGGTATTGAATGCATGAATGCATGTTGTATTATGGAAGTCGATTGTTGAATAACTGTTTCGTTTACATCCCAAAGACAAATTCGAGCGAATAAAATAGGATTTAAACACAATATTAAACGAAATATTATTAGTCGATTTCTACATTAACCTAGAATAGTGGCCGATCAATTCAAATATTTTTTCAGAATTTAAATCTAACCATCCTGAGTTGGTGTAATTATGTCCGGCTTTTAGGCCTAAAATGTCCAACAAACAGGCCACTTCAACCCCCATAAGATGGGTCAAAATCTATTCACTGGAATCAAACTTTGAATTTTTACAACAGTTTTTGGCTACCATCAATTCTGACTTGAGAGCATTTTCTTCAACATCTAATAAGTAAGCATGCTGTTCCCAATACACGTTCAATCAACATTGTCAATATATTATTTTCACTTTAAAATATCTATTTGTACCTAACCTATCCTAACCGAATTCCAGCAAGTGTAATAATAATTCCAACCATTGCATCAACCTCTTACCTAACCTAGCCGGTCGTTTTTTAAATTGTGCTCAATTGGCAATATAAAATACAAACGGATATTTTATCGAGCGTTTCAATTGAAAATCTATTCATTTGCTGTCGAAACAAATTTTTTTTTTGTATTTTCGACTATTGTTTTCGTTGTAACTATTCTTATTTGTGCAAATGTTTCATATGCGAAAATATTTTACAGAAAAACAATTTATTTTTTTTTTTGTTCCATATAGGTCGGTACAATTAGTTTTTATAACTTTATGCGAAATGTTGTTTTCAATTTTAAACAGTATTTTTTGTCCCTGCAAATTATTTTACTGTTCGAATACAATATATAAAACCATTTTTAATCGTAATAGATTTCAAATATACAGTATACCTTGGTTACATCTACTTTAAGTCTAATTTTAATTCCTAAACCTCGGTTAGGAAAAAAAACAAATAAGAAAAATGTTCAGCCACTTTTATGGAAAAAGATCAATTAATCCCACTTTTTTTTCAAACAAATATGCTTTGCTTGCAAAATGTTGTATATAATAAATATTAATTTTTTTTATAGCTCAGAGCATATTAGGGAGCAATCAAAATTATTCCAGAACTATAACAATTGAATGTCTTAACCAACAAACTTCAAAAATAGATATTTTTTTTCTACGCCAAATCTACACTACTTTCGCATGTTAATTACAAAAAATAACAATTATTTGTTTTTGGGCCATAAAAGTTGTATAAAGTCACCCGCTATAAAATATAGCTTATAAGCATATAGCTAACAGTTACTGTAATATAATGAAGCTAATGGCTCTGAACTCCTATACTTGATATCCTTTTACTTGCTTTCCTATATTGTTCCAGATATTGAACAGGTTCGAAAGTTTGTATATTAAAAAAGAGTCAGTGGCGCGACCAAGGGGGGGTCCTCGTGTCCAGACCCCCCCCCATGAGTATTTTTAAAGTGGAAAATTGGGTAAGGTAATTTTAGTTATTGTCTAATTATATTCTACAGTAAACAATATTTATTCATTTTGGCAATATAATAATTTTGTTTTGGCCTGCTTTGCGGCAGATAACAAATCGGTATCACATATTGTAATTTTCTTATATTACACATGGACCTTATACCTAAACACCGGACTTTGGACCCCCCCCCCCTTCAAGGGACATTTATGGTTGCACTACTAAAAAGAGTAATAAAGTAGTTTTCTAAATAGACTGTTTTTTTACATTGATTATCTATAAAAAATACTTTTTATTTTTATAATACCAAATGTATAAAAAAAATAAATACCAATTCATATTATAATAATTTGCACATGGTATGTAACAATTTATCCTACATCGGGCAAGTTGTACCATTTTGACTTGGTAACTAAAACATTTTCTTTGTTATTAAAAATTTGAATACATAAATTTTTACCTATAAAGGTAGCTATAAAGTTAAAACGTGCTAACATTCATTCAGAAAATAATTTAGGAAAAATTTAAAATATCAAAAGTGTAACAGTCACTCCTGATTTTTCACAATGTATTTTAAAAAGATCACGAAATTTTTTCAATGATATGGAAACTATAACAAAAAAAACATTAAATAAAATTATAAATAATATATGTGATCATAGAGGCATGATATGTTGCAGTTGTCAATTACATCATTTATTTTAGCCCGTTAAGCTCCTCGGGCGATATAGCAAATATATAAATGGGATATTTATGTGCAGATACGGCTTAGCCATCCGTCCCATCATTGTGTCTACTAATTTAACCCAGGAAGATCTTGTAAGCGAAGATTTCCCAGTTTTAACAATAAAGCCAGTAGAGCCCTAGTTACTAATGCAAGCCAATAGATAACTGATATTCTACTAGATATTTTAAATACATATTAAAACCCAGAGATTTATAATCTTAATGTTTGGTGGCATGGAAGTTAGATATATGTGAAATAAAAAAATGTTCTGTAAAATGTAAAAAAAAAATACATTTACGCACCTCGCTAAAAAATTCGGTAGGTATGTTAGTATGGATTTTATACAACGAATAAACTTGTGTGTACTTATTTGCATTATTGTGCAAATATGCAATTTTGTGCAAATAATGGAAAAAAAAAATTCAAAGATGTGATTACACATTCTTAAAGTTCTCTCTTTCGTTTCTGTTTTTTATCCTAGCGGTTAGCTGTATGCATACAGGCCAACCTGAAGGGAAAACTGAACCTGAAGCATCAAGTTCAGCTGTACCTGAAGAGAAAACTGAAATCACACCAGAGGAATTAAAGGTAATTTATACTATTTTTTTAAAAACTTTTAGGTTTTTTTCAATATTTTTCAGAATCATTTATAAATAGAAAATTCTCAATTCAATGAAAAAAATATTTTGCTGAACGATGTATAATATAAAGTAAAAAGATTTCCTAAATAGCCATTTTTATTTGAAAAACTATTATCATTTTAGCTTGAAAATTTACAAATAAATGGGGAATCTGATGATGAGGTAATTAATATTATTTTTTAAAAACTCTTAGGCTATTATCAATAATTTGCTTCATGCTTGAATTATTTATAACATAAAGGTAAACATTTTCCTACATAGCCATTCTTATCAAGGAAAATATTATTATTTTAGCTTAAACACTTACAAAATATAAAATTCTAGTCATAAATACTTGTAATCAATGAATTATTTAATATTATTTTTTAAAAAATGGTTTTAAAATATTAGATTAAAACTAGAGTCGTAACTTAATTATTCAAGTAAAATTCATGTTCTAAATTGTAAAATTCTGTCTACTTTGTTATAATCTTATTTATATCATTATTATAATATAATATTTTAAAAGATTTCTTGGAATACCAGCTACTATAATTTAAATATTTTCTAAGTTAATTAAAAAAAAACAACAATTTTTTTGGTTAATTTTTTTTAATCTTATTTGTAAAAAAATACTAAAATTCGAATATTTACAAAGTCATGACAAGCAAATAAATGGATGAAAATTAAAAACTCAAAGAATAACATTTTATTAAACATTTTATCTTTATAATTATGGAATTTAAAACATATGTTGCTATATGAAAATGTCCTATTTTTTTTTCATTATCTGGTATATAGCTTGGAAATTTTCACAGTACTGAAAAATGTAGTACAATGTGTATCTAAAAGTATAAAAAATTAAATATTTGTTTATTAAATTTTTATAATATCCGAGAAAATTAGTGTCTTACCCAAAATGAATCACCCTGTATATATATATATATATTTTTTATTGATTCTTAATCATCAGGTATTTATTTAGGTCTAATCGTATTTAAATATTATAATCAGATTTTTCTATGAAATTAAACTTGGTGTTGATTAACAATTTTCAGCTAATAAAAGAAGCGTTCGAGAGCATTAGAATTGAAGTGAAAAAAGAATTCAACGATAATTTTACAAGTGGAAATATTGGACATTATGATTATTACTTCTACATGGGTGAAAACTATATAGAGTGGGATTTTATATATTCATACTTAGAGAACCATAAACAAGGCCGTAGCGAATATTGTAAAAATTGTTTACACACGTTATTAGTCGTTTAATAATTTTTTTTTTATCTTCGATGCAAAACTGTATGTAAAAAAAATACCATATAATATTCAATATACTATTAAATGCGGTGAGACCCAAAAGTATGCTCAATTAAAGTAAAATTAAAAACAAAATGACCTCTTTCGTCCGGACACAAATTAAGACAAGTAAAATCACACTATTACAAAAACAATATAATTTCATCTGCACATCGAAGCTAAAATAAATTATGTAATTGACAACTGCAACATATCATGCCTCTATGACAATATATATTATTTATAATTAAATTCAATGTTTTTTTTTGTTATAGATTGGATAGATTTTCTGACATTTCGTGATCTTTTTAAAATACATTGTGAAAAATCAGGAGTGCCTGTTGCAAAAATTGCTGAACAAAGAAAAGTCGCAATTGTTAAACATGAAAGAAATCCTGCGTTCAAAAGAGAATTCGCTACTTTCCTCCGTACTAAAGCTTATTCTTAGGTTCGTTAAGGTGGAGATTTCTGAAAAATTTCATTCTGAAAAATAAATTAATATGTCTAATAATGTTATAATTTTTTTTTTAAACCTCTTAAATTGTTATTAAAGAACATTTCAAAATATTATATGTCATAACGACTTTAATAATTCCAAATTCTCTGTTTCTTTTCAAATAAACACTTATTACTTACTGAATGTGTAATATTATTTTTATTTGTATGAAAAAAGAAAAATTACTATAATCTGTGTAGTAATTTTAAAATGGTCGAATTTGTAAGGAACTGCAACAGTAATAGCAATATTAAGTAGAACATGTACATCATGATTAATATAACAGCTCATTATATCAAAAAATAAATAAAAACACATCGTTGTAATTAAAACCTATCTCAAGCTCATCATCGTCGTTTAAGTTGCAAGATTTCACCCGGAACGGCAAACAAGAAAGTGTGTAAATAAAAACGTGGTAAAATAGGTAAAGTGTGAAAACGACACTCGGTTAGTATTATTTTTTTTTGCGTCTATTTACCATTAATTCTTATAACAATTGTTAAAATTAAAAAAATCTACATAAATAAAATTAAAAAAAAAAGATTAATATTTTATATTGTTAATACTTGAGCTTCGCTCATCTCAAGCTCATGTCCAGTGTTCAAAGTTCATTTTCTTATCAATGAGCGGAATTCGTATTGATAACTAATGAGAACGGCAGGTGACTGAGTGTTTTGGCACTCGCTCGCTACGATGGCTCGGCGCCGTCGCTTCGCTCTGCTAACTAAAAATATCTTAGGCTTGGAGACTACAGTCAAGGAGGAGGGTACTGGATTAAAATTAAATTTAAGTAAAGTTTTTTTTAAAAGTTAAAGAGACTTGATAAGAAGCTGGCCATTGGGAAAAAGTGTACAATGGAAAATGGTCTTTGGTGTCGTCCCTCTAAACTTTATGAGTTGAAAACAGATAAAAATGTCTGGAGGTCAGTCGACCAAATGTCTGTTATGGTTTACCCTAGAGAAACAAAATTTGCTCAAACTTAGTATGTTGTATGTCAGTACACAGCGCAGCGGTTCCAAGGAGGGTACCCGCCAGCCGTGTCGAGCCAGCGCACTACGTTTTATAGTAATGCCGTTATAATTTATCGTACAATTTTTTTAAATTTAAATAGTCTAGAAGTTAGAAGGTTAAATATCAATTATCAAGTGTCCGGTGTTGCTTACCATATGGGTTAATTATTGTAATTTTCGGCCCAATACAGTACCTTTCACGTAAGATTTCTTGAAAAAATAGCTTAACAAACATAACTAATTTAATATACAGGTTGCTATAAGAGATTCCACAATCACTCCTCCCTAAATCCTGTTACCCAAGGGCGGAAAAATCACAATGACCTTGAAATATCATTGTATGGTAAAATTTTTTAAAAATGATTCCCATAGTTGGTTTTATCGTAACTTCAAAAAAATCGTCAACAAGTCATGTTGCCCTTGAAATTCTAAAGACCGTGAGTATTTGTCGTTCCCCGCTATTAAAATGTAAGTTTAACATAGGTATCCGAAAAATAGGCACAGTCTTTCGGCTTCGTATAATATGTTTAACACAAACGAGCAGTGTATTTCATTTATGCAAACGGTGCAAAATTTAAACGCACATCGAACCACACAAGTGTTTTTCTAAAGTAAAAGAATTATGTTTTCGAGTAAACGCTTAGGCGAGAATTCGGTAAACGATATATTTAATAAAAAAAACCAATACGCACGGATGAAGTGAAACTCCTTTATATATACTGGGTGATACATTAATGATAATACGCTTATTTTTTTTATTTTTTTGAAAACATTTTTTTACACAAACCGAAGTGTCTCCAATTACCAAAACTACAAGAATTGCAGGTTTTAGTAGTAAATTTGAAGGTGCTTGTATATTATTGTCAGGTGTATGTTTTACAACGATACGTTATTTTGTTTTCATTTTCGATGAGCAAAAAGTAGTCAAAGTAAACGAATGTAGCCAAATAACGGCCGAAAACGTTCAGTATTTTTTCTAGTCTAAACAAAGGTCTAATAAAGGGTCAAAGGGTCTAAAAAAGGTGGACTTCTTTAACTCAAACGCAACTCATACGCTTGATTTTCTTTTTAAATAAAGAATATTTTGCCGAAAATACAGAACAATCTTTAGCGCAATTGATATTTCGATTATTTTTTTTACGCTAACCACCAAAAGTAACGATAATTATGTAAAATATTAAAATTTGTGTTGTAATGATTGTTTTTTTTTTCATACAAATTAAAGTAGTATTACACAATTAGTAAGTAATAAGTGTTTATTTGAAAAGAAACAGAGATTTTGGAATTGTTAAAGTCGTTATGACGTATTGTATTTTGAAACGTTATTTTAATAACAATTAAGTGGTTTAAAAAAAAATTATAACATTATTAGACTTATTAATTAAATTTTTAGAATGAAATTTTTCGGAAATCTGCGCCTGAACGATCCATAGGTTCTGATTGATTAAAGATGTAATCATCCAATTTACTTTCGGGCTCAGTACGGTTTTTTTCCTTTTCATCCATTGCGGCTTTTCTTTGTTCAGCAATTTTTGCAACAGGCACTCCTAATTTTTCACAATGTATTTTAAAAAGATCACGAAATTTTTTCAATGATATGGAAACTAAAACAAAAAAAACATTAAATAAAATTATAAATAATATATGTTATCATAGAGGCATGATATGTTGCAGTTGTCAATTACATAATTTATTTTAGCTTCGATGTGCAGCTGAAATTATATTGTTTTAGTAAAATCGTGTTTTTATTTGTCTAAATTTGTGTCCGGACGAAAGGGGCGATCATTTTACTTTTTTTTTTTAGTCTCATTAAATTTAATCGTTTATTAAATAATATTATATGGTATATTTGAATGAAAATAATTTTCTTAAAAACCAAATACTACTTTCCAGTTTCGCATCGAAGATAAAAAAAAATACTATTAAACGACAAATAACTTGTGTAAAAAATGTTTACAATAAACTGGCATATTTCCTTGCACATAGCTCTCAAAGTATGATCTTATAAAAACCCACTCTTCAACGTTGTCGCCCATGTAAAAGTAATATTCAAAAAGTCCAATATTATCATCTGTAAAGTGGTCGACATATTCATTTTCCACGTATTTTCTTATACTCACGAACGCCTCATCTATTAGCTGAAAATTGTTAATCAACACAAAGTTTAATTCCATAAAAAATCTCATTATAAAATTTAAATACGACTAGAACTGATGATTAAAAATCAATAAAAAAAAAATATATATATACAAGGTGATTCATTTTTGGTAAGACACTAGTTTTCTCGGAAAATATGAACATTAAAAAAATACAATAATTTCCTATACTCTTATGTACACATTGTACTACATTTTTGAATACTGTGAAAATTTGTATTTCCAACCCTTATACCAAAAAAGAAAAAAGAGCAAGACATCACTTTTTCAAATGGCATCATATATTTTAAATGCCATAATTGTGTAGACAAAAATGTAATCGAAAATGTTGTTCTTTGAGTTTTTCATTTTCATCTATTTATTTGCTTGTCATGACTTTGTAAAGATTTGAATTTTAGTATTCTTTTACAAATAAGATTTAAAAAAAATTAACCAAAAAAATAGTGGTTTTTTTTTAATTAATTTAGAAAATAATTAAATTATAGTAGCTGGTATTCCAAGTATTAGCGTTATTAACGTTATTTTACTGAATGCTATTGTAATATTATGTTATAAATATAATATAAATAAGATGATAAGAATGTAAACAGAAAAGCAATACAACGCGTGTACCATTTTAAAGCAAACATATTATATTTTAAAATATAAAATTTTAAAAAACCAGTACAGTGGGGTCGGGGCATAGTGAGGACGGAGCATAGTAGGGACGGAGAGATCACAGGTTTACAGGAATTTTTAAATCCTTTAAATAAAATCACTATCGAAAAAACGCTTCGATGCAAATCGGTAGTTTGTTTTTTCAAGCCAGTACTGTCCAAACCAAGCACAGTATAAACCACCAGCAAAGTTAGAAAGTATTAAATTGAGGTGCTTCATTTACAAATAAGCATCAAAGCGTTAATTTAAAAGTGATTTTATTCGAGAGGACTAGTACAGTAGAGTATAGGCATAATGGAATCAAAGCAACGAGTGGACGGAGAGGTCACAGGAATACAGAAATTATTATAAATAATATAACGTGTGTACCATTTTATAGAAAATAGATTGTATTTTAAAATATAAAATAAAAAAATTATTAAATTATTAAAGACTTATTTATTATAGATGAAATACATAAAATAAAATTGCTATAAAAAAAATCAAATATACTTTAGACGTTAAAAACTTACTTCATTATAAGTTTTCATGTTTTAATAAATATCATTTTACTCGAATGATTAAGTTACGACTCTAGTTCTAATCTAATATATTAGAACCATTTTTTAACAAACCATATTAGACAATTCATTTTGATTACAAGTATTTATGACTAGAATTTTATTTGTAAGTCTTTAAGCTAAAATAATAAAAAATTCCTAGAGAATTTCTTCTTAGGAAATTTTTTTCATTATATTATTAATGATTCTGAAAATATTGAAAAAAACCCACCAAATTTAAAAAAATATTATAAATTACCATTAATTCCTCCGGTGTGACTTCAGATTTCTTTTCAAGTACAGCTGAACCTAATGCGTCAGGTTCGGTTTTCCCTTCAGGTTGGCCTGTATGCATACAGCTAACCGTTAGGATAAAAAACAGAAACGACAGAGAGAACTTTAAAAACATTGTGGTTAGTCTATAAAGTATTATCTGAAGTTAAACTACGAGTGAAATCGAATGAATTTTACCGTCTTTGAATGCCTGATTTACATAGAATTGAAACGAATAATGTACGATTACACATCTTTGAATTTTTTTTGTCCATCATTTGCACAAAATTGCATATGTGCACAATAATGCAAATAAGTACACACAAGTTTATTCGTTGTATAAAATCCATACTAACATACCTACCGATTTTTTTTAGCGAGGTGTGTAAATGTATTTTTTTTTTACATTTTACAGAAAATTTATTTATTTCACATATATGTAACTTCCATGCCACCAAACATTAAGATTATAAATCTCTGGGTTTTAATATGTATTTAAAATGTCTAGTAGAATATCAGTTATCTATTGGCTTGCATTAGTAACTAGGGCTATACTGGCTTCATTGTTAAAACTGGGAAATCTCCGCTTAAAAGATCTTCCTGGGTTAAATTAGTAGACACAATGATGGGACGGATGGCTAAGCCGTATCTGCACTTAAATATCCCATTTGTATATTTGCTATATCGCCCGAGGAGCTTAACGGGCTAAAATAAATTATGTAATTGACAACTGCAACATATCATGCCTCTATGATAACATATATTATTTATAATTTTATTCAATGTTTTTTTTGTTATAGTTTCCATATCATTGAAAAAATTTCGTGAACTTTTTAAAATACATTGTGAAAAATCAGGATTGACTGTTGCAAAAATTGCTGAACAAAGAAAAGTCGCAATGGATGAAAAGGAAAAAAACCGTACTGAGTCCGAAAGTAAATTGGATGATTACATCTTTAATCAATCAGAACCTATGGATCGTTCAGGCGCAGATTTCTGAAAAATTTCATTCTAAAAATTTAATTAATATGTCTAATGATAATCTCTTAAATTTTTATTAAAATAACGTTTCAAAATACAATACGTCATAACGACTTTAATAATTCCAAATTCTCTGTTTCTTTTCAATAATCACTTATTACTTACTAATTGTGTAATATTACTTTTATAAGTAAAAAAAAATAAAAATCACTATAATTTGTGTAGTAATTTTAAAACGGTCGAATTTGTACGGAATCGCAACAGTATTAGCATTATTAAGTAGAACATGTACATCATGATTAACATAACAGCTCATTATATAAAAAAATAAATAAAAACCCATCGTTGTATGAACAGGCCGGGAGTAAACAATAATAGGTTGATTTGCCCGGTCACCAACCGCCTATTACCGATCCGTTTATGAATATGTAATGTGTATATAGCTCTACTGAAAGTGGGAGGTATCGCCTGTACAAAACCAGAGAGCTAAGTGGTGAATTAGTGTGTTATGTGTGTACTTTGTGGGTGTGTAAGGGTCACTAAAAATAAATAAATAAATAAAACTCAAAATCCAATGCTTATAATAATATTATTCAATAAAATGTTTTGGCGCTTTGGCTTAACAACATTTTAAGTATGACAATATTCTATTGCCTCTTTGGCACAACAATATTGGGTAAAAAATGATAACAACATAGACCTCTTTGTTACAAAATAATTTAGTATATAATAATAACAATATTAGCCCCTTTGGCACAAATTAATATTACACGGTAATGACTAGAACTATTAGGTAACGCTGTGGGAGCCGGTGTTTCAAATATTAAATAAATGTTATGGTAACTAAATTTTTACTAGAACAATAATTAATAATTCACTAAGATATAAAACAAACAGTTAATATTAGACTAGATCGAGCCTCCGTGGCTGACTAGATAATAAAAATGGTGCCTACGATTGACTTTATCCCTATCGACCTAACTGTCATTAAATAAAACAGAGGGTTAAAAATTCGTTCTAATAACTCACAATAGGAACTCAATAATATAAAATAAAACACAAATACAGTAAAATAATAACTCAAAGGTACTCACACAACGAAGAAACGCAAACCGCTGGCCTGGTCTGCTACCTAAACCTAAATAAAATGCTAAAACAAATAACTAATTAAATATAAAATTTAAAATGTCTTTATGACAATACCGCAGTTGACTAATAATACACGATTAAAAATGTCCTTATGACAATAATACAATTCCACTAATAATACACCATTGAAACTGTACTTATGACAATTAAAATGCGGCTCAAAAAAATGCCCTTATGGCAGTAAAATACAAAAGTATACTAAATCACACGGAGAGAAACACACAGAAGGTCTAGACAAATTTTTATAACAGAAAAAACACAGCTTGATTATAACGCACAAAATTCAACAAGTAGTGACTAGATAACACGGGCATAGCACATTTATTTACATTGGTTAGCCCGGTGCATTTAAATTTCGCCGCCAACATTGTAAATAAAACCTATCTCAATCTCATCATCATCGTTTGAGTTACAAGAAAAGGTAAAGTGTGTAAACAACACTCGGTTAGTAATATGTTTTTTTGGGTCTATTGACCATTAATTCATATAATAGTTGTTTAAAAAAAAAAACGAGTAACTTCATGCCCCGACCCTAATGTGATGGCATTTTACACTGGAAATTATTGCAAATAGAAAAAGTCAAACCGAACTGATTCTAGCCGACTTTGTCCTTGTAGTTGTTTATGCCTTTATCGAAGAAAAATACTTAAATTCAAAATTATACATAGAAAAAAAAAGAGCTGAACTTATCACGAGCGTGAACTTTATTGGGAAACGATTAACATTTTTCACTGTTGATTTTATTGGTTTATAATAACTATAATAAGATACATAAACACGAGACTGTGTGTTGTCGAATTTTCGCCTGGAACACTCCATCTATTCAGTGCCTGATTGTGTAGTACTTACTTGTCTATCTAAGTTTATCTGGAAGTTAAAAGTATATTTCAGTTAAAATTTAGTACAATTTGTATCTAAACGTATTGGAAATTATTGTATTTTTAAATGATCATATTTTCCGAGAAAATAAGTGTCTTACCCAAAACGAATCACCCTGTATATATATATATATATATATTATTGATTGTTAATCATCAGGTCTAATCGTATTTAAATTTTATAATCAGACTTTTCAAGGAATTAAAGGTATTGCCGCCTGTTAGCTCCTCGGGCGATATAGCAAATATATAAATGGGATATTTAAGTGCAGATACGGCTTAGCCATCCGTCCCATCATTGTGTCTACTAATTTAACCCAGGAAGATCTTGTAAGCGAAGATTTCCCAGTTTTAACAATGAAGCCAGTTTAGCCCTAGTTACTAATGCAAGCCAATAGATAACTGATATTCTACTAGACATTTTAAATACATATTAAAACCCAGAGATTTATAATCTTAATGTTTGGTGGCATGGAAGTTAGATATATGTGAAATAAAAAAATTGTCTGTAAAATGTAAAAAAAAAATACATTTACGCACCTCGCTAAAAAATTCGGTAGGTATGTTAGTATGGATTTTATACAACGAATAAATTTGTGTGTACTTATTTGCATAATTGTGCAAATATGCAAGTTTGTGCAAATAATGGAAAAAAAAAATTCAAAGATATGTAATCGTACATTATTCTTTATTCGTTTCAA
The DNA here is from genome assembly GCF_023614345.1 of Adelges cooleyi. Taxonomy (NCBI): domain Eukaryota; kingdom Metazoa; phylum Arthropoda; class Insecta; order Hemiptera; family Adelgidae; genus Adelges; species Adelges cooleyi. The sequence goes on along the minus strand of NW_026095926.1, from coordinate 870,970 downwards.
TTCTATGTAAATCAGGCATTCAAAGACGGTAAAATTCATTCGATTTCACTCGCAGTTTAACTTCAGATAATACTTTATTGACTAACCACAATGTTTTCAAAGTTCTCTCTGTCGTTTCTGTTTTTTATCCTAACGGTTAGCTGTATGCATACAGGCCAACCTGAAGGGAAAACCGAACCTGACGCATTAGGTTCAGCTGTACTTGAAGAGAAAACTGAAGTCACACCGGAGGATTTAACGGTCATTTATAATATTTTTTAAAAACTGTTAGGTTTTTTTCAATATTTTTCAGTATCATTTATAATATAAAGACAATTTTTCCCAATACAGAAATTCTCTAGGAAACTTTTAAAACTATAAGGATTTTGATAATATTTTACTGAATTATTTATAATATAAAGTAAAAAGTTTTCCTAAACAGCCATTCTTATCTAATAAACTATTAACATTTTAGCTTGAAAACTTACAAATAAGTGGGAAATCTGATGATGCACCTGAAGGGAAAGCTGAACTTGAAGCATCAAGCTCAGCTATAGCTGAAGAGAAAATTAATGTCACACCGAAGGATTTAGAGGTAATTAATATTTTTTTTTTTAAAGCTATTAGGTTTTTTTCGATATTTTTCAGAATCCTTTATAATAAAATGAAAAAAAATTCCCAAATAGAAATTCTCTAGGAAACTATTATTATTTTAGGTAAAAGACATACAAATAAAATTCTTGTCATAAATACTTGTAATCAAAATAATTGTCTAATATTGTTTGTTAAAAAAATGGTTTTTAATATATTAGATTAAAACTAGAGTCGTAACTTAATAATTCGAGTAAAATTTAATAAATATAATAAATGTTTAACCCAAAAAATGTATACACTTTACTACTTTGTAAATTACTAAGTATTATTAATTCTATCACTCTATGATTTAATATATTAATTATTCATATCTGAAAATCCGAACATTTATAGTAAATGCAAATTTTTTTTAACTTAAAGTATACGTTTTGTGTTGTATAAAAAAATGAAATAATTCTAGATTAATTTTTAAATATTTTTTTTATTTGGTTTTAAAACATAATAAACATATAATGATGTGATTTTTTAACAGCTAAAGTATGTTTTAATTATTTTATAGCAATTTTATTTTATATATTTCATCTAAAACAAATATGTCTTTAATAATTTAATAATATTTTTTATTTTAAAACAAAATATGTTTGCTATAAAATGTTACACACGTTGTACTGATTTTCTCTTAACTATCTTATCATCTAATTTCTATCATTATTATAACATAATATCACAACAGCATTCAGTAAAATAATGTTAATAGCGCTAATACTAGGCATACCAGCTACTATAATTTAAATAATTATAACAACAAATTATTTTGGTAAATTTTTTTTTTTTATCTTATTTGTAAAAAAATACTAAAATTCAAATATTTACAAAGTCATGACAAGCGAATAAATGAATGAAAGTTTAAAAGCTCAAAGAACAACATTTTTTATTACATTTTTGTCTACATATTTATGGAATTTTATTACATATGTCGCCATTGAAAAAAGTGATGTCCTGCTCTTTTTCTTTTTTGCTATAAGGGTTGGAGATACAAATTTTCACAGTATTGGAAAATTTAGTACAATATGTACCTAAAAGTATAGGACATTTTTTTTTTTTTAATGTTCATATTTTCCGAGAAAATTAGTTTCTTACCCAAAATGATTCACCCTGTAAATATTTATTTTTTTTATCGATTCTTAATCATCGGGTATTTATTTAGGTGTAATCGTATTTAAATTTTATAATCTGATTTTTCTATAAAATTAAACTTGTTGTTGATTAATAATTTTCAGCTAATAGATGAAGCGTTCGCGAGTATTAGAAAATTGTTGGAAAAAGAATACGACGATGACCTTACAAACGGAAAAATTGGACCTTATGATTATTACTTATACATGGGTGACAACGACAATGATTGGGATTTTATAAGACCATACTTAGAGAACCATATACAAGACCGTAGCGAATATTGTAAATATTGTTTACACACGTTATATGTCGTTAAATAATATTTTTTTTTATCTTCGATGCGAAACTGTAAAGTAGTATTTGGTTTTAAGGAAATTATTTTCATTCAAAATTACCATATAATATTTAATATACTATTAAATGTGGTGAGACCCAAAAGTATGCTTGATTAAAGTAAAATTAAAAACAAAATGACCGCCCTTCGTCCGGCCACAAATTTAGACAAATAAAAACATTATTATTTCAGCTGCAAATCGAAGCTAAAATAAATTATGTAATTGACAACTGCAACATATCCATGCCTCTATGATAATATATATTATTTATAATTACATTCAATGTTTTTTTTTTTGTTTTAGTTTGCATAACTTCAGAATTATTTCGTGATCTTTTTATAATACATTGTAAAAAATCAGGACAGCCCGTTGCAGAAATTGCTGAACAAAAACAAATCGCAATGGTGAAAAAGGTTGGAAATTTTGCGTTCAATAGAAAATTTTTTGATTACCTCATTGTTAAATTAAAACCTACGGATCGTTCAGACTCAGATTTCTGAAAAATTTCATTCTGAAAAATTGACTAATATGTCTAATAATGTTATAATTTTTTTTTTTTCAAATATCTTAAATTGTCATTAAAAAAACTTTTCAAAATCTAATATGTCATAACGACTTTAATAATTCCAAATTCTCTGTTTCTTTTCAAATAAACACTTATTACTTACTAATTGTGTAATATTATTTTTGTTTGTAGGAAAAAAAAAAAATCACTATAATTTGTGTAGTAATTTTTAAACGGTCGAATTTTTACGGAACTGCAACCGTAATAGCGTTATTAAGTAGAACTTGTACATCATGATTAACATAACAGCTCATTATATCAAAAAATATTTGTATATTATGTGTCTAGACACTTTCACTTTCAGGTAGGTATAGGAGATAAATGATAAGAGATACTTGATAAGTGATAAGTGATAAGAGAGTGATACAAATAGTTCAGCGCTTGGTACGGGCAAATTTTTGCAAAATCCTCATTTGAAGGTGCAAAACGGTGCACGTGTAATAATTGTCGGTTCAGTAATATTAGAATTATTTGTGCAATTCTAGTGCAATTTCGTATCACGCCGGCACACCATCACCGTCAGTTAGAGATAAGAGATAACTAAGTGATAAGAGACAGAGATAACAGATATATATATATATAAACGGCTACGAGGTACGATTTTTTTTTTTCGAAAATTGCCCAACCGCTGGCCCTCGATAAATACAACATCCTTTTCCGGTCACCTCGACGTAAGTACAACACGGTCGAAGCCCCGTGTTGAAGTGTGTCGGCGCATTAATGTTGAATATTGTCAGGCGGACCGATGGAACGATCATACGCGTACGATCGGGGACCAATAAAGCGCATGAGGCGGTGAGACGGGCCGGGGGCAGGGCGTGGGAGAGGGTCAATCACGTGCGGCCCACACGTAATTCGATCAGACAAAGAAAACCGTGTCCCCTTCACTTCAGTCGGAGACCCTTCGCGTCGGGCCAAACGATGGGCGTGTGCGCGGAGCGACGGCTAAAAGGGCAAGACGACGGATCCGCGTGTACGTCGCACGCGGCAGCAAAAAAAATAATAATAAATAAATACGAATAAAATATTGCAAGTACGACGACCCAATAAACCCGCCGAACGGTAATAGTAAATTGCGTATAAAGAGAGGGCGGCGACGGGTTTCAGTCGCTTTTCGGTAAAAAAAAAAAAAAAAATAATAATAATAATTTGCTTCCTTGCCCGAACACTGTAACACCGTTGGTCTTTATTATTATATATATATATATTATCACTGAAGAATAATGGACGGTAACGACGTACAACGCAACGGCATCTCACAGTGGTCTAAAAGCTAATTTAGGTGGAATAAAGTCAATTATTAAAATTCATAAAAATAGGTATTTTATGTTATTAACCCATTATATATAAGTTCTATATGACAAAAAAATAGAATTTCAGATAATATTAACATTACCAAGCGGCGCAAGCGATAAGTAAAACATAATAACGCGCTCACAAACGTCGAATCGTTCACCGATTGTACATTACATTTTTTTAGTATATTATACACAGGTAAACTTTTTTTTTTGAATTAGTTTCATATAAGTAATGAATTCGAAAACTTAGGTAAGTGTTTCATATTAATATTATAAATATTTATTATTTTACTATTAAAACAAAGTTAAACAAGTAGTAAAAAAATGTTAATATTGATATTTCAAAGCGTATAACTAAAAAATAACCCATAATAATCGTTATTCAATATATATACAATATAGTACTTGTTCTTCAGTACCAGATCCCAAAATTTGGTTTGCATCCATTTGCATCTGTAGTTTTAATAATTTTTTTTGTAGGTAGCTCTAGCGGCAGTGTTGGAATAAATGATTCTGAAATTGACGACAATTTGGATTGGAATAACACTGATTCTCGGTATTATTCTTATAATGATTTTTATCAGCTATTAAAAAATAGAGGTCCACTAAATCCCCATTCTTTAAAATCGAGAAACTATTTATTTGAAATTTTGAGGGCATGGTATGAAAATGTAAAATGGCAACCGCAATACACATTAAGTTAGTCAACCATTCAATTTTAAAGTTTACTTTGGTTTTACAAAGACTTTGGTGTAAAAGCCATTATAAACTTTATTATAATTAACTAATGTAATATGAACATTTTTAAGGACAACTTTCCGAGGAAGCACAGGAAGCTCGAAATAAAGACTATAAAAATTATCGCGAACATCACTCGCGAAAAATTAGTAGAGTAGCTCAAAATGAAGACGTTCTACACTTATTACTTGTCACTTCAGATCCATATATTTCCTCAATTTGCAACATACCAAAAAAAAAAAAAAATGAATTGGACAATGACGTAAAATCATTATTAAATTTAAGTTATGAAACATATGAAGTTTACGAAAGTTAAATTTCAATTTAAAAACAAAATATTATGTTTATTTGCATCTTACAATTATACGTGAATTTAAAAATTGATATAAATTTTGAACTCTTTGACCCCAAAAACATTAAGTACCACTTTTTTACAATTTTTTGGACAAAATCTGAGGAAAATTTGATCAATATAAGTTTTTTCCACCTAAAATTGCGTTTCAGACCACTGTGCGGCATCTCTACGGCGCACAGTGGGGCTGGAGGCCTCCAAAATTGGCAAAAAATATAATATAATAAAATGCGGAACTATTTATAAACTAATAACATTTTTGTTTATTTCAATTATTATTTTATTCTTTATTTAAACCATTTATTAGGGTTATTATTTAGTAAATATAAATAGAAACATATGGCGAGATGTATGCGTAAGCTAAGGAACCCCTTAGTCAAGATTGTGTTATGCTAATTTGGACAAAATGTGCACATAACTAACAAAGTAGCAGAAAGTAGCAAAATGTGTAAAGTTTTTTTTTACCCCTGTAACTCATACTTAATAGAAAAACAAACATTCGGCACACGATCAACTTCGGAACATAACTAAAAACTTTTAAACGTTTGTAGAATCTTTCTATAAAATATAAATTGTAAATTATTTCAAACAAAAAATTGGCTAATGAATCATTACATACGTTACGTCGAAGGTTTCATAGTTTAAAAATGTATTATTTAGATAATATCTCAAAATAGAAACAAAATGGAATGATATTAATAACATATAAAACATTTTTTTTTTATCGAGGTGACTCGTCGATATTTGCCCTAGTGAAAGGAGCGGGAAAAAGTGCCATAATATCATATCTGATTATATGATACGTTATGTTGTTTATAAAATTAGGGGTTTTATTAAGTGATAAGCTTTAAATGTGAAACAATCCAAAAAATACAATTCCAATAAACTCACGGACAGTCACTTTTTGTTTTTTCCATACACCCTATTTCTCAAGGAGTTAGGTACAGGAAAATGTTTGCAAAATATTAGTTTAAATGTCAAACTGTGCACGTTTAATAGTTGTGGGCTCGGCAATTAGAATTATTTGTGGGTAGTGCAATTTCATATGACGCCATTTTCGCGTTACATTTTCACTTTCAGTTGGAGATAACAGATATGTGATGAGTGATAAATTATATTTTATCTCTGAAATCACCCTGAAAGGTACTGTTGTCTGTTTTGTGTGGGTAAACATTGTTTCTACCGTTGAAAAACATCGATGATGCTTGTTGAATAACTACTTCATGTTACCAATCGCATTACATAATAACTATGTGTATAACTGCTAAATGCGAGGGTTAGAATGCATTCCAACGTTGGAATCCCGCGCTCGGGCATCAATCCCTAGGAAACGGGGGTTGGACTGCGACGTGGAAGGCAGGGGGAAACCACCTCGTCGAATAACAAATGATAAGGAATTACACAGTTTAATAACTGAATGAATGTACATTGGACAATTAATGAAGAACGCGGCATAGCCACGTCGTACACGGAGCAGCTTTTGTTGTAGACCAATCTCAGGACTGGGGGGAAAAAAAAAAGAAGAAAATTATTGTACACTTACCGAGTGCTATTATTTAAAGTAGGTACACAACCTCGGTTATGAAATTGTAGTCGATAACTTGCTGAGCCCGCGGGAAATGAGATGGAGAAAATATATTACATCACTTTGAAACAGTTGTGCGTCGTGGCTTTTTTTTCCGCTTCGCAAATGGATTCAAACTTTGTCCATCAGCGGTGGCGCTGCGGTTGATCGAGTAGTCGGGGTTTTTAAAATAAAATAAAAAAAAAAAAAAATTTAAATAAATAAAAAAAAAAAGGTCTGAAACTGTCATAATGTGTATACGCTGGGTCGACACTGTGATATTTTTTTAAACGTTCTTCACTCCGTCCACATTATTGTAATATATTTTGTTTTTCACTTGAAAGCATCGACCTAACAGTTTTCGCTGAACGCGGAAAGCCGTACAAAACCGTTTTTGTTTAAGTCAATTCCTACACCGACCGTATTCAGCAGTTATTGTGAACCTTACCGACCGACCGAAATGTTTGTCTTTAAAAATAATACTGTAAACGGTCTTGTTTAAGCTTAAACGACTTATTTTCCGACTTGCAGAACCGTTCGAAATCCTCTTAACAAAAGTACCTCAAATCGATCAACAATACAATTATTTATATATATATATATATGTGTGTACTATATAAGCGGCGTTTGAACGAAACACTTGTAACAATATACACAATATAGTATTATTATCGTTGTGATTTTAATATAATTATTGCATTATGTGGATTCAAAAGCGTTTTACCATATTGTACACCATGATGAAATCGGACGCCCCTTGTATGTGTATACACAGATTATTAGTTTTGGAAATCAATAAAAACCCTACTCTGCCTTCCCACGACCACATACTGTATGAAGGGTATGTACATATACGGGTAGCATAAAAAAACATAAAATTGGTTATACACACATAATATTATAATAATAATATGATACAGAGAACATTATGTTGAATTAATAATAATGTGCTTTAGTGGATTCTTCCTTGCCTGAACACTGAACACTGTAACACCGTTTGTCTTTATTATATTATACACTTATATTTTATCATTCATGAATAATGGATGATAATGATGTACAACGCAATGGCATCTCTGCGGCGGTTAAATAGCATGATTTACACATGCTCGAGGTTTGTCTTAAGACAATAATATGCTACTAAATTGTGTAGCTAAAAATCCTACTGAACAATACCTTCTCGGATTTACATCATAGCCAAAATATAGAGAATAATGTTCAGCTGATTTGGTTAAGAGCAAAATGATTTCTCTAACGCATTATGTAATACGTTATGTTGTCTATAAAATAAGGTATTTTATTAAGTGATAGCTTTAAATGTGAAACAACCCAAAAAACACAACTCCAATAAACTCACGGAGAGTCTACATTTTTTATTTAATATGTAATTATCTGTTTTTATAAAATAAAAACTAAACGAGTATCCACACCATAAGCGGAATCATGGGCACATGTATAATATGTCTTTATATTCAATTATAGGACGCTGGAACCTTTTGGTATTCTTCTTATCTCTAATCTCATATGTCTACTCTATTATGTCTAATAATTTAACTCTAATATTTAAATTCATCTCTAATCTCTTATCTCTATTTTATGTATAATCTTGTACTTTATTATTATCTCTGATACATTATCACTAATATCTTATCTCTAATTTATTATCTTTTATACCTTATCTCAATTTTTATCTCTTATATGATATCTTTGATATCTTACCTCTATTCTATTTTATCTAATCTAGTATCTCTAAAAATTGTTCAATAAACTAATATCTTTAATATCTCATCTCTAATCAAGAACCTCTTATATGTTATCTCTAATCTATTGCCTCTATTTTAATCTCTAATATGATGTCTCTAATCCAGTATCTCTATACATTACCTCTAATACATTTTTTGTATTTTTATCTCTTATCTCGTATTTATAATCCCTGATATCTTACTCCTATTATATTTTCTCTAGTCTAGTGTTTCTAATAACTTATCTCTAATCCATTGTCTTTATTTTAATCTCTAGTCTAGTACCTCTAAAATATTTTTTTCTTTTAACTAGTATCTTTAATGTCATATCTCTAATACATTATCTCTATTTTTATCTTTAATCTCATATCATCTATTATGTCTGATATCTTACATTTATTCTATTTTATCTAATCTAGTATCTCTAATATGTTACCTCTAACACATTGTCTCTATTTTTACCTCTAATATGATGTCTCCAATCTAGTATCTCTAATACATTGTCTCTATTTTTATCTCATATTTTATCAATATAGTATCTCTAATCTCCCCCTCCTTCAGCGATAAAACATAATATACATGTTAACTTGTAAGAATCATGTCAAACATTTTTTTTACAGGGAATATTTTAGAAAGCTTGGCGATAAAGAAAAACCTTCTTTTAAATACTTAAATTGCCTTAGGGAAAGTTGTTTATTTATAGTTTTAAGTTGGAGACATTCAAGAAAAATACTGTACAAAGTTAAACGCAATAGGACGGTTTGGCCGAATATCTTATTTTGTATGTACTTTAACCAAGGTTCAAGTACTTTCTGAAAAACCTAAATATTATCAGATTAACAGCTGTAGTTTCAATTCACCAAATGAAATCGATGCGAAAATTATTTTTATATTCATTTTTAAAAATGTATTTAAACACATAATATAATATGTAGAATTTAGTTTTAACATAAGCTTAGCTTATTCTATAATCTATTAGCCAATGAATACTACAACAAAGCACAAGTCAATTCTTTGGTTGACTTCAATCATCATAAATAACAAAATATTCACTGCATAACTTAACCTGGACGGGGGATAGCATTGTGGAACGGTTGAATTCGAGTAGTCGACAGGGAAGGACAAACAAAAAAGCAATAATAATGATATCATACTGGTGCCTGGTGGCTGTGTTGAACATCTGGTTTACGCCCTATGTGTACTGCATGACCACGGTATAGCCTTTTTCAACAAAAATCTAGGTCTACTTTGAATGAGAAGTAGGTACAAAAAAAACTCATACTACTAATATCCCATTATGATGGCTGTACGCGGTGCGTGGGAACTTCAAACAATATACCGGACGTTCAACCCCATAATGAAATCAAAATCAAATTTGATTGTGTATAAAAAATTGAATAAGCCATAATTGCTAAGTTTTTTAAAAACTAAAGAAAACTTTATAATTTTACCTAATTTAAGGCGTTGATCTGATTTATATAATTTGAATTTTGAATTTTAATTTAGCCTTAGGAATTTTTTTAAAGTTGTAAAATTGGGCCTTTGTGGTAATCAAAACTTTTAAAATAATTGAAAGTTTATATTTATTTAATAAAAAAAAAAAACACTTATTCCTTGTATGAAACGCAAGATTTTTTTTCAATGTCATGCACAATATTATATTAACACGCTCAAAAAAAAAACAAAAATAAAGAAATCATATAGAAAACAACAATGTCTTTGAGAATATTACAATACTAGCAAGCAGATATCACAATATTTTACTCTGTAAAGCTTTTTAATTACAGTTGTACTTTGGTTTATAAAATAACACTTATTAGGCCCTTTTTCTTATGCATACTGGCCGAATTTTCTACCGAATTTTTTTTAGAAAAAAATTGTCTCAATTATGAAACACAACATTTTTTTTAGTATTCTCAAAGTGTACTTTTTGTAAGTGTAAATGTGATTTGTGCATAGTTGTACATGGTCCATACATATATTTAGTACATAGTCCATTGAACATGAATATGTTTTACCACTGGGGTCGTTGCAAAATTCTAATGACATACCTGCACGTGCCACGTGAAGTAGCACATTATAGTAGCATAACGGCTAAGAGATTAGAGACAAATTGAGATAATCAGTTAGAGATAGTCAAATTAATTTGTTAGGTAGGCACTTAATTAATGGTGAACCACGGAATATGATTTATGAGAAAAGAGAATAGAGATAAATTGAGATAATAGTGTAAAGATAAAAGGATACAAGGATATAAGGATATATTAGGATATATAAGGATATATTAGGATGTATAAGGATATATTAGGATATATTGGGATATACTGGGATATATTAGGATATATTAGGATATATAAGGATCTATTAGGATATATATATATATATATATATAAGGATTGTCAAATAAATTTGTTAGGTAGGCACTTAATTAATGGCGAACCACGGAATATGATTTATGAGAAATGTTAAAATATATTCATAAATGTTGCCAGTAAATCGATTAAGGCTATATGTTCTTAAACTACTAGAAAAACGTTTGGCAAAAACATATTACAATTAAGACTATTATCTATCATCATGTATCGCAAGGAGATTATAGATCAGAAATAATCATAAATTATCAGGACATAGTATACACATTGTATTGATGTGTCTGCATGAAGTGTAAAATATACTCATAACTTTTTTTGTCACCGTGCCGACAAAAAGACCGTCACTGTTAACATACACGGAACATGCTATCCGTTTAAACGATTAACATGGAATTTCGTGGAATCAATTAGTTTTTTTTTCCCCTACAAATTACTTACAGCGCATTTAGAATTTCATTTATTCTAATTATTCGGGAAACCCACACCGTCGCTTGCCTGACACGAGTTTAAAAACCAAAACAAAAGTTTTGCCGTTCACCGCCTCCCTTGCCTCGGTTGTTAAATCAGTTCGCCCGACTCGAGGCAATATTTCATATTTTTCACCCACCCATTCTTAAGGCCGTCCCTTCTTACTTATAAAGTTGCGCGAAACTAGCAAATTGAGCGTGCTAAAGCTGCGCTCAGCAAACGCGTTGCTGCTTTCTAGAAAAAGTCAGGCCTCAAAAGTTGTATCTAATTTACACCAAGTACATCTGGTTTCGCATTTTTAACCTGTGGACACAATCACTGTACAAGGAACGTGAAGAGTTGAAGAAAAAAATTGCTGCAAAACAAGTAGTTCTTTTTGAAAACGTTTTTAGTTACGTTATTTTACAACTCAGAAAAACAGAGGAGAATACTTAATATTTGTATTCCTGTGATGGTTAAAATTTAGGTTTTTTAGTATTTTTTAAAGAATTATTAAAAACGTATGTAATCGAAAATTAAAAAAAAATACCTTAAGCAGATGTTTTCATCTAGTTCCTGTGAAAATAATTGTAATTTTGTCTACAGAAATGACCGTGATGGTCCGACAAAAGAATAATTACAACAAGTAAAGAATTCACATTGCTGTATTAACAAGTACACACTATAGCTGTTTAAGTTCTATATTAAGATTTTGCGAACAATTTTCGATACCTTATGCTTAAAAAATAGGTGGGTAGTGTTCCCTTACTAAAAAAAAAATAGATAACGTTTATACTTTACCGTTTAAGTGTTAACATTTTATAGAACTCTAAAATTTACCGAAAAAAGATTAACGTTTGAATATTGTCAAAAGAAAAACAACGAAATTACACTGTTATGTAATACTGCTTGTACTCCTTATAATTACTGTTTAAAAAAAAAACCTATTGACTACAATTGAAATAAATAAAAAAAAAATTGCAATTATATTCAAAGAATATGAGTGTCTTACTTTAATTTGATACTGAATTAAAACAATAGTCCACGAAACGGTGCACGGGTCAAACATAATATTATACAATTATATTGTATCGCGTTAATTGTTTAAAAACAAATTTCGTTTTAATAAAAGCTTGATTTTGAGTGTTTTAATTAAAAGCGTCTAGTTGTCTGGAAAGTTATCAAAATGTGCACGTTGTATACAGCGAAACCATTGTAACGTGCATTGTTTTTGTGCCCGTAACACTGTATTATAATATGCTGCAAACTCAAATAAATAACAATAACTGTTATTTGTTATGGAAACACAATTATTATTATAAAATACCGCGCTCTTATGGTGGTTCACTTAAATGTTTATTAAGAGTTTACAGAATCCCTAAATATTAATTAGTAACCCCTTGAAGTTTAAACATCAAATAGAAAACAATGTTTGTAGCAATATACAATTTTTAACCTAACCCAACCTAACGATTTTTGGATAAATTAACTGATGACATGAATTGAGATTTTCCAGTAAAATTTATCAACAACTTCAGCTGTTACGAAACGCCTTTGAAATAAAATTAGGGCTTATCGATTTTCATTTTCCATTCCCACAAAGTGGTTTTCAAACGGTATAGTGGCATATAATATGGTAACTCTACCGTCTCATTTTCCCCTTCCCCTTTACTAATATTCTCAACTTAAAACACACTGTTAGTCGCAGAAATATATACAAATAACCAGTGTATATAATTAAACATATTCAGCCGGTTTCACCAACATTTGTTAAGAATTTAACTTATTGTTAGTAATATTTATATTATTACAGTTCAGAAATTGTTTCATATTAGTACCATATAATAATGAATTACACATTTGATGAAGACCTTCTTTATATTGAGTATTTAGAGAACTCACAACAACATACCAAAAAAAAAAAAAAAATGAATTGGACAATGACGTAAAATCATTATTAAATTTAAGTTATGAAACATATGAAGTTTACGAAAGTTAAATTTCAATTTAAAAACAAAATATTATGTTTATTTGCATCTTACAATTATACGTGAATTTAAAAATTGATATAAATTTTGAACTCTTTGACCCCAAAAACATTAAGTACCACTTTTTTACAATTTTTTGGACAAAATCTGAGGAAAATTTGATCAATATAAGTTTTTTCCACCTAAAATTGCGTTTCAGACCACTGTGCGGCATCTCTACGGCGCACAGTGGGGCTGGAGGCCTCCAAAATTGGCAAAAAATATAATATAATAAAATGCGGAACTATTTATAAACTAATAACATTTTTGTTTATTTCAATTATTATTTTATTCTTTATTTAAACCATTTATTAGGGTTATTATTTAGTAAATATAAATAGAAACATATGGCGAGATGTATGCGTAAGCTAAGGAACCCCTTAGTCAAGATTGTGTTATGCTAATTTGGACAAAATGTGCACATAACTAACAAAGTAGCAGAAAGTAGCAAAATGTGTAAAGTTTTTTTTTACCCCTGTAACTCATACTTAATAGAAAAACAAACATTCGGCACACGATCAACTTCGGAACATAACTAAAAACTTTTAAACGTTTGTAGAATCTTTCTATAAAATATAAATTGTAAATTATTTCAAACAAAAAATTGGCTAATGAATCATTACATACGTTACGTCGAAGGTTTCATAGTTTAAAAATGTATTATTTAGATAATATCTCAAAATAGAAACAAAATGGAATGATATTAATAACATATAAAACATTTTTTTTTTATCGAGGTGACTCGTCGATATTTGCCCTAGTGAAAGGAGCGGGAAAAAGTGCCATAATATCATATCTGATTATATGATACGTTATGTTGTTTATAAAATTAGGGGTTTTATTAAGTGATAAGCTTTAAATGTGAAACAATCCAAAAAATACAATTCCAATAAACTCACGGACAGTCACTTTTTGTTTTTTCCATACACCCTATTTCTCAAGGAGTTAGGTACAGGAAAATGTTTGCAAAATATTAGTTTAAATGTCAAACTGTGCACGTTTAATAGTTGTGGGCTCGGCAATTAGAATTATTTGTGGGTAGTGCAATTTCATATGACGCCATTTTCGCGTTACATTTTCACTTTCAGTTGGAGATAACAGATATGTGATGAGTGATAAATTATATTTTATCTCTGAAATCACCCTGAAAGGTACTGTTGTCTGTTTTGTGTGGGTAAACATTGTTTCTACCGTTGAAAAACATCGATGATGCTTGTTGAATAACTACTTCATGTTACCAATCGCATTACATAATAACTATGTGTATAACTGCTAAATGCGAGGGTTAGAATGCATTCCAACGTTGGAATCCCGCGCTCGGGCATCAATCCCTAGGAAACGGGGGTTGGACTGCGACGTGGAAGGCAGGGGGAAACCACCTCGTCGAATAACAAATGATAAGGAATTACACAGTTTAATAACTGAATGAATGTACATTGGACAATTAATGAAGAACGCGGCATAGCCACGTCGTACACGGAACAGCTTTTGTTGTAGACCAATCTCAGGACTGGGGGGGAAAAAAAAAAGAAGAAAATTATTGTACACTTACCGAGTGCTATTATTTAAAGTAGGTACATAACCTCGGTTATGAAATTGTAGTCGATAACTTGCTGAGCCCGCGGGAAATGAGATGGAGAAAATATATTACATCACTTTGAAACAGTTGTGCGTCGTGGCTTTTTTTTCCGCTTCGCAAATGGATTCAAACTTTGTCCATCAGCGGTGGCGCTGCGGTTGATCGAGTAGTCGGGGTTTTTAAAATAAAATAAAAAAAAAAAAAATTTAAATAAATAAAAAAAAAAAGGTCTGAAACTGTCATAATGTGTATACGCGGGGTCGACACTGTGATATTTTTTTAAACGTTCTTCACTCCGTCCACATTATTGTAATATATTTTGTTTTTCACTTGAAAGCATCGACCTAACAGTTTTCGCTGAACGCGGAAAGCCGTACAAAACCGTTTTTGTTTAAGTCAATTCCTACACCGACCGTATTCAGCAGTTATTGTGAACCTTACCGACCGACCGAAATGTTTGTCTTTAAAAATAATACTGTAAACGGTCTTGTTTAAGCTTAAACGACTTATTTTCCGACTTGCAGAACCGTTCGAAATCCTCTTAACAAAAGTACCTCAAATCGATCAACAATACAATTATTTATATATATATATATATGTGTGTACTATATAAGCGGCGTTTGAACGAAACACTTGTAACAATATACACAATATAGTATTATTATCGTTGTGATTTTAATATAATTATTGCATTATGTGGATTCAAAAGCGTTTTACCATATTGTACACCATGATGAAATCGGACGCCCCTTGTATGTGTATACACAGATTATTAGTTTTGGAAATCAATAAAAACCCTACTCTGCCTTCCCACGACCACATACTGTATGAAGGGTATGTACATATACGGGTAGCATAAAAAACATAAAATTGGTTATACACACATAATATTATAATAATAATATGATACAGAGAACATTATGTTGAATTAATAATAATGTGCTTTAGTGGATTCTTCCTTGCCTGAACACTGAACACTGTAACACCGTTTGTCTTTATTATATTATACACTTATATTTTATCATTCATGAATAATGGATGATAATGATGTACAACGCAATGGCATCTCTGCGGCGGTTAAATAGCATGATTTACACATGCTCGAGGTTTGTCTTAAGACAATAATATGCTACTAAATTGTGTAGCTAAAAATCCTACTGAACAATACCTTCTCGGATTTACATCATAGCCAAAATATAGAGAATAATGTTCAGCTGATTTGGTTAAGAGCAAAATGATTTCTCTAACGCATTATGTAATACGTTATGTTGTCTATAAAATAAGGTATTTTATTAAGTGATAGCTTTAAATGTGAAACAACCCAAAAAACACAACTCCAATAAACTCACGGAGAGTCTACATTTTTTATTTAATATGTAATTATCTGTTTTTATAAAATAAAAACTAAACGAGTATCCACACCATAAGCGGAATCATGGGCACATGTATAATATGTCTTTATATTCAATTATAGGACGCTGGAACCTTTTGGTATTCTTCTTATCTCTAATCTCATATGTCTACTCTATTATGTCTAATAATTTAACTCTAATATTTAATTTCATCTCTAATCTCTTATCTCTTATCTCTATTTATGTATAATCTTGTACTTTATTATTATCTCTGATACATTATCACTAATATCTTATCTCTAATCTAGTATCTTTTATACCTTATCTCAATTTTTATCTCTTATATGATATCTTTGATATCTTACCTCTATTCTATTTTATCTAATCTAGTATCTCTAAAAATTGTTCGATAAACTAATATCTTTAATATCTTATCTCTAATCAAGAACCTCTTATATGTTATCTCTAATCTATTGCCTCTATTTTAATCTCTAATATGATGTCTCTAATCCAGTATCTCTATACATTACCTCTAATACATTTTTTGTATTTTTATCTCTTATCTCGTATTTATAATCCCTGATATCTTACTCCTATTATATTTTCTCTAGTCTAGTGTTTCTAATAACTTATCTCTAATCCATTGTCTTTATTTTAATCTCTAGTCTAGTACCTCTAAAATATTTTTTTCTTTTAACTAGTATCTTTAATGTCATATCTCTAATACATTATCTCTATTTTTATCTTTAATCTCATATCATCTATTATGTCTGATATCTTACATTTATTCTATTTTATCTAATCTAGTATCTCTAATATGTTACCTCTAACACATTGTCTCTATTTTTACCTCTAATATGATGTCTCCAATCTAGTATCTCTAATACATTGTCTCTATTTTTATCTCATCTTTTATCAATATAGTATCTCTAATCTCCCCCTCCTTCAGCGATAAAACATAATATACATGTTAACTTGTAAGAATCATGTCAAACATTTTTTTTACAGGGAATATTTTAGAAAGCTTGGCGATAAAGAAAAACCTTCTTTTAAATACTTAAATTGCCTTAGGGAAAGTTGTTTATTTATAGTTTTAAGTTGGAGACATTCAAGAAAAATACTGTACAAAGTTAAACGCAATAGGACGGTTTGGCCGAATATCTTATTTTGTATGTACTTTAACCAAGGTTCAAGTACTTTCTGAAAAACCTAAATATTATCAGATTAACAGCTGTAGTTTCAATTCACCAAATGAAATCGATGCGAAAATTATTTTTATATTCATTTTTAAAAATGTATTTAAACACATAATATAATATGTAGAATTTAGTTTTAACATAAGCTTAGCTTATTCTATAATCTATTAGCCAATGAATACTACAACAAAGCACAAGTCAATTCTTTGGTTGACTTCAATCATCATAAATAACAAAATATTCACTGCATTACCTAACCTGGACGGGGGATAGCATAGTGGAACGGTTGAATTCGAGTAGTCGACAGGGAAGGACAAACAAAGAAGCAATAATAATGATATCATACTGGTGCCTGGTGGCTGTGTTGAACATCTGGTTTACGCCCTATGTGTACTGCATGACCACGGTATAGCCTTTTTCAACAAAAATCTAGGTCTACTTTGAATGAGAAGTAGGTACAAAAAAAACTCATAATACTAATATCCCATTATGATGGCTGTACGCGGTGCGTGGGAACTTCAAACAATATACCGGACGTTCAACCCCATAATGAAATCAAAATCAAATTTGATTGTGTATAAAAAATTGAATAAGCCATAATTGCTAAGTTTTGTAAAAACTAAAGAAAACTTTATAATTTTACCTAATTTAAGGGGTTGATCTGATTTATATAATTTGAATTTTGAATTTTAATTTAGCCTTAGGAATTTTTTTAAAGTTGTAAAATTGGGCCTTTGTGGTAATCAAAACTTTTAAAATAATTGAAAGTTTATATTTATTTAATAAAAAAAAAAAACACTTATTCCTTGTATGAAACGCAAGATTTTTTTTCAATATCATGCACAATATTATATTAACACGCTCAAAAAAAAAACAAAAATAAAGAAATCATATAGAAAACAACAATGTCTTTGAGAATATTACAATACTAGCAAGCAGTTATCACAATATTTAACTCTGTAAAGCTTTTTAATTACAGTTGTACTTTGGTTTATAAAATAACACTTATTAGGCCCTTTTTCTTATGCATACTGGCCGAATTTTCTACCGAATTTTTTTTAGAAAAAAATTGTCTCAATTATGAAACACAACATTTTTTTTAGTATCCTCAAAGTGTACTTTTTGTAAGTGTAAATGTGATTTGTGCATAGTTGTACATGGTCCATACATATATTTAGTACATAGTCCATTGAACATGAATATGTTTTACCACTGGGGTCGTTGCAAAATTCTAATGACATACCTGCACGTGCCACGTGAAGTAGCACATTATAGTAGTATAACGGCTAAGAGATTAGAGACAAATTGAGATAATCAGTTAGAGATAGTCAAATTAATTTGTTAGGTAGGCACTTAATTAATGGTGAACCACGGAATATGATTTATGAGAAAAGAGAATAGAGATAAATTGAGATAATAGTGTAAAGATAAAAGGATACAAGGATATAAGGATATATTAGGATATATAGGATAATTAGGATGTATAAGGATATATTAGGATATATTGGGATATACTGGGATATATTAGGATATATTAGGATATATAAGGATCTATTAGGATATATATATATATATAAGGATTGTCAAATAAATTTGTTAGGTAGGCACTTAATTAATGGCGAACCACGGAATATGATTTATGAGAAATGTTAAAATATATTGATAAATGTTGCCAGTAAATCGATTAAAGGCCATATGTTCTTAAACTACTAGAAAAACGTTTGGCAAAAACATATTATAATTAAGACTATTATCTATCATCATGTATCGCAAGGAGATTATAGATCAGAAATAATCATAAATTATCAGGACATAGTATACACATTGTATTGATGTGTCTGCATGAAGTGTAAAATATACTCATAACTTTTTTTGTCACCGTGCCGACAAAAAGACCGTCACTGTTAACATACACGGAACATGCTATCCGTTTAAACGATTAACATGGAATTTCGTGGAATCAATTAGTTTTTTTTTCCCCTACAAATTACTTACAGCGCATTTAGAATTTCATTTATTCTAATTATTCGGGAAACCCACACCGTCGCTTGCCTGACACGAGTTTAAAAACCAAAACAAAAGTTTTGCCGTTCACCGCCTCTCTTGCCTCGGTTGTTAAATCAGTTCGCCCGACTCGAGGCAATATTTCATATTTTTCACCCACCCATCCTTAAGGCCGTCCCTTCTTACTTATAAAGTTGCGCGAAACTAGCAAATCGAGCGTGCTAAAGCTGCGCTCAGCAAACGCGTTGCTGCTTTCTAGAAAAAGTCAGGCCTCAAAAGTTGTATCTAATTTACACCAAGTACATCTGGTTTCGCATTTTTAACCTGTGGACACAATCACTGTACAAGGAACGTGAAGAGTTGAAGAAAAAAATTGCTGCAAAACAAGTAGTTCTTTTTGAAAACGTTTTTAGTTACGTTATTTTACAACTCAGAAAAACAGAGGAGAATACTTAATATTTTTATTCCTGTGATGGTTAAAATTTAGGTTTTTTAGTATTTTTTAAAGAATTATTAAAAACGTATGTAATCGAAAATTAAAAAAAAATACCTTAAGCAGATGTTTTCATCTAGTTCCTGTGAAAATAATTGTAATTTTGTCTACAGAAATGACCGTGATGGTCCGACAAAAGAATAATTACAACAAGTAAAGAATTCACATTGCTGTATTAACAAGTACACACTATAGCTGTTTAAGTTCTATATTAAGATTTTGCGAACAATTTTCGATACCTTATGCTTAAAAAATAGGTGGGTAGTGTTCCCTTACTAAAAAAAAAATAGATAACGTTTATACTTTACCGTTTAAGTGTTAACATTTTATAGAACTCTAAAATTTACCGAAAAAAGATTAACGTTTGAATATTGTCAAAAGAAAAACAACGAAATTACACTGTTATGTAATACTGCTTGTACTCCTTGTAATTACTGTTTAAAAAAAAAACCTATTGACTACAATTGAAATAAATAAATAAAAAACAAATTGCAATTATATTCAAAGAATATGAGCGTCTTACTTTAATTTGATACTGAATTAAAACAATAGTCCACGAAACGGTGCACGGGTCAAACATAATATTATACAATTATATTGTATCGCGTTAATTGTTTAAAAACAAATTTCGTTTTAATAAAAGCTTGATTTTGAGTGTTTTAATTAAAAGCGTCTAGTTGTCTGGAAAGTTATCAAAATGTGCACGTTGTATACAGCGAAACCATTGTAACGTGCATTGTTTTTGTGCCCGTAACACTGTATTATAATATGCTGCAAACTCAAATAAATAACAATAACTGTTATTTGTTATGGAAACACAATTATTATTATAAAATACCGCGCTCTTATGGTGGTTCACTTAAATGTTTATTAAGAGTTTACAGAATCCCTAAATATTAATTAGTAACCCCTTGAAGTTTAAACATCAAATAATAACATCAATTGTTTGTAGCAATATACAATTTTTAACCTAACCCAACCTAACGATTTTTGGATAAATTAACTGATGACATGAATCGAGATTTTCCAGTAAAATTTATCAATAACTTCAGCTGTTACTAAACGCCTTTGAAATAAAATTAGGGCTTATCGATTTTCATTTTCCATTCCCACAAAGTTGTTTTCAAACGGTATAGTGGCATATAATATGGTAACTCTACCGTCTCATTTTCCCCTTCCCCTTTACTAATATTCTCAACTTAAAACACACTGTTTGTTGCTGAAATATATACAAATAACCAGTGTATATAATTAAACATATTCAGCCGGTTTCACCAACATTTGTTAAGAATTTAACTTATTGTTAGTAATATTTATATTATTACAGTTCAGAAATTGTTTCATATTAGTACCATATAATAATGAATTACACATTTGATGAAGACCTTCTTTATATTGAGTATTTAGAGAACTGTAAAAATGACAACTTCGAAAACCCTTTGTTAGATAAGCAGAAGTTATTTTATGTAGGTAGATTAGGTACAAAAGAAATGACACAGACTTGCATTATAGGTTCAAATATCATAATTTATTGTATTTTATAATTTAGATAATATAATTATGTCCTGCCTGCCCTGACTTCTGAGTATAACAATGTAAATAATTCTTATCACTACTTACTTTTTTTTAGGCCTTCAAAATAGAAAAAAAATAATTTAATGTCTTTGATGACAAACTATTTTTAGAAAGGTATAGACTATCTAAACAATGTATTAAACAATAATATATAAATTATTTTTATAAACCGAAACGTCAAAAGAAAGTAAAATAAAATGTCAAATAATAACAAACTGACAAATTAAATAATACAATTGCTCATCAGTCAATTGCTTATCACATATCTTAATAACCAATGAGAACGTTGGAATCGAGGTAACCGCTTTGGTAACCCAACTAACGTTTTGTTAACTTAACAAATACAGTTTAACAATACTAATGTTATGGTGAAACTTATTTCAATAAGTAATATAGTAATAATAATTTATTTAAACGAATTGTTAACTAAAAGTGTGTTAATAGTGTATTTAACAATAGTTGGTGAAACCGGCTGATTATGTTTTAGCAAACATTTATTTATAATTAATTTACTCAACTCAAACAAAACCAGAAATATTTATACATTTGAAGTAATAATACACTCAAGCGAAGACAGTAACATGAACTGTTCACACGGTCACTTCTAATGATTATTGTTCTTGTGTTTTCTTACAACCTGATAAGATGGCGTCTCAACGATGATTTCCAATGGTAAACACGTCATGTTTAACTCGTGTTAATAAGTATTGACAGACATTGGACTTCTCGACCTCTATCAGCTGTAACCGTATTGGTTTTTAATGCATCGATTCGATAGACATTACGTTGACCCGGAAACGGTAAAATAGCATTTTGTTCAACGGCTGCTTCTCAGCACACAAGGCAAGGCGGCGCCGGAACGGCATTTCATACTTTTTTTTTTTTTTCTCCAAGTCGATTTGCATGCAAGGCGTTTTTTTTTTTTTGTTTTTTTCTTCTGTGCGACTTCTCTGGAGAAAAAAACCGGATGGGGAGTAAAAACCGAGAGGGTGTGAGAGGGTGGGTACGACGTAGTTACGCCGTGACGACCGAAGGGGAGGATAAACTATATAAATCCACCTTGGTCGCCGCAGACAGACGGATACGCGTGGCATATTGAAATATTCTACGAGCAATAACTATTCAAACCGTATGCACCGGTAGTGATCCCGCAAACGAGTATGGTGTTTATTTATTGAAATATACAACCCTGAAACGAGCATAGATTATACATGACGTACAAAAACCACAACGAACAAATTACTCGAAAAAATAATTTTTAAGTACCTCGTATTATTTTCAAAGGCAAAACCCTAGTTTTCGCGGACAAGGCCTTGCATTTAGAAACTGACGACGACACGCTAGTTTGACATAAGCAAAATACAAGGTTCGAGCGAGGGACGATAGAATTTTGGTTTTAGCCGTGTCAAACGTAATAAGGAGACGCTCCAGAAAAATGATTTACCGTATAGCTGAACAAAATAAACAACAGTGAACGCGAGACCGTGAATAAATATAGATCAGACGAACGTTTCAATGATCCAAATGTTTGACTTGCTGATCCCGGCCGAGTTAGACCTACGCGCGATTATGGCGGATGGAAATCATTTCGCTGACAATCGAATTTCTTTCTAAACAAACATTGGCGGTAAAGTCTGAGGCACAAAATTACAGTTGTCGGAAAAATACAACTGATTTCAGATAGAAAACAAGCGTAAGCCACTTGTTCTCGCCTATAGCGAGCGTTAACAGTTCGAAGCTTGTGTGAAAACACTTTTTTTATTGGAACAAATATGCAATCTTATATGTGTCGGCAAATCATAGTGTGTACATTTTGTTATGAATAGTAATCGAACGTGGGCCATAGGCATCGAGTAAAATCACCACCAACTGTCGGGGAATTGTAATTCCTATGGAAAATAAAAATTACTATTGTTTATTGTTATTAAGAAAAATATTTATTGTAGGCCCGGCAAAAGTTGATGCGACCCTTGTAAAACTTTCGAGTAAGTATACAATAAAAGTTTTTAATTGATTCCAAAAATGTATAGCTTCTTTTCGTTTCTATATAAATCCATTTTCCGGCAGTTTTAAAACTGAACCAAAAATTATTTTTCGGTGTTAGGTCGAGTGTGACGGGCAGAAGGACAAAGCATTTTTAGATATCAAACCAAACTGTTAGTTTTTGAAACATCGGCGAAATGTATTTTTAAACACTAGCGACCATACTCTGACGTGTACAGAGTGATCCAATTTTTAGAAAAAATATCAGCGTTTGAATTTCTAACTTTCAACTATCGGCTGTTCGTTTGCTCGACTAAAATCAATATTTGTCGGGTTAAATGAAACAGTAGCACTTCTATTTGCCGTTAAGTAATAATTTTGACCCCCACCGGTAAATACTGTCGCCGATTTTCAGACATAAATAACATTCGCTCCATTCGCGGTTGCCAGGACCCTGGTACACACATTTTGTTGTGTTGCTTGGTTTATTTTAAATAATATACATATATATATATATATATATATATGTATATTAGGGTGGTTCTTATTTATGAACTTTTAAAACTTTAATGGGCTGCCCCGCAATTTTGTTCATTATTATGAAAAAAAAATTTGGGTAGAATTTGGTTTTGATAACTCACCCCCTTCACGTGCCGCAAGGGGGTTGAGAAATGACCAAATGGGGTAGTTTTATAGTTTTTTGAGTTTAAATAAAAAATTATTGCATTTAGCATAAAATTACATATTAACTTTATGATAGATCATTAAATTCTCTATAAAAAAGGTTTTCACAATTTTTTCCAAAAATGCATTATTATCCAAGAAAAAAAATAAAACATAATTTTTTTCATTTACGATGAACGATTGGAAATCGAGTAAAACAAAATAGTTTATTATACAAAATTAAATTTTCTACAAAATAGATCATTAGGAAAAATTTCATACGATCAACCATTATGTATTTAAAGATCGTTTAAACAAATATATTGTGAAAAACGAAAATTATCGTTAGGAAAAAAAGTATAGAAATCGACCCGGGAACGAAATAAAATAATCATATTTTTTCCTATAAAAATGTTTTCCAAATAAATGAAAAAAATTATGTTTTATTTTTTTTCTTGGATAATAATGCATTTTTGGAAAAATTTGTGAACACCTTTTTTATAGAGATTTTAATGATCTATCATAAAGTTAATATGTAATTTTATGGTAAATGCAATAATTTTTTATTTAAACTCAAAAAACTATAAAACTACCCCATTTGCTAATTTTTCAACCCCCTTGCGGCACGTGAAGGGGGTGAGTTATCGAAACCAAATTCTACCCAAATTTTTTTTTCATAGTAATGAACAAAATGGCGGGGTAGCCCATTGGAAAACTTTTAAAAAAAATTCTTCATCTATGACTAAGGACCACCCTAATATATATATATATATAGTATTGTATCGTGTGTACAAGGAGACCGCTTATCCGGGGTGTCGAACCAATAAAGGCAATTTGAGCGGGCGATTCTATTAGGGATATTGTGTATTTTGCATAATTCCGTAATGGGTTTTATGTACACACACACAGGGGTATACACTGTCGGGCTGAATCCCCGAAAGCTTTTTAATTCGCGCGGAAACCGCAACCCTCTACCGCGGGTCGTTCGACCCCAATTGAATAATGCGCCGCTGTCGCCACATCGCACACACACACACAACGAGACGAAACGCTAATCAACAAGTGTGCTGTGTGTGAGCGACAAAATTTTATTTACATTCGAGTTTAATCGTTTACGACGAAACACAAAGCTTTAATGTCATGTTTGGCCTCGTTTTGTAGTTTAACAGTCTTGTTGCGCAAAGTCCGTCCGCATGCCAAGTACGCTTTTGTGTAATAATTCGAAAACTCATTAAAAAAAAAAAATAACAAAAAATCTATTACATCACGGATTGTATTAACTCATCTGGTCATACAAATAAATACCCTATGTACATTTATAAGTTAACAATAGTCAAACCAACAACTCATCAATAACAGTACAACAATGTTAAGGGGACGTCATACCTCCTGTTTATTTAGGGGTAATTAAGAGGACGTTAAGACGACTGTATTTATTTAACGAGTTAGGTATAGGCAATTTTTTTTTGCTTAATCTTAATTTAAAGGATAAACTGTGATGTATAATTATTGTTAGTTCAGTAATTAGGACCCCTTTTTAGTTTTTTTTTTTTTTGGCAGTTACTTTATCTTCAAAGTGGTTTCTATAGATAAAACGCCAATTATAAAAACCTCATGTGCGTTTTGCATTGATGAAATAATACAACTAATCCTTACAATGACCACAATAATATTCCCTAAAAATTGATAATGGAAAAATATACAAAACTTAAAATATCCATAAAAAATGGATTAGAATAAACGACGGAATTCGAAAACGCAATCCGCCCAAACAACACAACGTCGAAACCTAGTCTTATCAATTTAACGATATTTTTCTCATCTCGGTTAAATGTTTCTAATCGTTTTTTTTTTTACGGTTCAGGCGTTCGGTTCGTTTGTTTTAAGCTCGAAATTTATCGACTTTGGAGTTCACCAGTAAATTAATGTGACTGGACTACTTACACGTACATGCAATTTTATCCATCTAAACGTAAAAATAAAATTGTGTGCTTAAAACAACGAGTCGCATGACCATTTCTCCGCACGAAATAATTATCATTATGTAACCCAGTACTATCCTTGTTACAAGCGGCAAACACCCTCTCGCACGCTTTTTTCGATTGATAAACATTTGTCTTAACAACCGAACGTTATATTCATGAAAGTTTTAACAAAACACTGAGATTAAATGGAAACATACTGTTGACCGACTCTTAAGTTAGGTATAGTATGTTGTATGTATGTGATTGAATGCTCCCATTTTTTGCTCGAACCATTGAACAGATTTTAGTGTGATTAAAGCTAAAATAATTTATATTCTTAACTAGGTTTAATTACATTATAGTTTTATTAACATTATTACCGGGTATGATAATGACATGGTATCCGGTATATGGGAGTATGTTTAAAAATTAAATTTAAACATAATTCTTGTACAATATCTAAACGAGTAATTATTTATAAATTATGTTTATCATAATATCAAAATGAAGAACTGAATTCGGCAAACGCAATCTTTTTTTTACTGTTGGCATTCAACTGGCAACGCAATTGTACATAGATTTAGTATAGGATAGAACTCTTGTCTTCGCAAAAAGCTTAGCTTACACAGCCAATTGTTACAATATATTGTTTATATTATATTTTACATAGTACAATGTTGTGTATAAATGCGCTGTCTTATTTATGTTCACCCAGAAAATACCGCAAAGTGCACTGTATTAACTTATACTTAGAAAATACAAATGACTCGTTGGGACAAATAGGTCAGTAGGTTAGTTTTGCTTGTTTGCACCTATCGACCCAATTATCTGTGTGTAGATTGTATAGAAAAAATCGACTATGCGAAAACATGAAGCGTCGCCACACAAACATTGACTTTAATGAAATTACTTCGGGTACGCACGCGGTTCGTGTGTTCGTTTTTTCTGACCTTTCGTTTAAGCATTAAACTTTTACCTCGGTTTCGATTTCCCGCTTTTTCGGAGTGCTATTGTGTTTTATAATAATAATACAACTGTTTGGCCACCGTTCACCCTCACTCGTCTTCTTAATATAATCGTTCGCTCTTGCCCACACCACATAATAATTTAGCAATAATTCTAGTATTATAATTTGTAATTAAATATTTTATAGGTATACCCCTAACTCATCACACAAGACCGCACTCAACCGAGCCTAATATTCCTTTAAAAGAAACAACACTAATACAAATCATACTACTACTAATAATAATAATATACGTAGACGAAAATTCTACGTACATTTATAAGAACCATTCGTCGGTGATTTTCAATGGCAAAAACATGTTCACACAAAAAAAGTACTCCTCAAACGATTTTTAAGATAAAACACATGGAAAAAAATATAGAAGACAATGTCAAATAGACAAAATTGAAAAAAAAAGGAATTTCTGCATTCATCACATTGACTTATGCATTGTAGATAATGCAAAACGCATATAAGGTTCACTCGAAAATATTGTCTTCTATCTTTATTATTATAAGTGTCTTATCTCTATAATCACTTTTAAGGGTACCTTTTCCTGTTTTGCGTGAACATGTTTAGGTGTAAAAGTAGTTTTAAGTCACTGTCGAGGATGTTGTGGTAGTCTGAAAAATAAATTAAATACCAAAAAAATTATTCTAATTACTGAACTAATAATTTCACATCACAGTTTAACCTGATTTTGCACAAAATTGCCTACACCTAACTCCTTAACAATTAAGGGGTATACCGTCGTCATAGAGGGACTGTTTGATCAATGTATTCGTGATAACTACAAAGATTAAATAAAACCAAGTAGAGCACTCTACAAAAATAAATAAATAAAATAATAATCTCAGGTCATTGTTACCAAAATATAAAAAAATAATAATCCTTGTGTTAAACAGTGTGGTCGAAGAACTCGTATCATACATCTGTACTGTTATCAGTTATCACCGTCAGCTACTTGTTATCAGTAATTCCTATCAGTTTACTGTAATTTGACCCTCACCATTCACAGTTTAAACCAATCCGAAATCGTTATTTCACAAATCTATTGTTTTTCACTGCTACCCATGAAGTGCACTGTCTGGTTTCGGTTAATCAACGGCAATGCATATTTTCCTCGATGATTTATCACGGCCACAAGGTCGTATTGTAATTAAACACTAACGTCTCGAATCTGGATACGGGTAACCGCCGTCGGGAATCCGTTCTGTACATAATAAACCGTAGAAAAGTTTTTGAATTGGCAAAACTTTCGGTGGAAAGCGCGTTTTCTGTAAATTGCCAAACGCAACGTCCGCCTTGACTAAAGTCAATACCGCGCTGGCTGCGACGGAGAAGCAAAATTGTTTCGCCGAAGGACGCCACGTGCTCTTCGGTGTGGTCGCGGTATTTTTTTTTTATCACAAGTTTATTATGATGCCGCCATTAAAAAAACCGCATTACCCGCGCGGCCACGTGTCTCCAGATATCGTAACCGGAAGCCCGAGACGACAATAATATAATAGATTCGTGGAATAATAGACAACAACAAGTCACAAACTTAACACATTAATAGACTGTACACGGGTCGTCGAACAATGCTTCCACGTCGATGCATAATCTCGATTAATGTATACAGGGCGGTGGTTCTTACTTTTAGGTACATGTTTTACTACATTTTTCAATATTTTGAAAATTTTTATCGCCAATCCTTATCGGCCAAAAAGGGGGATTTTTGTATTTTTCAAAATGGAAACATGTGTTTTTAATTACTTAAATTTGTAGACAAAAAATAAAAAAATATGTTAGCGTTTAAATGTTTTATTTTCATTTATCTGTTCATTTGCTATGACTTTGTAAAGATACTACATTTCCTCTTAATAATAATTATCATACTTCTTCGGTTATCCAAAACCGGTAGCACATAAATTCATATTTATGTTCGCAGTGTCCAATTGGCAATAACATTCTAACAACTAGGAAGTCACTGTAAAATATATTGAAATAATGATAGACAAACGGTTCTTAACTGGAATACAGTAAAAAAATCATACGTTAAATTCTCATGTGTGTCCAGTTTTAGTCAGGCTGTAAAACAAATATTCCAGCAAAAGAAATACTTTTGATATTGCTAAATAAAAGTATTATGATATAATAAAAAATGTTATAAATTGAAAACGAGAACAAAATTTATGTCGGAGAATTATTTAATTTGTTTTTTTTAATTATTTTACAAGACAAACAACAATATTAACAATAATTGAAATATGTTACTGTTTTTAAATATTTAAAAATTGTATGTTTCACTACATTTTCAAACACTATAATATTATTCAGCAAATTGTTCTTAGTTTGAAAATAATTCAATTAAATACAAGTGTTGGCGTTTGAGTTTCAAAAGTTGATAAAGGTCTAGAAAACACTAAAACCGGTATATTAAATAGGTATAAAATATATTTTCTAGTTAATTAATTTTTTTTTTAAAAACTGCTGTATGTCGTTTAAAGAATCACTCGGTATATACTATATTATTAATAGGTTTTCTAAAAACCAGCAGCCCATATAATTAATACTTATGTTGGCGTTGTCCGGTTGGGCGATAACACTGGTGACCAGACACAATAAAATGTTTTTGAAAGATAATGGCTGAAATGTGGTCCTTATCTACTATTATTTAAACACGGTGACACGGCTACTGGTCTACTTGGAAAACAGATGATATGTGGTGGTATTAATTTTAAGTGGGAGGAATTTAATATCTTCAGAAAGTCATGCCAAAAAACGAACAGGTTGATGAAATTAAAAGGCTAATTTTTTTTTTTTTTAATTTTCTATCCACATATTTATGGAATTTAATTTACATAAGTTACACGGTTTTCAAAGCCCGTTAAAGAGTGAAAATACATAGACCAGCAAAGCAGCGTCGAGGTTCAGTGTGGACGCACGATTGGCTAAAACTGTACAGAAGAGCTATACCGATGGCAACGCCACAGTAAATCAGTCGAGGAGAGAGAGGGGGTGGGTGCAAAGTGATTGATTATGTCGCGTTAAGAAGTAAAAGGATATATTATTTTAGCTTTGGGGAGAGTCAATCCAAGTATAGACGTGTCCGACTTCCGGTAGGTTTCCCGTTAATTTTCGTTTTACTCGTAGCCGTAGGGTTGATAATATTTGTATACCGGAACAAAAATTTAAGTCCCTTCCGGTTGAATACTACTTCACAAGCGACGAACTGGACCAAAAGAATTAAACTACCGCCTGAAAATGACGCTTATCTACAGATACCAAATAGGCAATATTCTTGCGTTTTATGTGCCATAAACATTATTTTCGACCATTCGGAATTGGAGAACAAAGATGGAATTTCAATGATAGAGATTTATCGTTGTAAAGTTATTTAATGTCATCATTACCAAACGTTAGCAATGTAATAAACAACAGATAATAGCGCCGTGACGAGCAGGCACATTATTTTCTATTTATCTTTAAGCAATCTGTAAACACTGTTACTTTTAGAGTTTGGTCGTAAACCCCAATATTGTTTCAACGGATTAAAAAAAAAGTTTTACATTGTAAAATAAAAAATAAAAAATGGTTTTTTTTTTAAACCATTTAACGTTTTAGCGCGGATTAAATAGTAACAAACAATAGATTTTCGATCGGGTTAAACGCATTGCGGTAATGGCAAATTATAACGCCGAAAATTTTTTACACGCTATTTACAATAATAACGTAAGCTGATAAGAAATACTGATAACAAGTGATTGGTAACGTCGGTTTGTGTCTTTGTGGCCATAATAAATCATTGAGGAAAATATTAATATGGTACCAATTGATTAACTGAGACCAGATAGTGCACTTCATAGGTAGCACTGAAAAACAATAGTTTTTCAAATAACGATTTCGGATTGGTTTAAACTGTGAATGCTGTAGGGCCAAATTATAGTAAACTGACAAGAAATACTGATAACAAGTAGTTGATGGTGATAACAGTACAGATGTTTGATACGATTTCTTCGACCACACTGTTAAACAGAAGGATTATTATTTATTTATATTTTGGTAACAATGACCTGAGATTATTATTTTATTTATTTATTTTTGTAGAGTGCTCTACTTGGTTTTATTTAATCTGTGATGTTATCACGAATACATTGATTAAACAGTCCTTTTAAGACGACGTCATACCCCTTAATTATTAAGGAGTAAGGTATAGACAATTTTATACAAAAATCTTAATTCAAAGGTTAAACTGTGATGTGAAATTATTAGTTCAGTAATTAGAATTATTTTTTTGGTAAATAATTTATTTTTTTGATTATCACAGCTTCCTGGACAGTGACTTAAAACTACTTTTACATCTAAATATGTTCACGTAAAACAGAAAAATGTACCCTTCAAAACGATTTTAGTGATAAGACACTTAGAACAATACAGATAGTAGACAAGATTTTCGAGTGAACCCTATATGCGTTTTGCATTATCTACAATGCATAAGTCAATGTGATGAATGCAGAAATTCCTTTTTTTCAATTTTGTCTATTTGGCATTGTCTTATATATTTTTTTTCCATATGTGTTTTATCTT
Organism: Adelges cooleyi; assembly: GCF_023614345.1. Taxonomy (NCBI): domain Eukaryota; kingdom Metazoa; phylum Arthropoda; class Insecta; order Hemiptera; family Adelgidae; genus Adelges; species Adelges cooleyi. The sequence goes on along the minus strand of NW_026095926.1, from coordinate 839,394 downwards.
TAAAATCGTTTGAGGAGTACTTTCGTCCGTTTTTATGTGAACATGTTTTTGCCATTGAAAATCATCGACGACACATCCTTATAATTGTATGTAGAATTATTTTTTCTATGTATATTATTATTAGTAGTTGTATGATTTTTATTAGTGTTATTTCATTAATTAAAAAAAAAAAAAACAGAAATATTGGGCCTGGTTGGGTGCGGTATTGTATGATGGGCTAGGGTTGCATCTATAAAATATTTAATTATACTTTTAAACACTAGAACTATTGCTAAATTATTATGTGGTGTTATATTAAGTAGACGAGTAAGCGTGGACGGTGGCGTAAACTGATTATTATAAATACATTGATTAAACAGTCCCCTCGTGACGACGGCATACCCCTTATTTATTAAGTAGTTAGGTAAAGGCAATTTTTTTGCAAAATCTTAATTTAAAGGTTAAACTGTCAAGGTTCCTGTATAGGTAAAACATTGGCAACCAACGGCGGTATGAGCGACGGTACAAAATGTATTCCGGCCGTGGAAATTATATTAAAATCTCATCTGGTCGACTGGTAAATATTTGAGTGGTTTTTTTTTTCTCCAAAGACGGAGAAAAATGACGAGCGCAGCAAAACACACATAAATCGTCACGATCACGGCTGCCCACACACACACACACACACACACTAAGCACAAACCGTGTTCCCATAATACAGGATATCGTTTTGTACAGCATCTCCCACTCCCACTCCTGCTTTTCATCCCGTTACACGACCGCGACCGGGAAAGGGTTGCACGGCGGTGTGCGGCGTACAACCGGGAAAAACAGGAGGAGAAGGTTGCCGGGTCGAAAATGCAATATTACACGGATGCCGCCGAGGGGAGCGGCCGGGAGTCAGCGGCCGGGTCGACGGGGAAGTCAAGGGGGAAGAGCCGCGCACAAACGGCGGTGACGGCGACGACGATCCCTTTCTTCCCCGCTGCCCCGGTCACATCACACGGCCACAGGCGCCCGCAAGCAAAACTAGAGTTGAACTCGACGAACGCGATGAAGGTAGGGAGAGAGAGAGAGAGAGAGAGAGATTAATTATGAAACAAACTTTTAATGGGAAACATAATTAAAAGACGACGGCGGCGGCGGCTTCAGCTTTTAATACAAACGTGAGCTTTTGCCAAGAGGTTTAGAGAATAAAACAGACTACTCCTCTATTTGTTTTGACAATATCATAAAGTACTGCAAAATACACACAAACACACGCACAGTCCAAAGGTAAAAAGTTAACGAGGTTACGGCTGTTAACTTTTTAACAAACGGAGGTCGATATTTTTTATACGCAAAGTTTACCTTTCAAAGTGATTTTCAGCTGATAAAACACCAATCGTGAAAAAGATAGAGGGACGAGATTTACAAAGGAACACTTGCAGTCCATCTTTTTTTAGTATAAGTATTTTATCTCTAAAATCAATTCGAAGGGCACCTTTTTGTGCTTTTCAGCTGTTTTAGATGCAAATTTTGTTTTAAAACGCCGGCAAGGATGCTGTGGTGGTCCGAAAATAAATCAACTACCTAATATTATAGTCCTAATTACTGAACTAATAATTTCACATCACAGTTTAACCTTTGAAGTAAGATTTTGCAAAAAATTGCCCATGCCTAATAATTAAGGGGTATAACTTTGTCTTAAGGGGACTGTTTAATTAATGTATTCGTGGTAACACCACAGATTAATTAAAACAAAATAGTGTACTAAAAAAACAAACTAAATACATTCCTTATCACTGAACTAATATTTACACATCACAGTTTATCCTTTAAATAAAAATTTTGCAAAAAATTGCCTATACCTAACTCCTTAATAGTTAAGGGGTATGACGTCCTATTGACATTGGACACAGTTTTGTCCTAATCACTGAACTAATATTTACACATCACAGTTTAACCTTTAAATAAAGATTTTGCAAAATTAATGCCTATAGGTACCTAACTCCTTAATAGAAATTGTCCTCTTAATTACAGTTTTATGCTTTTTCGCCTATATTGAATTGCTTCATGCAAAAATAGTCACAGTCCGATTTTAACGAAAATTACTTTGATGTGTTTTCTCGCCTTCACAGTCACGTCACATAGAGCTGATTAAGAAAATAACATTATTATATTGACTTTGTATGGCACGCAGAAATGGTTTTTTTTCTGAAAGTCTGAAATATTATGGACTGAGGTTTTTTTTTTAATTGAATGACATAAACGACAATTTATTCTAATACATACAAATAAGATATAAATATCGCGTTGCTTAGGTGTATAATAATATAATATTATACCAACCAGCATTAAATTATTATTATTCCATTTTCAAAGTTTTTGTTGAATTACCTGGACTTTTAGTTTCGATATACACGTATAGAATAATACCATAAAGTTTGTGAGCGCATGCTAACAATAAAAAATAAAAAAAACTACAACACGCAGAATATATATATTAATTTTTAATTGCTAACTGTGTATTTTTTTTATGACTGCAGCGGGTGTACGACTAAAACGTTTTTACAGCTATAATTATCTTGAATGTTTATCGTTAACATTACCATGTAGGTGCACATATTATCTGTGTTATACAGTTATTAAATTATATACAGGGTCTATTGCAGAAGAAATAAAACACAATACACAATATAGAACATTGTAATATTTTTTGTGTACAATTTAACTAATTGAATGTTTGGAAACGACAAGCAACGGCTAACGGCTGTAGTTTAAAGGCGTTTACCGAGAACGTTCCCATACAATAATACTTGAAATTAACTTTCAAAATGCTACCACTATAAGTACACTGGTCGATCCGTACATAAGCCACATTAGTTTTCTCGGAAAATAAGTACAGATTTATAGTTTTTTATTTGAAAAACATATTTTTTAACATGGATATATTTTTTTACTGGGGGTCATTCTGAAATTCGTGTAATGGACATAAAGATAATACAGACACAAAGATCGAGATTATTTATTGAACAATAAATATGGGTACCAGTGTTCTATGACACACACAAGTTTATTTTCATAAAATAATGTAAATTGTGTTTTTTTAGCTTCGATGTGTGTTTTTTTTATTTGTATACACTGTAACTTTTTTAATACTCAACCAATTCCTTCGAGTTGCAACTCAATAAATCACAAATTTCATCTAGTTGGTACTTTGGGAGGGGGGGACAAAAAATTTACTTCTTTACAGTCGAAATTTGAAAAAAAAAACCGAGAGAGTTTTTAAATTAGAACTTTTACTGGCTATAAATTCGAGAAAAAAAGTCGGATCGAGTTGAAATTTATAAAGAATATTTATTAGGTATGCCCGCACACATCAGTTGTATCAAAATTAAATTAAACCCATTTTCCACCCACCTAGAGGCGGTTTAGGTTTTTTTGTTTTTTTAGTTTTTTAGCCGTAAGTGCAAGACCTTTAAGTTGAAAATTTGTCAGTAATTAGAACTCATATGTATTCATAACATATTAAACGGAAATTCGGCACTACAGTTTTTTTTAACTGCCCGAAAACTGTGTTTTCGCAGATTGCGTATATTTTAACAAAAATAATTAAAATCTTAAAAAAATTGTATTAAATCATTAAAACAATTTTATGTAGATCTATGCAGAATGATACTATAAAGTTTTGTGCTCAAGTACCACTTTTAATTTTAAGTTTGGCTGATTAAAATTGAGAACTGATATTCGTAATCATCGACCCCATAAACATATAATTTGAACACTTTTGATGTCTTTTGTACATAAATCCAGAAAAATGTTTTAACTTCGATGCAGAGCGGCGAAGGTATTGGTTTTACTCTGTGTGTGTTTTTTTTTTATCTGTATAATTCACTGTAACTTTTTTAATACTCAACCAATTCCTTCAAATAGCAACTCTATAAATCACAAATTTCATCTAGTTGGTACTTGGAGGGAGGGGGAAAGGTGGAAAAAGTTTCATTCTTCACAGTCGAAATTTGAAAAAACAAAAAAAACCGTAGGAGTTTTTAAGTCAGAACTTTTACTGGCTATAATTTCGAGGAAAAGAGTTGGTTCGAGTTGAAATATTTATTTGGTATGCCCACACACGTTTTTTACATTGTGTTAGTGTTTTTTTTAATAATTTCAATGTTAACCGGAACGCCTTCTGTTTTTTTTTGTTAATGTAACGCCACCGTAAACAAAAAAAAAACGGGTCACCATTTTAGTTACTTTTTTTTTATGTGTGTAGAAGGGTAGGGCCACCGCCTACCGGTTTACTAAAAAAATGCAGTTCGACACTTATTACAACCCCAAAAAACACGATATGTCCATTTAAATATTATGGTTTTTTTTCCATCTCCTTCTCCTAGGTCGTGGCACCCTAGCTGATGGTTTTCATCTCCTGTGTACAGTCCCTTCATAATAAAAAATATGGGTTTTCCCGTAACGATATCATCGGTACGTCTATGCTTTGCCGTATTCCAAAAATGGTAGTTTGCGATTTCCTATAGACATATTTTTTTCCCCGTTTTTTTTTTTGGCTCATATTGTTAAAAAAATAATATGATAAATGAAAAAAAGGTCGACGTGCCATTTGTTTCGCATTTGTGTTTTGATTTTTGCCGTGCTCGACACAAACCTTATCTCAAATGCATCGTGTTGATGAACTTTCAGGCAAATAGATTATTATCTAATTGAAACCGCAATCAATTTACATGCGTTAGTTGTGGTTGCAAAAAAGAAATAAACGCTTCATTTTCTGGCCGAAAGCCAACTTAAGGGTCGTTAAAACACCTTAGACTTTTTAAGTGGTATCTAGTGCTTACCTAGCAATAGAACATAATCAACACAATTAGTAGCAAGGAATGAATTGTTATTAATATTAGTTTGTTTTACATATTATGGTTTCTTACTGCGATTAATCGATAATACAAAACTATAAGGAGTAATAAATAATAGAATGTGTCAAACCTCTAAAACAATATTAATTATATTGTTGACCAACTAATGACCAATAAATTTACAAGTAAAATTGTTAAATTTCAGTTTACTAAATTTGACTACTTTATCAATTTTGTATTATCGTTTTTTTATAAAAATTATAAGTACAAATGTATTATTTTATTACACACGATTTCATTATTTTAACAATGTTTTTTAAATAAATGCATGTCAATTGGTTTAACAAATTAACAAAAATATTTTGTTTTACAATTAATGATACAAAATTATATTCCAATAATAGTTCATCAAATCAAACACACCATTTTTAATAAATAAATTGAGTGTTATGGTTTGATGTTATATCCGTTTAATTTTATATTATATTATAATGCTCATACACGATTATCGTTGCACGTCGCTTTATGTAGGTGCTTTATTTGAAAAAAAGGGGGAAATAATATTCAAATTATATTCATCATTCAGCAGACGCTCTCTGCGAGGGAATATATTATACATAAATATATATGTTTTACTCATTAAAGCGTATCTCCCTCGACCGTACTTAAGCACGTGTGATTGTATCGCCCCTTCTTGTTGAATAATCATCGAGAAAGCCGACAAGTGTTTAAAATATTTTATTTTACCAAAAATAGATAAAAATGGAAGACTAAAATTTTGAAAAAGTAACCCCTATGTGAAATAATTTGAATTTAAAGTTATTGTGTTATTTTTTATTCAGAAGCCAGATTTAGAGGGTCGACTTTTAAAGCCTAAATGTATACATTTAATTCGTTTTTTTAATTAAAATAACCTAGTTGTTACTTATTTTGTTCGCTCCACGGAAAAACATTTAATCATGGATATGATATTTCTTATCACTCATCTCTTATCATGTATTTATTATCTCATATCTCACCTCTAATCTCTTATCACTAACTGCAAGTGAAAGTGTAACAAGTGATAATGGCGATATGACAATGGTGACATGAATTCCTTGCATCCAAACCAATAACATTTCCGTGTTAAAATAATTTGCTAAGCATTTTGACTGGTCGATAACCAGTTTTGAGCCAGTAGGTACTTTTAACCGTATAAGAGTTGGTCGAATAATAATTATTACTTTTGAAAGTTATTCCAGCGACTTTTGCTCGAATAAAAGTGTTATCTAGACGATTATTTACATAACGTTTTCATGGGGCGACGCACAACAGCTATGGTCGTGGTGGGATCCAAAGCTAATGTAGTCGGCGAGAAAATATGAATGGCTCCGAGTAATAGTATGGGCGAATATGGGGAACAGAAAGAGGGAAATAAATGTTTATTCGGAAGTACCTCTTTGGGTTTTAGAGTACAGTATACGTCGGGGGTCATATATTACTCGTTTAACTGGCTACAGAGGGTGAAAGTGCTGCTGCCTACCACCGTTTGAACAACGCTTGCATCAGTTATGAGAGAAAATAATATGGTGTGCACACCGTACAACATTATACACACGTATGTATGTATATTACGGCAAGTGGCGGCGGCAAAAGCCTTTGTTCAAATAACGCGCAAACCTTTCAAAAACAAATTTAACGTGTCTCCTGTTGGAGAGAGCAAGCGAGAGTTGAACGCATAGTAATAACTTTGTGTCGTTGGTAGAGTATTAAAAAACAGCGGTGACAAAAAAACGGAGTCGAGTAAACGCGGCGCCAATTAACTGCAAATCGCTTTGCGCGAAATACACTTTTTATTGATTTTAGTCAGTTCAGGCCAAGTGTTAACAAACAAAAAAAACGTTGTATTTAATCGGCGTGCAAACCAAAATCACACAATAGCTGAGATAAAGGCAGACGGTCGCTTTCAATGCAAACAAAAAAGTGACGACCGTTTTGTATTGCCCTATTTAGTATTATGCGTTATATCTAATGGCAAATATAAATAACAATGTATAGATATGACACACATAATATAGTGGTGTAGCTTAAAGAAGATGGCTGCCACGTTTTTGTGTGATATGTGTCTTTCCATATCACTTGTTATCAGTATTTCTTATCAGTTTACGTTATTATTGGTGTACAATGTTTTCGACACTACCAGCCGGTTTGCCAACATTTGTTGGGAATTTAATTTATTGTTAATTATATTTAAACAACTAGTATGTGAAAATTGGGTTTCATCGAGATTTGTTAGCCTAAACACATTGTTAAAACGATTATTAAATTAATCACCCGAAATCGGCTTGTTAAAAAGTTAATCGTCATGTTAAAATGTATTGTAGTACTTATATATATAATATTTATATTATTATAGTTCAGAAATTGTTTCAACATTTTTGTTGACTGAGCGGTATATTAGTAGTATATAATAATGTATTACACATTTGATAAGGAATTTCTTTAAATTGAGTTTTTAGAGAACAATAGAAATGACAACTTTGATAACCCTTTGTTAGGTAATTAGTTATTGTATGTAGGTTAGGTAAAAAGGAATGGCACAGACTTGCATTATAGGTTCAAATATCATAATTTATTGTATTTTGTAATTTAAATATTATTATTCTGTCTTGCCTGTCCTGTGTATAACAATAGCAATAATTCATATCACTACCTACTTTTTTTTAGGCCTTCAAACCAGAAAAAAAAATGTAATGACCTTGATGACAAACTATTTTTAGAAAGGTGATATATGAAACAATTATCTATAAATTATTTATATAAACCGAAACGTCAAAAGAAATTAAAATAAAATGCCAAATAGTAACAAACTGACAAATTAAATAATACCATCACATATCAGTTATCTTAATAACCAATGAGAACGTTGACATCGAGGTAACCGCTTTGGTAACCCTACTAAGGTTTTGTTAACCTAACACATAGAATTTAACAATATTAATGTTATGGTGAATCTTCTTTCATTTAACCAGATGTTATATTTAAATGAATTGTTAACTAACATTGTGTTAAGAGTGTATTTAACAATAGTTAGTGAAACCGGCTGTATAATTTGGCCCTACTGCATTAAGTTCAAACCAATCAAAAATCGTTATTTGAAAATCTATTGTTTATCACAATATGAAGGGCACTATCTGGTTTTATTCAATCTATGGTAACACCGTCATTTACTTGGTAAATAATGGAAAAAATATTAACTGTTCACAATATGCCGGCTTCCAAGTAGTAGACATTTGCTCAAATTCAGCAAAAAGCGCTATCTAAATTTGTCTACGTTGTTATTTTAAAGGTAAAAACATCAAGTTGATAAAAAAGTTGAATAATAAAGGGATTTTGTGTATTAGCTTAACAAGTGTAATGCCTTGCTTCCGTTACGGCTAATATCATTAAAAAAAATGTCTCTTATAAGTTATTGCACTAGCAATAAAAAATCAATATGAGTTCAACGTTATTTTCCCTAGCTACGTTTTTAAGTGTTTTATTTTTTTAAAAGTCCAATCGAAATAACCCATTGATGTTCCTCCATTCACAACACCGACGTTTTATACAGAAATAAGTTTGTATTTTATAACGTTATAGAAAAAAATACCTCAACTTATTAGCCGGTAATTGGATCACGAATGGAAATAAAAACGTTTGTCAAAAGTCATCCTCTCTCTCTTGAAAGCACAAGCCAAAAAAACCTACACTTTGGCAATTATTACGGATTTTTCGTCCTTTTGTCGGTAATTCAACGCTCATTTTTTATTTAATTTTCAATCAATTTCGGCTAACCATTTCCACTAACTCGATCTTATTCGAAATAACAAGCTAAATTATTTAAGCTTAGAGCTATTGTTGTAAAAAATCATTGCCAATATACTAGGGTTCTAGTTATTGAAATATATTCCACAAGTAACTCTTGACTTAATTGTTCCTGTACACTACATTTCAATATAATTATATCTCATCAAACTCATTTACGTGGAATTAATTTTCTTACAATGACACAATTAACGTGAAATAAGTGTTTTGCCAGAGACCATTTAACCCGACACCTCTTTAGAATCTGAAAAGTCTTTTCGAGGAAATGTCTAATTTAATATTGTCACTTCACTAAGGACTACACTACCCTATATGTCTATATTATTTAGACAATTAACTAGACTTATATAGAATTATTTAAAATTATAACTTATAAAATTGACGGAGTCCTCTGACAGTATATCAAGTGTATGCATGTGGCATGGTGAACATTTATGGACATTGATGCCCAACATAAATATTGCATTCATCCTTCCATAAAGACATATTAACGTGGCCAGATTTTTTCTTATTTTCATCTAAAAGTAGGTCTTCCATCTTTCAAGAAAATTTGAAAATATGATGTATAAAATCCATATCATCAAACAACTGCTATCGTAAGCAGAGTTGTGCATCGTTCGAATACAATTTTATCTAAACAATCATCCAGATAACACAATATTCAAGTAAAAGTTATTCAAATTACTTTTTATTCGAATAAGTTCGAAAAAAATGTATTCAAATAGTTCCAAACATAATTATTCGAATAATAGTTTATTCTATCTCCTGTATCTTTATTTTTATTTTTATCGTAAGCTCTAGCATCACTAGTATCTTTATCTTCATCTCTAGCTCCGGCATGTTCTGTATCTTTATCTTTATTTTCATCTCAAGCTCCAGCATCACCAGTATCTGTATCTTTATCTGTACATGTATCTGTATCCGTATCTGTATTATTATCCTAATCTATATCTTCTTCTCAAGCTCCAGCATCTCCTGTGCCTGTATCTTCACCTTCAACCCAAGCTCCAGTATCACCTGTATCTGTGTCTTCATATTCATCTCTCTAGCTCCAGCGTCTTCTGTATCTTTATCTTCATATCTAGCTCCAGCATCTCCTGTATCTGTGTCTGTATCTGTATCCGTGTCTTTATCTATATCCATATCTGTATTTTTATCTCTGTCTTTATCTCCATCAATACAAGTATTTTTATTCGATTAAAATGTTTTTCGAATAAGAATTTGCACATCCCTGATCATAAGTAAAATGTATTATTACAATAATAGATGAATACTGCTATTTAAAAGCCATAAGAAGTATTATTGTCTGATACGACCGATCGTTGTATTCAATAAACTGCAATATACTTAGCTGAAGTTTATGGCAATACTGTGCGTGTAATCGACAAGTACATATTATGACTGTTGTGTACAACATCAATTGGGGATACCGGCTGTAAATGAAACAAAAGTTCAAAGCTCATATTATTTAAGTTTACAGCGTGCGATTAGCGCCGTTCATATAATATGAGCGTCGTACAACATTAGGTTTTATCGTCGTCGACGATTTCAATGACACGGACGACTTATGTTGCATAATATAATGTATTTATATAATATAAAAAGTAGCGACGGTGGCCATTTAAAATATACAAGTGTACCGAGGAACCCCATTGGGATACAGCTGTCGGTTTAATGCTCAAGAGTTGGAAAACAGCCAGAGGGAAGCTATTCCGGTCGGTAAGGATTGCGCACTGCGAGCAGTGCTGGATGAAGTGGAAAAGGGGAAAACTCAAAAACTTAGGCTTTTATCTGTTGAATTAGAAAATTTAACCTTCGGGCAATCGTCTCGAGCTTATAGTGTCTTTTGTCTTTTAATATTTTTAATGGACATGGCAGTTAAAATAAAACATAGTTGACATAACAAAAAATGGGTAGTTTTTTAAAAACAACGATTCGTTAAAATGTTACTATACATAATAATTTTGTAAGTTGTAAATCGAATTATCATAATCTCCAGTGTTAAACTACAATATAAAATGTGTTTTCGTCATAAGATTCCGAGTAATCTCATTTAATCAATACATTTATCAACACTCCCTAGGCTATTGATAGCGCAGAATTGGGAAAAAGCAAATTGGATTTGTTGTTTGTTTTTGAAGTGTTTCTACCGAATTATTATAGCAACAACTTACTGTCGTTATAGTGACGGCAAGTGCATTAAGCGGCACCACAGCAAATGTATGACTATTTAGATGAAAAGATTGTTCAGATAAAAATAACGTCTTAGACTTGGGCGATTATCACTGTCATTACTTGCTCAGGGCAGATCGCTTATCGTATCACAAGTCATGTTCTCCATTTTCTACCGTGAACCGACACTCATAATGTTAAATAATATTATTGTAGTTGTAGATTAAATGAACTCTAGATGAGTGTATAAGCAAGAACCCAAAAGGTGTCGACGACTCAAGATCAATAATTTCTCCGGCTCTCCAGAGTCTTACAATATTATTATACAGTAAAATTATTGGGCCTGACGTGAAACACAATACAGTGCATTGACCTAACCCCCATTTTGGCTGATCCTCAATCGACCCTTTGGGATTTCAAAGAATGCAAAAAAATGTTTTGCTTCCGGCAACAAACGATAGTAAAGGCTTGCGTGAATGGGAATAATTGTACTTACCTATCATAGGGATAATGGACGGTTATGGCATTGGTATACAGTGTATACCAGTTATTCAATCAAATATTTGTAACACAACAATGACTCTACCACAGATTAAGTACATTCACAGCTGGTTTCACCAACATTTGTTAAGAATTTAACTTATTGTAAGTTATATTTAACTACTAGTTAGTGAAAATTGGGTTTCGTCGAGAAATAATTCCCTTAAAACATTATTAAAACGATTGAAAACTAATCACCAAAAGTCAGCTTGTTAAAAAGTAAATCGGCATGTTAAATTATATTGAAGTACTTGTACATAAAATTTTTATTATTATAGTTCAGAAATTGTTTTATAATTGTTGTTGGCTGAATATACTTGTAATATATAATAATAAATTACACATTTGATGAGTTACTTCTTTATATTGAGCATTTAGAGAACAATAGAAATGACAACTTCGATAACCCTTTATTAAGTAAGCAAAAGTTATTTTATGTAGATAAATTAGGTAAAAAGGAATGGCACAGACTTACATTACAGGTTCAAATATCATCATTTATTGTATTTTGTAATTTAAATAATATTATTATGTGTTGCCTGTCTTGAGTATTACAACGGAAATAATTCTCATCACTACCTACTTATTTTTAGGCCTTTAAAACAGAAAAAATGATTTTAATAACCTTGATGATAAACTATTTTTAGTAAGGTATAGACTGTATAAACAATGTATTAACATTTATATATAAATTATCTATATAAGCCGAAACGTCAAAAGAAAGTAAAATAATATGCCAAACAATAACAAACTGACAAATTAAATAATACAATCACATATCAGTTATCAAATATCTTAATAACCAATGAAATCATTGGAATCGAGGTAACCGCTTTGGTAACCCAACTAACGTTTTGTTAACTTAACAAATATAATTTATCAATAATAATGTCATGGTGAAAATTATTTCATTTAACCAGATGTTAAATTTAATTGAATTGTTAACTAACATTGTGTTAAGAGTGTATTTAACAATAGCTGGTGGAACCGGCTGAATGTTTAATAGTTTATTAAATAATTTACCAATAGATAACGACAAGATTGGTGCGACCGAGCATATGAGTAAGTTATTGTTGTTCCTATAGTTTACTTGTTTTTTGGCATTTTTACGGTTACTGAAGCTATTTTTTGTCGTGTGCAAGTTTCTGTGTTATTATTTATGCTCTTTGTGAATTTATGTTCAATTTCAAACATACCATCCCGGTCGGCGTATTAAGTACATTCATTATTGTCGGTGTGGACGGTAAATTAAGAGTAGTACAACACATAGGTTTATTGCTTTTCTCGGTACGGCCAACTTGTATACATACAGGGTGATCCAAATAACGTAAGACAATAGTTTTCTCTGAAAATATGAACATTTTGAGAATTTGTTTTCCTCTAAACTTTTAGGTACATATTTAAAAAATATTTATCACCAATCAAAAATCCCCCTTTTTGGCTTATTGAGGATTGGTGATAAAAATTTTCAAAATATTAAAAATATATGGTAGAATATGTACCTAAAAGTTTAGGAAAGATAAAAATGATCAAAGTGATCATATTGTCAGAGAAAACACGAGTGTCTTACGTTAGTTGGATCACCCTGTGTATAGGTTTATGTTGAAAACGCGCCGGCGCCCAAAAAGGGGGGAAGTGGGAAATAACTTTTGAAGGGAAACGATTTGCCGAGGCGGTAAAGTCGGGCAAACACGAGGAAGATATCTCGGTGGACTTAGTTTCGCGTGCCGGATATAAATATTACTGTAAGGCTAACGGTATTATATTTGTTCGCCGCCCCGACATAGTGTACATATAGTACACATAGAGCACACAATACACGTGTCGAATTACAAATGAAGACGATAATATTATATATATATATATATATATATATATATATATAATAAAATAAATAAAAGTTTTAACAAAAAACAAAATATTACACATTACATTACACAACAGTGATTTGGCGATGCCGTGTTTATGGCTGAAACAAAGGCGAGAATAAAAATGTATCCTTTATCACTACTAGAATGCTAATGATGAGTGGCCATAGAGATTTTTGTTGTAAACTAGCAAACGCTACCCAATTCTTACATAAATAGTTTACAATAACATATGCTACATATTTATGACTTTACATTAAATCCCTAATTTTAAATTATTAGGTCCCGAGTTTTCCTTTGTAACATATTTTTAAATAACAAACTTAGCACCTACTTTTTGTACAAGCTAAATAAAATATATTTATTTTATATTGCAACGATTGTGTTTAAAACGAAAAATGTTTATACGCCTTTGTATGCCAAAAGATACAAGTGCGTCTTTTGATAACGTTTGGGAATGATGCATGCAAGTTAATTATTTGAACTTTTTTGTCATTCAACAGCAATACCTAAACTAACCTACCTCAATTTCATTAAGAAAATGTATTTATATCCTTAAGCTTCTGTTTATATATAAATCTAAGTATATTTTATGTACAGCCGGTTTCACCAACTATTATTAAATGCGCTCTTGCCATAATGTTAGTTAACAATTCATTTAGATTTAACTTCTGGTTAAAATGAGTAAGTTTCACCATAACATTATTATTGTTTAGTTAACAAAATATTACTTGGGTTACCAAAGCGGTTACCTTGATTCGAACGTTCTCATTGGTTATCACGGAATGTAATAACTGATAGGTGATTGTATTATTCAATTTGTCAGTTTGTTATTATTTGTCATTTTATTTTACTTTCTTTTGACGTTTCGGTTTGTATAAATAATTTATATATAATTGTTAATACATTGTTTATACAGTCTATACCTTACTAAAAATAGTTTATCATCAAGGTTATTAAAATCATTTTTTCTATTTTGAAGGCCTAAAAATAAGTAGGTAGTGATGAGAATTATTTCCGTTGTAATACTCAAGACAGGCAACACATAATAATATTATTTAAATTACAAAATACAACAAATGATGATATTTGAACCTGTGATGCAAGTCTGTGCCATTCCTTTTTACCTAACCTACATACAATAACTTCTGCTTACCTAATGAAGGGTTATTGAAGTTATCATTTCTACTGTTCTCTAAAAATTAAATTTAAAGAAGTTCCTCATCAAATGTGTAATTAATTATTATATATTACTAGTATACACAGTCAACAACAATTATAAAACAATTTCTGAACTGTAATAATATAAGTATTATATATACAAGTACTACAATACATTTTAACGTACCGATTTTGGGTGAATTATTTAACAGTCGTTTTAACAATGTATTAAGGCTGACAAATCTTGATGAAACCCAATTTTCATTAACTAGTTGTTAAATACAATTAACAATATGTTAAATCCTTATCAAATGTTGGTGAAATGGGCTGTTTGTATACTTGTTACATATTTTAAATAACATACCTGGATTATATTATTATCATTAGTATAGATTAGAGTAAATTATACTTCTACTGTCAAATCCAACTAGCTGCAACGTGTATGAACAGGACCCATAATGGGATATGTTATTTCAGTTGTATACAAAAAATACAAAAAATTTCTACTATAATTTGCATCAACTTTTTTTTATTTTACCCTACCAGCGCCCCATTCAAAAGTCAAGTCACCCTCCGGCGTCTACTGCCACCCGTAACGACTACACCGGTGAATCAATAAATAATTTCAAACGCATCAATGCCCAAATGCTCACAATCAGGTAAACTATATTATAAAATATTTACATATACATCATCTCGCCGTAAGTAACCCAAAATTCACAGTGACTACTTACAATACTACACGTTCCTCGACTGCCAACGGAATTCTATACATAGTTACCTTGTACTTGCAAAACAATATAATTTCAAATAACCGACGCTTTTATCGTTAGAAATATGAATCTCTTTATTTTTTTTTAATATTAACTTTAAATTCTATTTACAATCCATACACATTACACACATTTTGTACAACAAGTAAATTTGATCAATTTGTATACACACCGTCAATGGCAGAGTAGGGAAGACAATAAGCCGGTTTCACCAACTATTATTATTTACACTCTTAACACAATGTTAGTTAACAATTCATTTAAGTTTAACATCTAGTTAAACGAATTAAGTTTTACCATAACATTATTAGTGTTAAATTCTATTTGTTAAGTTAACAAAACGTTAGTTGGGTTACCAAAGCGGTTACCTCGATTCCAACGTTCTTATTGGCCATTCAGTTATGTGATAACTGATAAGTGATTGTATTATTTAATTTGTCATTTTGTTATTATTTGGCATTTTATTTTACTTTCTTTTAACGTATCGGTTTATATAAATAATTTATAGATAATTGTTTCATATATCACCTTTCTAAAAATAGTTTGTCATCAAGGTCATCACATTTTTTTTTCTGGTTTGAAGGCCTAAAAAAAAAGTAGGTAGTGATATGAATTATTTCTATTGTTATACACAGGACAGGCAAGACAGAATAATAATATTTAAATTACAAAATACAATAAATTATGATATTTGAACCTATAATGCAAGTCTGTGCCATTCCTTTTTACCTAACCAACATAAAATAACTTCTGCTTACCTAATGAAGGGTGATCAAAGTTATCATTTCTATTGTTCTCTAAATACTCAGTATAAAGGAGTTCCTCATCCAATGTGTAATTTATTATTATATATTACTAGTATATTCAGTCAACAAAAATTATGAAAAAATTTCTGAACTATAATAATATAAGTACTACAATACATTTTAACATACTGATTAACTTATTAAAAAAGCCATTTTCGGGTGATTAATTTAACAATCGTTTTAACAATGTGTTAAGGCTAACAAAACCCAATTTTCACTAACAAGTTGCTAAATATAATGAACAATAAGTTAAATTCTTAAACCAGCTGTTTAGTATTTGTGTTTACAAATAATTAGTTTAATAAATTTACAGGAAACAGCTTCGTCCTAATCTTAGTCTAAGATTAGGATTTTCTGCAAGCATAAGTGAATAGAGGTGACTTATATTAAGGGATTCGAATGTTTATGATGAGTCTTTGATGCAAAATGAATTTGAATAATTCAAGGATTACTATTGTACAAGCAGGTCGGCTAACAGTTTTTTTTGAAAATAATAAACATAGTACTTGAAATTAATAGGTTAAAGTAGACACGGTCCATTCACGGTTGGATTTAGAGATTTGTTTTACCTATCTACCTTACCATTGCAATGATGTGTCGATTGTTATCATAATATACTGTTAAATACCATTTAAATGTATATAAATTTTATCCCCTTATTAAAACATATTACACTAATCGGTTGTTTTTGTCTGATTTTCTACTTTATTACATTTCACAAATAATTTCCGACACGCGCCTATTTTACCAAAAAATAAAAATAAATTTTTTTTTCTCATCTCAAAGATCCACCCAAGCGGATAACAACAAAGGTTTCGGTTTTATTAGTTTTTTGGATGACGGCGAACGAGGTCCCCGTTGGAAGTTTTTTATTTTTTAAATCGAGAATACTCGACAAGCAACGAAAACCTTTTGGAACAAACGTGTCAGCTTCTTTTTGTTGTAACTTTTCCTTTTGACTTTGTCTCTTGCAAACGACAATGCGTTACGGCGGCGGCCACGTTGGTTCGCTTCGTACAAACAAGATAATTGTCTCTAAAGTCATCTTCTCAAACGACAAAACCGGCTACTATTGGATGTTTCTTGTTAATTAATTTTTCCAGTTGACGCGACTTTATGGGTACAATACGATTGATACACACTACAATCAGAAACAGTTAAAAAAATGATTATAGAATCGTGTTACGGTTTTCGACCAAAATGCCTTGTAATAATTTGTAAATTTTAAACCGCATAATGTATACAGGGTGGTCCGACTAACGTATAACACCTGTTTTCTCAAAAAATTTGAGTATTTTCAAAATATTGACAAATGTAGTAAAATGTGTACCTAAGAGTTTAGGGGGAAAAAATTCTTGAAGTATTCATATTTTCAGAGAAAACGAGTGTCTTACGTTAGTTGGATCACCCTGCATATGAAACAATACTACACAAAAAGGATTAAATCTAAAATTAAATTAAAAAGCGTAGGTACTAAAATACAAGCGCTCCCTGAATGTCAATATACATAATATTTTATTAAGCTGTGCAAACTCTCGGTGGTAAACAATTATTGATAAATATCAACCCATATAATATATACAATATAAATGAGTTCTAAACAGTTGAAGCATATTGTAACAGACACTTAACAAACAAACGTTGAAAAGAATAATGAAATCAACAGAATAGTATGAACAACTTAAAGTTGCGCCATTGATTTTTACTGTCTTATTACAACAAAAAGTTTGATCCACAAGTTCATTATTCATTAATACGTTTTACACTTTTGTTTTGTTCTTTGAATAAGCAAAACGAATAAGCTTTTGTGTTTAGGTCAACTGTGGAAATAATTTATGGCGCCACTCCCTCGGGGCCCGAAGGAGTTCGAAATGCGGGTAGTCTACTAAGTTATTTTTCAGTTTATTATAATACGTATTTTCGCTACATAGAACTGTCATTTTTTCAATTACCATAACTTAACTACTTGTGCTTTTTTTTTTTTTGGTAATTTCAATTACTTGCTATCAATTTACAAGTATTTTATTCGAAAAATTCTCAATTATTCACACTCCACGCAATATGTATAATAATTATAATACATAAAGTACATAAAAAAAAAACTCAAAAGGACAGCTATTTTTTATTACACGAGACGGACGATTCCCTTGAGTATCTGCGTTGAAACGGTGTGCAAACCAAAATAAAGCCTTCGGTGAAATTTCAGGAGAACTTCTGTGAGCTGAATGTTAATGGGCCAAAGCTATCTGAATTATTTGTTTACCCACCTTTGTCTAAGCCAAACGCGTTTCTGTGGTATAAATATTTAAAATAACACATCAGTCTAAAATGACCGTAATGTAATTCATTTTTAAATTTGACCGTATCAAATATAACAGACAAAAATAAAAAGTTTTAAATAATTGTATGTGAAACAAAGATAATCCATTATTTCTATGGCCTTAATATATTCTCTAAAATTATTGAAATTTCTTCTTCAGTAGGTAACAGTTTTAATCCATTTTAATAGAGTTCATATATTATTTTATTATGTCGTGTTAAGCTAAAAGAAAAAAAACATTAGGGAAAAAATGTAGTATCATTTAAATTGGTATATTTTTCCCAAGTAAACTGATGAGTTAATAAAACTCTTCAGACTGATCGTTCTTGACTCGTTAAAACTAATATTATGCATTTTCAAGTTAATTGAATAATATATGTTAGTATTTTAATGAAATATCCATTAAATAAAACGATAATGTGTTATTTACTTTACTATTGAGAGTTATATACTAATTATATCAGCTAATCTCGTTTTTTCTATAATTCGAATGCGTTAAATTCGAAGTAAACCAGAAAAAAATAATTAACACAATTTAATATCTATATTGCGGCTGACTAAAAGCACAACTAACGTTACCGTTAAAACGTTCAACACATTTTTCAGGTTTGCATCACAGCTGAGACAAAAATCAACGGTATTTTTTTACTTGTAAGGAGCTTGAAACGAAAAGGGAGAAAATATTTCATTAAGGCGATACTTATTACTTATATCTTACACTTTAAGGTGGTGAATACAGGCAATTTTTCACAAAAACATTATTAAGGCCCGGAGCCACCGTTTTTTTTTTTTTTTTTTACTCAAAAACATGCCTTACAGTAATAAACAACGTCTTATGTAGAGTGATAAGATTTTAATATTTTTCTGGTTTAAAAGAGAAAACAGTTTAATTTCTATACGCTGTAGTTAAGGTTAAAATATTATTCCGGAAATAACCTGAGCGCAAAACTTGTTAAATATAAATAAATTTTTATAAGTACATTTGTTACATCACATGCTTAGTGATAAATGTGCCAATTTTGTTGTGGAGGATAAAATATGTATTTATGTAATACTTCAACTTGAAATATTAAACATTTGGTTTGTTGGTAATTTTATCAGAAATCAGTTTTCAACTGTGATGTGTAATTACATTAGTTCAGTGAGTAGGACAAAACAATGTCCAATATTAATCAAAACTTAAAAATATGAAGTTTTCTAATCTTGAGCCAAAAATCTCTTTTTACATTAAGAGGACGTCGTACCCCCTATTTATTAAGGAGTTGGGTAGGGACAATTTTTTTGCCAAATCTTAATTTAAACGTTAAACTGTGGCGTGTAATTACATTAGTTCAGTAATTAGGACTCTTTTTTTTTTGGTAGTTAATTTATTTTTCGCACTATCACAGCATCATCCTCGACAGCCATGTAAAAACCTTTAATTATCGAAACCAGGGTTGGGGTTTACCCAGACCATTAATTGAACCTAACCTAACCTGTCCTGTTTAATCCAAACCTAACTGGTCAGAGTAACCTAACTGGTCTCTTATCAGGAGCTGTTGTCAGTTAGGAAAGGAACCTCCAAAAAGGAAATACCATATTAAAGTGGAAATCATTTGCTATCTACCGTCCGGCCGACCACTTTCTTAGGATGTTCGGTAACAACACACAATGTACCTACACACGTTGTCGTGATTTATGAGTTGTTATTCTATTATGTGTTAAACTTTGTTGGAATTACTCCAGGAAACTTCCATATTGCAATCGATACTCTCGACGAAATGCAAGTTTATATTCATTACTGTTTCCATTTAGCCGGTGCTCCGCGCTGCAGTAAACTTCACAATGAAAACTGTTATCTTTACACAATAATGATCTCCAAAGTCCAAACACTCGAGTGCTTAATAGATTACAATAGCCGCTACTACTATAACGATCACATCGTCTAGAAACATCACATGATACAACATTAAACGAGTAATAATAATTTAAACATTTACTTTTTACATATTCCAAAATAAATTACTTCACCGAAGTAATGCTATTTATTTAGTAGTCACTTTACTACTACGGTTGAACAAACTATACAATCTAATTAAAGTGTAGTCAAAAATATATACTAAACCTTACTAGATAAAAGCTGAAAATACAACTTAAGATTTCTCCACGATGGTATTTTTTTTTATTTTACCAAACAACATAAAGTCAGTCAAGTTTTGCACTCTTTGTACAACATATGCTTACTTCATAAACTATTGATATTTTTTCCTAAGCTATCTGTATGTAATAAATGTATAAAATTGCATTCAAAGAACTCGAAATATAACAGCTTAGGCATTGGTTATAGGTTTTGTAAAACGTGCCAAGTGCTTTTGGACACTCTGTGAATTATGTAAAATATTTAAAAACTAATACAGAACTCAGGCGGACCAATAATGGCCATTGTGATACAGCTGTTGTTCTCTATTGATCGGATGGACAATCGTTATCGTTTTAATCCATTAGTCGTCGCGTCCGGACGAAAAGCACTACTCCGTTAATTAGTTCAAGGATAATAATTATATATATATATATATATATATATATGTATGATGTCGCAACGAGTATTGAAACGAGCGTTTAGCGCCAAGTGTTAAATCGATAAACGAGACAAAACCTACTCGAGGGTGTTTTTTATTTTATTAATATTCTATTTGCTCGTGTCTCAAAAATTGTTCGGATCGATTATGATTATGATTGCTTCCTTTGCATCATCCCACGAATGTGAAAATACTTTCCGTCTGATTGACCGGAGCGCGCGTGTCTGATAAAACAAGAAAAACAACACACAGCGATTGTTGTTGTACTCTTTACACAGCTTTTGGCTTTGCCTTGGCACTCTTGACAAATCACATTTCAAGACATCCGTCGACACCGCGCCCGTTTCGTGGCTGTTCCGTCATTTTCTTTTCGTCAAAACTTAATAACAATACAGGGTGATCCAACAGCTAACGTAAGACTCTGGAAATATGAATATCGTGACCGATTTTATTTCCCCTAAACTTTTAGGTACATATTTTACTACACTTCTTTTAATATTTCGAAAATTGTCATCACCAATCCTCGGTAAGCCAAATAGAGGGATTTTTGTTTGCTGGCAACATGCGTTTTTAATTACATACATTTATAGACAAAAAACGTGTTAGCGTTTGAATTGTTTTGTTTTCGTTTATCTGTTCGTTAGCTGTGGACTCTGTAAAGATACAACATTTCTACTTAATAATTTTAATACTTCTTCGGTTTTCCAAAACCGGTAGCTCATAAAATTCATACTCACGTTCACGCATTGTCCGATTGGCGATAACATTCTAACAACTAGGAAGTCACCATAAAAGATTTTGAAATAATGATAGACAAACGATTCTTATCTACAGATTATTTAGATTACAAGTTATTTATTTTATCCGATTGTGATACAGAGTACGGTAGCACGTCGAATTATTTTCATGCAATGTAATAAAACTACTCGTCTTTGTAGTAACGATTGAAAATATTAAGAAATACAATCCAAAATTAAAATCTTTATAAAGTCATAACAAATGAACAATTAAATGAAAATTGAAAATTTAAACGCTAACATATTTTTTAATTTTTTGTCTACAAATTTATGAAATTAAAAACATGTGTTACCATTTAAAAAATACTAAAAATCCTCATTTTTGGCTTATAAGGATTGGTGGTAAACAATTTTAAAATATCGAAAAATGTAGTAAAATATGTACCTAAAAATATAGGAAAATAAAAATTCTCAAAACGGTGTTTTGTGTTTTGTTTTGAGCGCAATTAATATAATTATCCTGTAGCAAGTTGGACGTGGAGGGGTTTACATATAATTTTAAATGACTACAAAACGCATAGTTTCCACCGCTGTACAGCAATCTCTGTAATAATGTATAGCTGAGCAATTCACACGACTCCTCCCAAAGAGAAAACAGTTATATCACAATGGCCAGTTTGCGGTGATTTGGCGGGAACCGTCAGCAATACTGTGGCAAGCAAAATATGTTAGCATATATTCTTAAAAATGAAAAGATTTTACTCAAGTCATAAAATTGATCTAAAATCAATCAATAAATATCAATTAGAGTGTTTTGATTGAATTTAAATTGAATGATTTTTTAAAAGGGCGTTGTAATATCTTAAGATAGTCTATACGGTTTTGCAGTGAACATAATTAATCATGGTAAAATTACAATGAAGTAATATAAATTACCAAGATTAAAAAACAAGTTGTATACAATAAAACTATTTTGCCTTTTCCATAAAAACTGTATTCTTTATTTAATAACATTTTGTTAAAACGAAATAAAGTAACAAGTTTCTTTAATGGATAAAACAAATAAGATTTTTTTCTGGAAAGAGCTACACGGTAATATTTTGACTGTAAATAAAAAATGGAGTTAAGCGTTGACTAATTGCTTTGGCCGGATTAATATTAATTTATCTTTTTCACTAAGCTTTATATTAATACGGTACGGAATCATATTGTAAGATAGTTTGAAGCTTATATAATTACGTTTTAATAACTTTTAAGAAGACGAATATTATCAGTTATACATAAAACTAAATTTTACAAGGTAACAAATTAGTTCACTTGTTTTAAGCGTTAAGGTGTAAAGAGTAAAAAAAAAATTGCTAATTGATAATGTTTAAAAGAGGACGTCATACCCTCCATTTATTAAGGAGTTAGGTATAGGCAATTTTTTTTGCAAAATCTGAATTTAAAGATTAAACTGTGATGTGTAATTATTAGTTCAGTAATTAAGACTACTTTTTGGTTGTTAATTTCTTTGAGGCTGCTTAACCTCTGCATTTTCAGGTATTCAAATTTAAATTTAAATTAATGAGGTTAATGGTTTTTTTTTTATTAGGATGTTGTATAATAATTTATCACTTAACACTAGTTTATTGGAATTTAAATTTTATAACAAAATAAAATAATACAAATTTATGCAACATTACAATTGACATGTATTTAATACAAGAGTTGCATGTTCTGCACATGTGTCAATAACTTTATGTTAATACAATTTGTCATATCTTTTTCTATGTATAATATTGGCAAACCTGAAGCCAAATCTTTTATTTTACTTCAAATAGAAAATGAACCTGTTGACAAGATGCTCAGTGATTAAGACTATTTTTTTTTTTTTTGACAATTTAAGTACAAAACATTGTTGATTACAATTAAGAGGACCCTTTATTTATTAAGGAGTTAGGTATAGGCAATTTTTTTTTTTGCAAAAATCTTAATTTAAAGGTTAAACTGTGATGTGTCCTTGACAGCGATTTAATACAAAAATTTCCATCTATACGTGTCTTTACGGAAAACAGAAAAAGGTACATTACAAAGTGATTTTAAAGATAATAAACCTGTAATTAAAAAAACAGACAGAGGACAAGATTTCCAAGTAAATCGCACATGCGTTTTGCATGGATCAAAATACTTTTTTTTTATATTTAAAATCGGTTTGAACCGTACTTTTATGGGCGTAAGTCGTTGACGAGATCTGCTCTTCAAACACATAAGTTACTTACAGCTGTTGTTCGTGTTACATACATCCTGCTGGTCGCTTGTAATGTTATTGGTAGTCGCCTTTAAGTAGCGCGGCGAGTACATTGAACCGCATTGCAGAGCTCTAAAATAATTGTGAACACGGCCGTGTAAAAAAATTATTATAAACGTAAGCCGCAACGGAATATTTATAGCTTTTTCTCTCGCTTAAGTATACTAATTCTTTATTTATTTCTCCTTCTTTCTCACTCGGTCTGTGTGTTGCACGCGTCGGACCATAATTCGAGTGCTCTCGAACAAGACAAATATAACACCGATCGTTCAAAAGATTTTTCTTTTATATATACAGGGTGATCCAACAGCTAACGCAAGACACTCGTTTTCTGTGAAAATACGAATATTTTGACCAATTTTATTTTTCTCAAAACTTTTAGGTACATATTTTACTACACTTTTTTCAGTATTTTAAAAAATTGTCATCATCAATCCTCAATAAGCCAAAAAGGGGGATTTTATTTATCTGTTCATTAGCTATGGAAATATAGTAAAAAAAATCATATCTTTGCAAAGTCATAACAAACGAACAAATAAATGAAAATCAAAAATGGAAACGCTAAAATATTTTTTTATTTTTCGTCTCCAAATGTATGTAAATAAAGACACATGTTGCCGTTTAAAATAACCAAAGATCCCCCTTTTTTGGCTTATAAAGATTGGTGATAAAAATTGTCATAATGTAGTCAAATATGTTGGATCACCCTGTGTATATACAATATATTTACAACCGTAGAAAATATTATTTGCCACGGCGCAAAAAGCATTAGTAGGACTTCGTTCAAGCAGTTTTTTTTTCCTTCGACACAAATGTTTAACTCATCTCGTTGTCAGTTTAACTGAAAAACGAAAATCCCCCAAGAACGCCTAAAGTTATAAAAGAGCAACACGACAAGTATAACAACGTCAATAAGACAGTAAATAAAAATATAAAAGTTTTGAAAGCAGTGCCGAATTGACAATAAACAAAACTAGCGCATTGTGCTTGACGCTCTAAGCATGTGTAGGTGCATATATTAAGAGCTTATAGGATTTTGTCAAGGATTTTTTTTTTTTGTTTCATATTATTAAATTAATAATATTTGCGGTTGTTTTTTTGGCTTTAATAACTGGTTTTACTTGGCGTTTTGCGTATCACTGTTAAATTGTACATTATAAATATTTACATTTAAACTCATTATGCTTTTTATGTAGACATGATTTTAGAATGTTAATAGAGTTAATCTTGTCGGACGCTCTGGGCATGTTAACGACAGTCAAACAATAATATAATATGTATTCATTATTAGAAGGCTAAGTCGCTTTAATATTCATAATTACTATTACTATGACTCGACTACAACAAAGAAGTCATTAAATATTATATTGTAAGCACTAAGCAGTTTTTTTTTTGACTAGCTTAATATTATTTTTCATAATTAATTTATCGATTATAATATAAGGTGTTTAATAAATAATGGTTTGATAAGTCCCATTCTAGGGACTTTGTAGTACTTATATTTAACATCTAGTTAATGCAAATTGGGTTTCATCGATACTGGTTAGCCTTAACACATTGTTAAAACGATTGTTAAATTAATCAGCCGAAATCGGCTTGTTAAAAAGTTAATCAGCATGTTAAAATGTATTGTAGTACTTATATATAATATTTATATTATTATAGTTCAGAAATTATTTCATAATTTTTGTTGACCGAGTATATTAGTAATATATAATAATAAACTACACATTGGACGAGGGACTTCTTTATATTGAGTATTTAGAGAACAATAGAAATTACAACTTCAATAACCCTTTATTAGGTAAGCAGAAGTTATTGTATGTAGGTTAGGTAAAAAGGAATGGCACAGACTTGCATTACAGGTTCAAATATCATAATTTATTGTATTTTGTAATTTAGATATAATTATTATGTCTTGCCTGTCCTGACAATGGAAATATTTCTAAAAAATCTTTTAATGACCTTGATGACTAACTATTTTTAGAAAGGTTAGTACAAATTATTTTTATAAACCGAAAAGTTAAAAGAAAGTAAATTAAAATGCCAAATAATAACAAAATGACAAATTAAATAATACAATCGCTTATCAGTTATCACATATTTTAATAACCAATGAGAACGTTGGAATCGTGGTAACCGCTTTGGTAACCCAACTAACCTTTTGTTAACTTAACAAATAGAACTTATCAATAATAATGTTGTGGTGAAACTTATTTCGTTTAACCAGATATTAAATTGAAATGAATTGTTAACTAACATTGTGTTAAGAGTGTATTTAACAATAGTTGGTGAAACCGGCTGTTAGAGTATCATATTATAATCTTAATCTTGGCGGTGTATAAGTGCTATTGACCGAGCGCCGAGTTCTTTGTCCGGCGGCAGCAGGACCAAAATCGATTGGAACCCCCGGCACCCCAACTTTGGGAATCACTGCGCCAACCGACGACACTCGGTTAAGTTAGGTGTATGTGTGTGTAAGAATTGCCCTCGATTTCCCCTAATGTTTTTCTTCATATTTCTTGTTTTCACGTCGGTGGACACTATATTGGAAGCCGTACAGATTAAAAACGTAAACTGATAAGAATTACTGATAACAAGTAGCTGATTACCGATGGTTGATATCATACCGATGGTGTTATCACTACAAATGTTCGATACAATTTCTTAGACCACACTGTATAACAGGAGGATTATTTGTTGAACACACTGATCTGATATTATTAAATTTCATCGTCATCTATCTAACATGTGAGATAATAGTTTGAAAATTAAATTGCATTCACAATAACAATCAGGTGAAGCTTACTTTTTTAAATTGTTTACTTTTGCTTTGCAAGTTTCCACACAGTTAAAAATATATGTATAACTGTATTACATACTAATTGATAGGTAACATAATAGTAATAATAGAAAGGATCAGGCAATGGCTATACATGTTTTAATGTAACGCAAACAGAAAGAATAAAGTCATTCTACCAAGTTGAAAGAAGAAAAATCATATTTTATCATACAGAGTATCAACTACTTAGGACACCTATTTGAAAAATTCCATTTTTTCATTTGATACATTCAGAGATGTTTTTGTAAACTCCAAACCCAATTTAAGTATGATAGACTCCTCATTGCTAATTTAATAGAAATACACAAATGTTGTATTTTTAAGCTTAGGTTTTGACGAAATCTGCTACAGATGCAAACATATTATATATTATAATGGCCCAATCATATTGCAATACTTACTTATCAATAATAATGTTAAATATTTCCCCGTACACTAAAAAAACAAGAAAGTCAGTGAAAAACTAAAAATAACAATAGCTACAGAAATCGTGAATCATTATTTAACATAAAATTATTCAAGAAAACATGTTTATATTTTTAAATATAGAATTTACATTTTTTATTGCATTTTTCAAGGTAAAAGAAATGTATGATTTTTTTTTTTAGTGAGAAAAATATACAATGTGTACAGTTATAAAATTAGTACAATAAGCAAATGGTATTATAATAAGAAAGATATATTAGCTTAGCTGTGTATCAATTAAAGATACCATCCAGCGATTACAATGGCTGGAATGTGTGATTTAAATGTAAAGAAATAATATTTGATGTGCATGATAAAAATAATACAAAAGAATGGATTTTTTTATAAGATATAAAAGCGAACAGTCCCTTGAGACAGTCCCGTGTACTTATAAGTAGCTTTGGGCCTTTTATTTTTTTATTTTTCCGGTAACAAAAATGTAGCCTATTCGTCTTTGTACCAATCATTTTGTTTTTCTGTGCAAAATACTTCACTTTTTGCACATCAGTAAAACAACTACCGACATTTTTCCAATTTCCCATTTGTCCCTCCCTTCCCTAAAAACTATTTCATAAACTTTTATTCCGTTATTTACTATTGTATTAATTTTAAATAGGTATTACCAAAAAAAAAAGCACTTGTTGCTTGTAAAAAGTATGTAATAGTCTAAAAAAAAGTAAAAACTATGACTATAGCATTAGCATGATGCATTTCTGGTTGGGACAATCATTATTAATACATACCTATAGGTTAGATGCACTCATTCATAGTTAGTATTTATTTGTTGTTCATATTTTCAAATTAAAATGTTTGATTGGTTTAAACTGATAAGAATTACTGATAACAAGTAGCCGATCAACGATGGTTGTTGGTGATAACAATACAGATGTTTGATAATATATCTATGTCCACACTATTTAACAGAAGGATTATTTTTTTTTTAATTTTTGGTCACACTGACCTGAGATTGTTAAAGTTTGTTTACATTTCTCTAGTTTTTGTAAAGTGCACTATCTGGTTGTATATTTTTAATCTAAGGTATTATAATAGTTGGACGTCCAAACCACAGACTATAATATACAAACAGATAGCTCATTCAGAATATAAACAGAAACTATGATGTCACACAACTCAAAATGAAAAATAAATAAAAACATAATCCGCTGCTGTCTGCTACCGTAAGTATACAGTATATATTATTTGTGTCTCGAGCCGCCGTCGGTTTTATCGTTATTATTATTACTATAAACTCCTCTGATAACCATCGTAATTGCAAGCTTTATACCAAAGGCGTCCCAAAACCGTTTGCGACCAACCTTTTTTGTCTGCAAGCATTTATTTTCTAAACCAAACGTCACGAGCTTACAATACTCTCAAGAGCTCTCATTGCGCCAGCAAATTCCCCAATAAAAGTCTTTAATTTGTCCGAAAACGGGAAAACCCATTTGACATTTACCCGAATGCCACTTAACAACCATTTAGTGTACACGACGCCAAAAGGCCCCACGAAATGGTATACAATTTCTATAACTAAGGATCTATTTCTTATTTAAGCCAGCACAGGTGGCATCATATCATGGTGAAAGCCACATGTCATTAAGAATTCTCATAACTGAAACACATACTGAATCGCTTTCCAATTAACGATTCGATGCGAAACTTAAGATGGTAAATACTATAAAATATAAATCATGATTTTGACTAAATGTGTTACCAACCTTGTTGTGATTTTCTTCACAAAAACAGGATGCCTACAGATTTAAAAAAAATATATTAATTTTCTTGTAAGTATGGCATTACTTAAGTTAAGAGCAGAACATTTTAGAAAATTAATAATAATTAGTTAAAAACCAAAGAAATGAACATTTTTTATCGACTAGCTGTTTTCTGCGCTCCACTGAAAAAAAAAATCATCATGGAAAATGTCATCCATATGTATGGTATATCTGTTGTCACTTATCACATCTCTTATCTATAATCTCTTATCACATATCTTTTGTCCTTTATGTATAATCTGTTATCATGTTAAAGTGGAAGTGTAATGCAAAAATAGTGACATGACGTTTCTTGTATCCTGGCCAATAACATATAGACCAACAAAGAGATAGTATCACTTTCAGTTGTAATAATTCATATAGACTCGTGACCTTCCCACTGTACTGGATTGTTTCATAATATAAACCTTAATATTTTAGTTCTAATTTTCAGCTGTGAATTCAATAATAACGCACGCGGTAACGTGTATAAATGCGAACTTACCGGAAATGCAATAAGAAAGCTTATGGGACCGTTTCCTTTGATGGCGGTTCAATGGACTTGGCCGTAAATTAAATGAAGGCAATCTAAGAGGTTATATGCCTATAGGGCGGAGATTTTTACTCTCTAAACGCTTAACGACAACGTGATAAATAATTTATCGGCCGAGTAATAAACCAATACGAGATTTCACAAAAATAGATATGCACATTAGTATGGGAATAAGAAACCTAATATAAAAATCTGTTACGCCTACAGTTTATATTGTTATGATTATTTATTGTTTAACGCAGACAGAAAACGCCCACACAAATCGATAATATTCTACTTATAGCACAGATTAAACAAAAACCAGATAGTGCACTCTAAAAAAAAATCGAAAAATGTAAACAAACTTTAATAACCACTAATCAGTGTGACCACAAATTGAAAAAAAAATAATCCTTCTGTCATACAGTGTGGTCGAAGAAATGTTATCAACCATCGGTAATGTTATCATCATCAGCCATGGTTAACCGACTACTTGTTATCAGTATACGTAATCAACACGTTCAATGTGATGAACACCAAATGTTCTACATATCATAAATACCGGAAAATAAACGTTGACGGTGCTTTTGGGGCTTTTACACAAACAATTGCCAAGGTAAATCAATTAAATTTTAAAAGATGTTTAAACACTTTGGACGTTCAACAAACTATGATACCAATTATTATTTTTATCGAGTACAGCTGTACTTAACCGTCATTGTTGGACTAGTTTTTTTTATTATTTAAGTTTTTTAATTGGCCACCCGTAAATTTAATTTCAAAATTACTTGCACAAGTACAAACTATAATATGTCTGACAGCAACACTAATGGGCGGTCGGGCAAGTCAACTGAGAAATTTCAGCGTTAAAAAAAAACTCAAAATATGTACAAACCGAGCGAAAATTTACAAAAAATTCATCAATAGCTCTACAGGTTGTTGTTTAGTGTACAGCTGCGGTTTAAAACGCGCATTACCTACTTGTTTAGTTGGCACAAGGTCACTGCATTAAATACCGCGTTTCAATGTTATTTCGTTTGTGTTGCTCTCTATATTATAGTCTCCTGATATTATAGTACTATATAATTTTTGTATTTTTTCATACAAACGCCTATAAGAATGTGTATTTTGATATTTTTTTTAGCAAATAGTAGTATGCATTTGATTGACAGAAATACCACCACATTAACAACCCTATAGTGTCTACAGTATGGATTTCCAACATGGTTGTGCATGAACAGAAAATGTGATGAAGAACTTGAGTTGTAATGAAATTGCAACAAACCAATCAAAGTATTGAAGATGCGAAGGAGAAGCGGCGGCCTCGATAGGTAAGGAGTACCTGTGGTACTATTTTAGGGCGCACAAATAAGACAAATGAGATTATTTAGGAATTTAAATTATTCACAAAATGTATATTTTTCAAGAGGAGAACAATACAATACTATTTTGTGTCACTTGGAATATATTAGGTTTATGAAAGACTTTTGGTTGGGTTTGTAGAAGCCAATACTCGTTGTGTTAATTGTACTTTTTCTGAATTTGTACAAACTAACCGGTTAATCAATTGTAGACATTGTAGAAATTGTTATGTCACCCTTTTTTTCCCACAAACATTTCCTGCGGAAAACTCCTTAAGAACAGACAGACCGCATGCGATCCTATTTAACAATTATCATTAAAATGTAAACCGTGTGAACGATATCGATTGACTGTAATATGTTGTCTTCTGCGACGGATAACATACTGTTAATAAAATGTGGGAAAAGAAACTATAACTTTATAATAGGTATATTACATTATATTGTTGTGTGAACATTATCGTCAGTGGATTCAAACACCTTTTTCCGGTTGCCGCCAAATGGGTGAACGTTATTGCGGACCATCGGTTTTTTTTTTTTAATTACACACAGCGGTTGGGAGTTATGTGCATACATTTAAGCAAGTAGCATTTAGAATATAGTGTGTGTGTGTCTAAATGGACGTATAAACCCCGGTGTGTGTGTGTGTGTGTGTATATAGATAATAGTGTAATATAGTATATAGAAAAGCACGGGACACAAAATCAATAGTAAACAAGGGGTAATATTCAAGGATCTACCCCTACGGTGGAGAGCGCGCGCGGTCACCGGAAAACACAACAAATACACCTCTCGCCGGAAAAACGCACCCCTCGCCTAAGTATGGCAAAACATTGCCTCAAACTACCCCAAAGGGAAGTGCGCGGCGAACGACACTCAATCTGGAAATCGGCCACAATTATATTCCACGGTACTTATTCGCACTTAAAAAAAAAAAAAAAAAAAATCACCGTCGTGTCTTTATACACTATTGTATACATATGCCTGTGTGTTTATACTTTTTAGAATTATTTAGAAAACGTACACAAGGGACAGTGTGCATACAACAGGATGTTCCAGCATGAAAGCATGAAAATAATGCCTAAAAAATTATTCCCTGTCATTCAGTTTAAAAAGCTCACCTTAAAAGAGGCATCATTTTCAGTCCCTTTCGGCCTGTCTTTCTCCTCTCTTATCACTTATCTTATAATTTATTTCTTACCTGTAGTCTCTAATTATTAATCTCTTATCGTTTATTTATTATCTCTTGTTTCTGATTATCGACCTCTAATCTCTTATCATTTATCACCTATCTCTTATCATTTATCTCTAATCCCTCATCGTTTATATCTTATCAATTATTTCTAATAATTTATCTCTTATCATTTTTTTTTAGTTAGTGGCTGAAAGAGACTGAAAATGATGTGACACCTCTTTTAAGGTGAGCTTTTTGCACTGAATAACAAATTTACTACTTCCATTGCAAAAAATAAATATTTTCTATAATCCGCTCATCATTTGTTTATCATTTGTTTGCAAATCAAAATACTTATATTTTATGGCCTTCTTCAATGGACTAGAAGCTTTAACCGAAGGTACGCTGTGGTACTATGCTATATTATAATGACCTAAGCAAACATCGGTTATCCGTCGCTGTTGAATATCCTAAACTGTACAAAGTTAAAGGAATATTCTTCATCGTCATAATATAATATGTCTGTTTTTTTATTTAATAATCTATCCGATTAATCACCTAAAACCTATTTTAGTAATTCAAACATGTATTGTGAGTATATTATTATACATCCAGTGCGCTTTTGTATAGTATTTTGTATTTATTACTGAAAAACATACTAACATACAGCATAATAAAGGGAATATAAAATCATATGTGTATAGTATTATAAACTTGGTAACGGTAGTACACTCGATTCGATTAGATGTAATGTTAAAAAATTCAAAAGAAAATACACATCCGTCTTCTGTATAACTACACAATGGTTTAAAAGAAAATATTATATAAGAAAAAAGTATGTTTTTCTCAATAATGTAAATATGATGATGTTGGTTATTCGCCGAAAATAGTTACAAAGAAAATAAATCATTCTAATGGCTTCCAAGTTGTTCCAAGTTAGTGTTGTCCATTCCAAAAGCCGACTACCATTTTTTTTTTTTAAATAATGAATTACATTGTGGTGTATTGTATATACTAGTAGTACTTTATACTACTACATAAGTCATAAACAATTTTTTTTGTTTTTAAATACAATTTCTCTTTTTATATTTTGTTTTTTCTAAAGTCATAGTGGTTAGATGAAAAGTTTATTTAAGCGTGCACAATTTTGTTTCTGTTACCGCTGTAAATAAAAAAAAAAACAATAAAAACCTTATTTTTTAAACACTTGTAACATTTATTGTGGTTTTTCTAAAGCGATAAACAAAAACCATATTTAATCCGACTGTGACATTTAAAAAAAAGAAAAAATTATTTATTTTTCACCGTCACTATTATTACATTTTAAACGTTGGAAAAGTTTTAGCGCCAAAGGAACAAACAACGGTAAAAAGAAGTTTTGTGCTTGACAAGTACGACACTGACCGAGTGGCACTTGAGAAACACAAAATGTCCAACCTCCATCATGGAAATTACAAGGTTGTTGCTGTGAATTATTTAAGTTTGAACTAATCAAAACATCCTATTCTATCATATAAAGACAAATACTCATACAAATAAGACCTAAAGACCTCTATCTTGATTCTTATAGGCAAACTTTTTAACTTTCAGAAATCCTTCACCGAAGGTATACTAGGCCAAAAGTTAAAAAATGTCATATAGATTTACTTGCATTTTAATGTTTAGCTTTTAAATCCTAAAATTGTACAAGGAAATTGTTTATATTTTTTTAAGGGCAATAAAAATTTGATCAAATTTAAGTTTAGAGCTATTGGTGGGTAGGCTCCAGCCAACTGTTTGTCACAAAGTTTTATTTTTTCAAATTTAATACACTGGTTCAAATGTTGATACCTATCCTTGTAAGCAATTCTTGGTGGGATTTTAAGGAACATATATTTAATAGAACATCATGCTAATAAAACTAACATATTTTATATAATATAATATAATATTATGGTTTATATGGTTTACGTTTACATTAAAATAAAATATAATTTATAAAGTCACATATAATGTGAAAAGAAGTGGCACTACTACTGAAATAAACGTGCATACCATTTTTTTGAAATTTTAGGTTATTATTAATTAGTTTAGTATTTTTTGGTAATTCATTAAAGAGTTTTATTCCTCTAAGTATGTATAAAACCTTTTAATTATGGTCGGATTGTGTTAGTTTATCACATAATTGTTCAATATTTAGTATCCTAAGGATTTTAAACAGATCATTAGTAAAATTTCCTTCAATATAGATTTGTTATAGTATATTTGCTATTATTCTACAAGTTGCTAACAGTTTAGATTTTAAACTTGTGTTGCTATCAGTTATCGGTTATACATTCTGTTGGCTACAATTTAATGTTGCTTTGGCCTGTTTGAATTCAAATCGGTTGTTGTAGACAAACAAAACCCAACTCTGGTTTGGAGGCCTTCTGTAAAAGTTTTGTCTGGCGAAAGGCTATACCGACAATGTGGCGTAGTAAGCTAGAAAATAAACCTTGAGCTGCTGTTACTCTACGGTGACCTTGTTAATGGTAATAAAAATGTAAAATAACGTTGAAAGGCGGCCTTGGTTGTGAAAACAATAATAATAGTAATAATAATATTGTTAGACGATTTTAGACCAGCTTGAAAAGTAGAAAAATTGAATAAACAGTGTTGAGATTTTCATTCGGAGATGACTTTAACTGCAATAATTGCATTTTACTTACCTTACTTAGATATTATAGGACGTAAAAGTTATATTTAACGAAGAACGGGTAAGTTTTAATTACGATGTTGATAAATTATAAAAAAAAAAACATAATATTTTTAAGTGGTCTTTTGTTTTTTAGTGAACAATTAGCCACATAATATTATATAATAGATAATCACATACCTATTATGTAATATATATCATATTGTTTTCATTTTTGTCATACCACTTTTTATATAATTTTTTTGTTTATGTTCTACACAGATATAATATGATTCGTTTTTGAACGTTACCAATTTAAAATCTTAATAGTAGTTTAACTAGTCCAACTACGGCAAACACACTTTTGTTTCCACTGAAACACCTTGAACACCTTCAGTTCAGCTATAATGTAATGGAAAATTTACATTATAACATATAAGCCATATTACATCATGTGATAGTACACATTTAATAGTTCCAAAACATATATCAGTTAATTTTCATTCAACAGACATACCGTTGGTCGATGGCTTCGAAAAATGTAAGCAAACTTTAATAATCTCAAATCAGTGTGACCAAAATAATCTTTCTGTTTTACAGTGTGATAACGTTTTACCAACCATCTTTAATGTTATCATCATCAATCATCGTTAACCGACTACTCGTTATCAATATTTCTTATCAGTCATTATAGTAGATATTGTGTACAATGTATTTTCGGTTTTAAAATTTAGCTCTACTGCGTTGAGTTTTAACCAATCGACAATCGTTATTTGAAAATATATTAACATATATAATATATTATACTAACATGAACTGGTTTTAATTAATCTGCGATGCTATTGCGTTGTATTCCAATGGCAGTGAATTGGGCCCCATCAAATGCACCCGCTTGAGCTTACACCGACCCGTGGTGAAAGTTTTACAAAAATAAAAACAAACGACTAATTACATTTACATTTAATAAACGGAACGACCCCGACGGTAGCCGGCCGCCATTCTACCCTCCCATTTTACAGATGGATTATATTATGTAGCCTTTGAAACAACGCTGTAAGTCAAATTAGGTGATCAATCATTGCACGTTGCCTTTGTACACCTCTAACTCCCTGTTTTCCCACGCATAATTTCACTAACGAAATTGTATATGAAATCTTTATGTGGGAAGTGCAAACAAATACAGAGTGAACGTTTTACCGCGAAACACTCAATATCCTCAGAGGGTTAAAAAAAAAATGTGTCGAAAATTCAGATCACATTTTTCACAAATTCTATGAAAAAGGCCAAATTCAGTTATTAATAAAACCTAACAAGATAATGAGTGGCTAATGGATAAAACAGTCACTTTGTATATCTTTGCAAACAATATTACCTGACAATTTAATGCTTACCAGTTATCTCTGAAAAATATATTATGTAGTTATGTGCGCACGTGGGCGTTTATTTTAAGTACATGCTTTGTGCAAACGGCCTTTAAAGAATTCTTAATTTTACGATTTATTTGTTTTTTCCAAAATCCATAAGTCTACAGGCTAAAGTTATTTAATTGCACTGTGAAAAGCAGGGTTTTCCAAAATGTGTATATAGGTCAATAACAACTTAGGTTTGGATTACACATTTTTGGATTTATTGGTGTTCAACAGAGTAGGATGATGACAAGTCGGCAAATATAATTATTATCTTTTCTCACTTTACCTCTTGCCAGCCCATTGAAACGTTAACAACAGCTATACAAGTATACATTCAAAATTGGTTGTGTTTAAAAAGAAAAATGTCTAGATTTCCTTTTAAAGTTTTTATATTTCTATATTATCACACTGTAATTGTATTTGATTGAAGTATTAAATATAAACCTAATAAATGATTTTAAGAAAACAAACAAACCTGTGACAAGTCGTAGCTGTTTTCTGAAATAGTATATTATTTAGTATAATATAATCTTTGTTATTAGGTAAACTGACCATCAACAGGGCCGGAAAGATTGTCGATAAGTTTTGTATTTTAAAAAAAATATTCTAAAAAAAAAAAATGAGTAAAGTGCAACCACATAGGCTTTATCGCTGACAGTCATATGTTTTTACTTTATCTCGGTTGAGTTTGCAGATAAATGTATTGTTGACAGAAGTATTGTATACCGCCGACCTTTTTTCCCAGAACGTTTTCAATCGGTAAGACCTTATTTCGTAACACTTTATTCCACGCGAGACTTTCTTTTAGGTACTTCAATATAGGCGCCTTATGGTATATGCAATAAGTAATTTATTTCACTTTCAAACGTCCACGTCATTCACTTGTTCGATTCCGTTCTATTCTATCTGCTCATAATAGTAATAATATGACGTATTACAGTGTCATCGTACGGACGGTGCAGTAATATTGTTAATATAATATAACTTTCTATTCTGCATCAAAGGTCACACGGTGTTTTTTTTTTTTTTTATTGAAAACCCTATTCAATAGGTCGGTACGTCGTTTTGCTTTCATTGCATCCGAGTAGACTACTTCCCATCTTGGTCGGTTTGATTTGCTCTCCAAAATACATCTGCAATATAGTTGCACAAAAGTACACTGTGTTCGACAATATTATCACTACTCGTTTGACCATTCAGGTCAGTAAGTTTGGCTCTTTGAGAATTGCTTCATTTGGATGCTAATAGCCAATGACACTTATTTTTAATACAACAATTTATTGTTATGTTCGTTATGTATCTTTGGTTTATATTTGTTTTTCATTAGCAATTTACTAAACTTCAGTGCAACTAAACTTTCGTTGCTGCATTTACATTTTGTCTGGACTTATACAGCTGTTTTTTATTTGTTATCACCGACGTTACATCCTCAACAACTAAACAGGTTACCAATTTTTAAATTGAAAATTTAATAAGTTATTTTTTATTAGCTACATGCTGTGTTATAAGATTGCTCACAATATTTAATTACATTTATTGGCCGTGATATTTTTTTTTTTTTTAGAAAATATCGAACAACTCTTACGAATGAGGACATTATATATTTTCTCTTATTATAAATTAATTTATTTTCATTTTGAGGGCGAATGATGTATTTTTCCCAGTTGTAATTTGTAGAAAATATTTGCATACCCAAAATGGTCAAGTAACAAATATATAAAATATTTTTTTTAAGCAATACTGATCAAAAAAACTATATATCACTGCAAACACTGTGTATGCATTTGAATTTAGTCATGCCAAAATGCTGCCTTTTATTGCTGGTGAGTTATTTGTAATTTAGCATTTTACAAGCGAAGGCTTGTTAGTTTATAGTGGGAGCACGTCATACACAGGTATACAGACCTAATATACTATATTTATCCAAAACGATTACCGCATTAAAATTCTTGATTAAAATCAAGAAGTTTGCCTGCAAACGTGAGACATGACTGAGACTTTAGGTCAGCCCAGAGACACCATACGGTTAGATTAACTTTAAGATAGTTAAGAAGACAACTTACTAGAAGGGACTTGTTGGTATCTGACTCAGTACATCACGTATATAACATAATATTGTGAAATATTTCTTTTTAGACAGTAATGGATTATTTTGTAAATTTTTTATAAATTCCTATGTTGTCTGTACATACTATAATATATTTGAAAATATATGACCATAAAATGTCATAATTAATTGCAGTTAATTCTAGTATTAAAATTATATATGGTAATATTTAAGTATGCCTAGGGAAAGTAGGAGTTCATCAAGGCTGACAATAAACTATTAACCGTTAATTATTTTCTTAAAAATACGAGAATAAACCAGACAATATGTGTGTGTGTGGGGTTTCTAGTTTTTAGTGGACAAGAGAGAGTATAGATTGGTTAGTAGTTGAACCAGACAAATCGATAGAGGCAATGGAGAAGAATGGTTTTGAAATAGTATGCCTAAAACCAATTACAAGTAATATGGAGATTTCAGAACCTGTTAGGTTTTGAAGCGGAAGTGGTAAATGGAGTAGCAAAATATAAATATGTACTCGGGATAAGTTACGCTTGTGACATGAGGAGTTCAAGAAAATATAGCTAGTAGAAAGTATTATACAATGCGGTTACACGGCGTTGAAAGGGACAACTAGGAATTTTTCGTCAAAAAAAAAAGGTGCCGCTTAGAGAAAAAAAAAAT
Source organism: Adelges cooleyi (assembly GCF_023614345.1). Classification (NCBI taxonomy): domain Eukaryota; kingdom Metazoa; phylum Arthropoda; class Insecta; order Hemiptera; family Adelgidae; genus Adelges; species Adelges cooleyi. Next base: position 800,582 of record NW_026095926.1, on the reverse strand, counting down.
TCGTGAGATCTTGTTGTGTATAAAATTATAATTGGAAGGGAATGTTGGAAGCATTGTAAACAGTAAAACAATCAAGAAAGATTAGATTGGATGAATTTAGTGGTCCGTAGTAAAGGTAGACCGAAACATATTTGGTGGATTTTATGAAATACTACTTAGAACTAAAGATATCAAGTCAGAGGTTAAATCACTCTTGGAAATCAGTGTACAAATCTTTGGAAATTTTGATGCGTTTAAAATACTGTAAACTTTAGATTTAGATGACAAACTTATCAAATTTCAATGTTTACGAATAGCAACATACACTATATTTATCCAATATGGTTACCATTAAAATTCTTGATTAAAATCAAGAAGTTTGTCTGCAAACATGAGACGTGACTGAGATTTTACGTCAGTCCAGAGACAACATGCGATTAGTTTAACTTTAAGATAGTTAACAAGGCACCTTACTTGAAGGGGCTTTTTGGGCTCCTGACTCAGTATAACAACGTATACAACATAATATTGTGAATGTGAATCATCCGTGTCACTGCCGTAGCGGTGACAAGGTCTGGTTCTCGGTTTTCAATGTTCTCTCATATCTGTTTACCTTGTCAATTATAACGACTATACCACAGCGGTGCATTAACCTAAGCGTCATCGAAACGTCTTCTGGTTGTGTTTTTATTACAATATACTATACTCGTTTAATAATTGGGGAGGACGTTTTGGCCTTCTGTTTATGCTAATAAAATATTGGCGTTGTATTATAACCGAATTAATTAGTTGGCTCAAACATCGATTTCCATCTGAACGTCTACTGTACACAAATAATTGCACAATTGCTAAGGAACGAACAGTTAATATTTATTTCTGAATAAAAATAAACCAAATATGTTTATTTACATAACTGCATCTAGATAAAAACTAAATAATTACCCACCGTGCATTAAAATGTAGCAGTTTTATATAACGATTTTTTTTTTTTTTGCGTCTGAACTCAACACTGGTAAGTAGCTACTAATTAGCGATATATGTTGATTGTTGGTCGTACAACCGTTTTACGATAACCCGATTAAGGTGCGCAATTAAAGTCGATAAACCTGATGAGCGCTGAAATAGCTAAGATCTGATCATAAAAATCCGGTTGCCAGGTGCTTGGCGCACAAATACCGAGTTTATGTGCATATAATATCCTAAGTAGTCGCATTCTAAAATGAATGGTTCAACTCTAAAATTATCTTTTATTATCATATTCATTTCACAGCTTCACCGCTTCTTTTCCCCTTCGCCCAATAAAAATAAGTCCAACGAACCAAATCCTGTCATTCCACTTTGTTCTGTTTGTCACCATTTTTCTATCCATCCCATACGACTTAACGCGAAGGGTACACCGCTATTAAATAATTTCTACACCAGATTACAGATTTCCAAAGATTCTTTAGCTGTTATATTTATAATTTAAACGGTTAGGACGCTTAGGTTAATGCGCCGCTGTGGTATAGTCAATGGTCGAATGTTATAATTGACAAGGTAAACAGATATGAGAGAACATTGAAAACCGAGAACCAGACCTTGTCACCGCTACGGCAGTGACACGGATGATTCACATTCACAATATTATGTTGTATACACGTTGTACTGAGTCAGGAGCCCAAAAAGCCCCTTCAAGTAAGGTGCCTTGTTAACTATCTTAAAGTTAAACTAATCGCATGTTGTCTCTGGGCTGACGTAAAATCTCAGTCACGTCTCATGTTTGCAGACAAACTTCTTGATTTTAATCAAGAATTTTAATGGTAACCATATTGGATAAATATAGTGTATGTCGCTATTCGTAAACATTGAAATTTGATAAGTTTGTCATCTAACTCTAAAGTTTACAGTATTTTAAACGCATCAAAATTTCCAAAGATTTGCACACCGATTTCCAAGAGTGATTTAACCTCTGACTTGATATCTTTAGTTCTAAGTAGTATTTCATAAAATCCACCAAATATGTTTCGGTCTACCTTTACTACGGACCACTAAATTCATCCAATCTAATCTTTCTTGACTGTTTTACTGTTTACAATGCCCCCAACATTCACTTCCAGTTATAATTTTATACACAACAAGATCTCACGAATTTTTTTTTTCTCTAAGCGGCACCTTTTTTTTTTGACGAAAAATTCCTAGTTGTCCCTTTCAACGCCGTGTAACCGCATTGTATAATACTTTCTACTAGCTATATTTTCTTGAACTCCTCATGTCACAAGCGTAACTTATCCCGAGTATGTATTTATATTTTGCTACTCCATTTACCACTTCCATTTCAAAACATAACAGGTTCTGAAATCTCCAGATTACTTGGTAATTGGTTTTATGGCATACTATTTCAAAACTATTCTTCTCCATTGCCTCTATCGATTGTCTGATTCAAATACTAGCCAATCTATACTCTCTCTTGTCCACTAAAAACTAGAAAACCCACACACACACAATATTGTCTGGATTATTCTCGTATTTCTAAGGAAAATAATTATCGGTTAATAATTTATTGCTAACCTTGATGAACTCCTACTTTCCCAAGGCATATTTACATTTTATCAAATATAATTTTAATACTAGCTTTTGTCATCTATTTTATAAACAGACAACATAGGAATTTATACAAAATTTACAAAATAATCCATTTCAGTCTAAAAAGAAATATTTCACTATTGTAGAGTTTCAATGTATACATAAATAAAAAAAATAGTTGTCTTTGTTGTACCACATTATGATATTATTCTTGTTTGTCAATATCATTAAATAAAAATAAAAAATACTAGTTTACCTAATTGTTGTTATGCGCTATAAAATAATAATAGCAATCAAATATATAAATTAAAAGTTAAATTAAGAAAACTCAGCTAATTTAAGTACTTTTTTTTAAATTAAAAATTAATTACAATTTTCTAGATAATTAAAAAAAAAATGTTTAAACAACACACAATGCTGTAAAATATTAGTATTGAGCAAGTGATACTAATTTTTTTTTTAAGACTTTATTTTTTTTGTGTTCTACTTAATGCTGCCGAACCGATTTTACATTATTTATTTCTAAACCCATAATTAAATTTATAGTGGAAATATAATGTTTACATTATGTAGGAAAAACAAATTAAAACGGCTGCATTACATTATGCTGTGTTAGATAATTTTGTAGTAGAATAATTATAAAATATTATCATGGACACCCATGGTTAATGTAGTCTATTAATCAACCAACGCAATCTTATTGGCTTTTAATTATACAGACAACTCGTTCAACACAAATAGAACATACTAGTATAAATAACCGTTTGGCTCCGATAATCTAATTAGCAAAGAAACCCAAAATAATTGTACCGTTGGAGCATATAATAACGATTGCAGCCCATCTATTTATAATATTTTAATAATTTTCAAAATCTTATATTCGCGTGAGGGAACGTGTAAACCAGTTTGTTTTGATAGAATTTCCATAGGATTACTTTCAAAATCTCATCAAATCGTCTCACAAGCTATTACAACTGGTGTAACTCGATGAATTCATTTGATTTTTTAAATACCAATAAGATATCGATTTAAGTGCAAATCGCAGCAATAGTATCATAGAAGATTCGCTCGAGTTTACATTTGAGTTTATATAAAAAAAAAAATCCCGGTTGAAAAATAACCGAGAATATACCAGATAAACAAGTCAAATGTTTATAATTATTGCTCTGAGAAGAATCCATCTTTAAACTGGATTAATTTATGCATATTATACCGAATCGCAACTTGTATACGAATTATTAGTAAGTAATAAAAAACCAAATGGCAATGGTGTACTAAGGATCCTCTAATAATGTTCGTGTTTATTTATTAAAAGCCACACTTATAAGGTTCGTTTTCTGTATAAAGAAAAATAAAGATTTGGCTTCAGATTTACCAATATTATATAAAGAAAAAGATATGATAAATTTTACTAACATAAACAAAGTTATTGACTCATTTACAGAACAAGCAACTTTTGTATAAAATACCTGTAAATTGTAATATTGCATACATTTATATTATTTTTTGTTATAAAATTAAAATGCCAATAAACTAGTTTTAAATGTTAAATTATTATATAACATTTTAATAAAAAAAAACCATTAACCTCATTAATTAAAATTGTAATTTAAATACCTGAAAAATGCAGATCTTAAGCATCTTCAAAAAATTAACTACCAAAAAGAAGTGTTAATTACTGATTTAATAATTAAACATCACACTTTCACCTGTAAATTAAGATTTTGCAAGAAATTTGACTATGTAACTCCTTAATAAACAATAGGAGGTATGACGTCATCTTTTAAACATTATTATCGAGTAACATTTTTTTTTACTGTTTACACCTTATCGTCGAAAACAGAGTGAATTAGTTTGTTTTATTGTGAAATTCAATTTTATGTATGACTGATAATTTGTCTTCTTAAAAGTTATTAAAAGCTTAAAACTACCTTTTAATATGATTCCGTACCGAAGTAGTATAGAGCTTAGTGTATGAGATCCATTAATTAATCCGCCAAAGGCAATTAGTCAACGCCCAACTCCATTTTTTATTTGCAGTTAAAAAATTACCTTGTAGCTCTTTCCTAAAAAAAATCGAATTTGTTTTTATCCACTAAAAGAACTTGTTACTTTATTTTGTTTCAACATAATGTTATTAACTAAAGAATACAATTGTTATGCAATAGGCAAAATATTGTTATTGTGTACATCATGATTTGTAATTTTGGTAATTTAAATTACTTCATTGTAGTTTTACCACGATTAATTATATTCAAAGCAAAACCGTATAGACTATCTTAAGATATTACAACGCCCTCAATACAAAATCTTTCAGTTTAAACTAAACCAAAACACTTAAGCAACCTCAAATAAATTAACTGCCAAAAAAGAGTCTTAATTACTGATTAAACAATTTTACATATCAGTTTAACCTTTAAAGTTGAGATTTTGCAAAAAAATGGCCTGTACCTAACTTCTTAATAAATAGGAGCTATGAGTTATGAGACGTCCTCTTAATATTATATTTGTAATAGTATTATATTCTCAGAGCTGCCGGTGTTTGCATTTTATTCTCTGTAGTCTGGTTTTTCCAATTTGAAATTTCTCCTATTAACCCATTCTTAATCTTAATTTTCGAGCCCCCCTCCCCCCTCGCAATTAGGTAAAATCAATATAATATAAACATCTTGAAGTCGGCGGTTGACGGCCGGGTTGAGGGTGTAAAATTTTTTTAATAATATAATAATTTGTTTGGCGTTTTTTAGTTGAAACAACCGGAGAAGTAATGTGTTTGACAATGTCTTACACTACCTATGATTGCAGGGGCCGCGAGTGACCTGGTGCCGTGTGTTAATCGGCTGACGTGTGATTGATGAAAATAATGATATAATTGCTTTTGCGATGGCCGTGATAAGTCGACCGAGGTCTGTCATTATTTTGCCGGCAACGGTCAACAAAACACAAATTATTCATCTGCAACAACGGGTACAATATTATTACATATACCTACTAACAAGTGTCATGGAAAACTCAAACATTACCGAAACAAATAATACAAATTTTATCACGATGGACGTTACGCTCTTTACCCTACTGCTATATTATATTCACTATCTTACCTCACACTGCATATCCGTCCCATTTCAGTATCGACTGGAACAAAAAAAAAAATTGCACGGTCAAAATTCCACACTAACAACAGTTTTGCTCATTACCATGTCGCTTGGTGTCATGGCCCAAGCTATTGTGTACATAGCTTTACATATAGAATAACAAATGTCGGGTGGAATTAAATTAGTCTCCGGGCCTTACAATTACAGAGGTCTTCAACGCGAGGTCGTCTCCTAACAGCTGAGAGTTATGCTGCTTACAGTGATAAAAAGTATCGACCTGGTTGAATCAACACTAAATAGTATTAAAATGCATTAACATGTTTGGGAAAAACAAATAACAGTACCTTTCAAAGTGATTCTATAGATAAAACACTTATAATAAAAAAGATGTATTAGTATAAAAATAAAACTTTAAGCATTTTGAACAGTTGAAAACGGTATTTGTTATTCAGTATTATTTATCAATTTTATGTGGCTAATTATCACACTTACCATTAATTCTGCATCTTGTGAACAGGTTCGTTTTCTACTTAAAGAAAAATAAAGATTTGGCTTCAGATTTTCCAATATATATATATATATATATAGAAAAAGATATGACAAATTGTATTACATAAACAAAGTTATTGACACATTTACAGAACAAGCAACTCTTGTATAAAATACCTGTAAATTGTAATATTGCATACATTTTTTGTTATAAAATTTAAATGCCAATAAACTAGTGATAAATGTTAAATTATTATACAACATCATAATAAAAAAAAAAACCATTAACCCCATTAATTAAATCTTAATTACCATGGAAAATGCAGAGCTCAAGCATCCTCAAATAAATTGACAACCAAAAAGTAGTCTTAATTACTTAACTAATAATTGCACATCACAGTTTATCCTTAAAATTTAGATTTTGCAAGAAATCGGCCTACGCCTAACTCATTAATAAAAAGACGTTATGACGTCCTCTTTTAAACATTATCAAGTAACATTCTTATTTTACTCTTCATACCTTAACGTCTAAAACAGAGTGAACTAATTTGGTACCTTGTAAGTTGTAAAATGTGATTTTATGTATGACTTAAAATGCGTCTTCTTTAAAGTTATTAAAAAGCAATTATATAAGCTTCAAACTACTAATATGATTCCGTACCGAATTAATATAGAGCTTAGTGTAAGAGATCCATTAATTAATCCGGCCAAGGCAATTAGTCAACGCCTAACTCCATTTTTTATTTAAAGTTAAAAAAATTACCTTGTAGCTCTTTCCAAAAAAAATCTTATTTCTTTTATCCACTAAAAAATCTTGTTACTTATTTCGACTTATTTCGTTTTAACAAAATGTTATTAACCAAAGAATACAATTTGTATGCAAAAAGCCAAATATCGTTATTGTATACAACTTGTTTTTTAATCTTGGAAATATAAATTGCTTCATTGTAATTTTACCATGATTAATTATATTCACTGCAAAACCGTATAGACCATCTTAAGATACTACAACGCCCTTTATACAAAATCTTTTAATTTAAATTAAATCAAAACACTCTAATTGATATTTATTGATTGGTTTTAGATCAATTTCGTAACTTGATTAGTCGGTATTGTTTATTTTTTTTAGTGATATCTTTTTCATTTTTAAGAATATATGCTAACATTTGCTCGCCATAGTATTGCTGACTGTTCTTGCCAAATCTTCGCTCTCTGGTCATTGTGGTATAATTTGTTCTCCCTTTGGAAGGAGTCCTGTGAACTGCACAGCTTTATATCCCTTACAGGGATTGTTGTACACCGGTGGAAACTCTGTTTTATCATCGTTTAAAAAATGTAAACCCTCCACAACCAACTTGCCACGGGATAATTATATTATTTGCGTTTAAAACAAAACAGAAAACACGGTTACGTACCAAAGCAATAATATTAATAAACATATTATTATTAAAATAGTGTCTTGGAATGTAAAAAAAATTAATTTCACGACCTTGATCAGAGTTACAAACAAATATAATTCCGTTTGCCCTATTATCTAATAACTTAATACATGTATAGTTTATTGTATTATGTTATCAGTGAGACGATGGAATATTATTTAATAATATTAAAAACTAATTATGAATTATTTCCATACTTTGGCCCTTAAATTGGCTGTTTGTCATTTTAACACTGATTTGTATAGAATTTTGCTTTTTTTTTTATAATTAAACCAAGATTGAGTAATCTCCTCTGGTCAATGTAGTAGCTATATGTTATATGGGCCGCATAGAATTATTACTGTATAATATTATAGCGAATTTGTAAATTAACGACCGGCAGCCGCGTTAATTTAGTTGTAGATATTAATATGCTGATACTCGTGTCGGTCTGAAATATAATATGCCATTCCGAAACAGGTTATACGAGTCTTGTATTAATAACACAGTAGGTACCAATTGATAATTATTATTATATTATTATGTTAGTTCCGACTGTTGCTATCGATCATGGTAATTAAATGCGTTGAAAGTAACTTTAAATTGGTCATTATAATCAACACCGTGTTCGCACTTTTTGCGCCATAAAAATATGTAATGCTCTTCAAATATATCAAAATGTATTATTGTTGTACTGGTATATTGCAGTTTGGTTGGACGGGTGCGGTTCGTAGGTCAGCACTCAGGTGCAAGTCGCACTACTGAAATATCCATCTCATTGCTTGAATTGAAACCTTAATTATTGTCTATGGGACGGGTATTTTGTTTCCAGTAAGAGGAGGGTATTTCTACGACTTTAGTTTTGTGTATTATTAATTGTATCGCTTTGTAAGTTCCACGACAGTGGAAGACGGACCCAGACAATGCCTTTAAAACGTCAGCTAACTCTAATGACGACGTGGATAGATCCGAAAATGATCAAACTAAAATTAACACGATGCCACTGCCAAGTGTAAAATGTATAACACACATACCTGATTGCAAAACGTGTATCAAATTGTAAATAACAGTTAGTTAGTTAGTAAGAGGACAATACTTAAGGACATTTTAATTTGATTATCTTTGACCAAGTCCTAGATGTATATTAAGAGGACGTCTCATCGATAATTTTCAATGGTAAAACCATGTTTAGGTAGAACAAATAATAGTACCTATCAATGTGATTTTAGATATAAAGCACACATGTGTCGTTCGCTGTAAAAGTCAATTATCTTCTTGTAATAATTGAATTTTGAAAAAACGAGCTATTTGTAAATTAACGTGTAGGAAAACAAATACAAGTGTATTCATTCAGTGTTTCTTCTATTTTTGCATTTATTGCAGTTGCTTCTCTATTATAATGAATGGTGTGACTAAATGTGACTCCATTAAGCAAAAATATGTACATTTAAAAAATTCGGAGCTACACCATTTCCGATATCCGAGGGAACTTAATATGCGTTTTTAAAAAAATCAATCAGAAAAAAATGTACAGAGGTTAAAACAAATTTGTTTTTGCACTCATCATATTGATCTATGCATTGTAGATTATGCAAAACGCATTCGGCTTTTCCATTGAACATCTTGCCTTCTATCTTTTTAATTATAGGTGATTTATCTCTTAAACAACCTTGTAGGGTACTTTTGTTTGTTAAATTATTATACAACATCCTTGTTGAAAAAAAAAACCATTAACCTCATTAATTAAAATTTAAATACCTGTAAAATACAGAGCTCAAGCATCTTCAAATAAATTAAATTCCAAAAAACAAGTCCTAATTACTGAACTAATAATTACACATCACAGTTTTACCTTTAAATTGAGATTTTGCAAAAAATTGCCCGTACCTAACTCCTTAACAATTAGGGGGGTACGACGTCCTCTTAATTTTTGGAAACAAATATTATTAAAATAATGGTAATTTTTCGATAAAACTGATTGTTGACTGTTGTATAGATTGTACACGTTAACCTAACCTTACTATTTAACAAAAATAAAATAAAACTGCAGTATTACACCAACACCATGCCATTATTACTATTACATATAAGTGCGCACGGGTCCAATCTGTTCGATGAATGTCGATTGTACCATACACTTTAGTATTATTATATCATGTACTTATGTAAAAAAAAAAACGTATAATATTGTATTATTGTAAAATATTATACTGTGCGCGGTCGAGTCGCACAACTGCAACTGTGTGCACATGGTTGGCGATGACACGGCTGTTCGCGTAACGGTATAATATTGCATTTTACTATTGTCAACGTTATTTGTATAAAATATCACAATAATAATAATAATAATAATATATGTATATATAACAAACCGAACACGTACGATGGGAAGGAAACAATAGAGGCGACTGCAACCGATTTGTGACCCGAACGGATATACCGTGCAAATCGTCGTCGGTGTAGGCGATTCGGTGTACCTATACAATAAAGAAGACCTTTTTTTTTAATATTATTTTATTATTATGTACAGAGGTATTATAACGGGGCAAAAGCTCAAGACAAGGCGGAAGAAACACATGAACATTGTAACGGTTACACACTACGTCTCTCACAAATGACGTTGCAGAAAAATAATTTTCTTCTCAGTATTATGCTAAACGTGTGGTTTCAAATTCAAAACGCGTACAGCGTGTAGCAATATATTATTTAAAAAACATATTTTTCGGTAAAATCTTTTAATGAACAAAACCAAAAGATTTGCCAGTGTTAAAAATTATTATACTATTGATCATCATCATTATGTAATATAATATAATCGGCCGGTTTCACCAGCTATTGTTAAATACACTCTTAACACAATGTCAGTTAACAATTCATTTAAATTTAACATCTGGTTAAATGAAATAATTTTCACCGTGACATTAGTGTTGTTAAATTCTATTTTTTTTAAGTTAACAAAACGATAGTTGGGTTACCAAAACGGTTACCTCGATTCCAACGTTATTATTGTTTATTAATATTTGTGATAACTGATAAGTGATTGTATTGTTTAATTTGTCAGTTTGTTATTATTTGATATCTTATTTTACTTTCTTTTAACGTTTCGGTTTATATAAATAATTTGTACTAACTTTTCTAAAAATAGTTTGTCATCAAGGTCATTAAAATATATTTTTTTATTTAGAAGGCCTAAAAAATAAGGTAGGTAGTGATAAGAATTATTTCTATTTTTATACTCAGGACAGGCAAGACATAATAATATTATCTAAATTACAAAATACAATAAATTATAATATTTGAACCTATAATGCAAGTCTGTGCCATTCGTTTTTACCTAACCTAAATAAAATAACTTCGGCTTACCTAATGAAGGGTTATCAAAGTTGTCATTTCTATTGTTCTCTAAACACTCAATATAATAAAATTCCTCTTCAAATGTATAATTCGTTATTATATATTACTAATGTAATCAGTCAAAAAAAATTATTAAACCATATCTGAACTATAATAATATAAATATTATATATAGGTAGTACAATAAATTTTAACATTTTGATTAACTTTTTAACAAGCCGATTTCGGGTGATTAATTTAACAATCGGTTTAAGAATGTGTTAAGGCTAACAAACCTCGATGAAACCCAATTTTCATTAACTATTTTGTAAAACCTAATTAACAATAAGTTAAATTGTTAACAATCGTTGGTGAAAAAGGCTGATTATATTAGGGCCTGATCTTATCAACATCGACCATCGTTAATTACCAGCTACTTGTTATCAGTATTTCTTATCAGTTTACGTTATCGTTGTAAATAGTGTGTACAATATAATATTTCCGGCGCTATAAATTGGCCCTACTTCATTGAGTTTTGGCCAATCTTGAATAGTTATTTGATGTTTCATCTGTTTCATGTTTGAATGTTTTGTAATGCTGATAAAAAAAAATGATAGATGATAAGAAGCTAGACGACTCCAGAGCACAACGCAAGCCACGCGGCATCCGATTTCAAGTTGGACTCTTCGCCAATTGTGTTTTATATATATATATATATATATATAGTGTGTAAAATTAATAAATGCGTTTTTCGTTAAAGTGTCTCTCCGTTTGAATAATTCGTTTTAATCAATAAGACTTAAGCAAGGAAACGCTATCTGGTATTGTATTTTAATCTGCGGCCGTAACGAGCGTCTTGCGGTACATGCCAAAGGTGTATCCTTTGGCATGTACAACTACCGTAATATACCGTAATACGAACGCCCCCTTGAACTGTCTACTAAATGGACCGCGAGGCGAATCGCGGAGACCTTGAATTTGCAAAACAAATTGCTCTTACCCAAAGTCGTCACACGTTTTCCGTTGTAGGAAGCGCACGCGTTCTTGTAGCCTATACAGACACACACGGTCAGTGTAAACGTGCGCCTCCTTCGGTGTCGTTACGTCACGGGCACGTATCCCTGAGACGCGTGGGCGCTGTACCCGTGTGCCCTTCGTCTGATTTCCACGCGTGACGTCACGACTTTGGACCTGTCGTTTTGACGTCATCAACGCAGCCGCCGCCGCCTCGTGACGTCACAAGAGACCGCGTGCACACAATCGGAGAGCGGCAAACGAACAAATATTCTTAATAGAGCTTGTAAAAGCACTGACTATTTTCGCGGTTGGCAGTCGAAAGTGATATTTTAACGACTGGTCGATGAAAATTTGGGTTTCGTCGAGATTTGCTGTTAGCCTTAACGCATTGTTAAAACGATTGTTGAATTAATCACCCGAAATCGGCATGTTAAATAGTTAATCGGCACGTTAAAATGTATTGCAGTACTTATATTCAATATTTATATATTATTATAGTTCAGAAATTGTTTCAACATTTTTGTTGACTGAGTACAATATTATTAGTAATACGTAATAACGAATTTCACATTTGACGAGTAATTTCTTTATACTGAATGTTTAGCGAACAATAGAAATGACAACTTTGATAACCCTCCATTGAGTAAGCAGAAGTTATTTTATGTAGGTTAGGTAAAAAGGAATGGCGCAGACATAATCTATTGTATTTTGTAATTTAGATATTACTATTATGTCTTGCCGGTCCTGAGTATAAAAATGGAAATAATTCTTATCACTACCTACCTTATTTTTTAGGCCTTCTAAATAAAAAAATATATATTAATGACCTTGATGACAAACTATTTTTAGAAAGGTTAGTACAAATTATTTATATAAACCGAAACGTTAAAAGAAAGTAAAATAAAATGTCAAATAATAACAAACTGAATAATTCGAATAATTCAAAACACTAATTATTCAACTAATTAAATAAATGGTAATCGTTATTAAGCTATAAAAACAAATATATGTATGTGTATATATTATAATATTGTATCGATTATTTTTTTAACATATTATGCTGTAAAGTGAAATTTTCAATTATACTGTGAACACGTTGTAAACATAATATAAGTACCTTCCAGGAAAATATTTACACTAGGAAACTAACTATTATGTAAATTACAAGTTAAGTTGATAGCACAGAATCACAGATATATATATATATATATATTATTTTATACATACATTAATTCCACAAAAGTGTCTGACGTCGACTTCAATTCTTATAACTAGTTGGCAATCTAGATAATTATATATATATATCTGTATTTGAAGGGGTTCACCGAATAAAGTACACCCACCTCAGGTATATTGATTATGAACGTGGTATGTAATTCAGTAAGTTTTCATATTGCATACATTTTTTGTTTTGTCCTTTGGTACTCTTAATCTAGTATATTGTTTAAATTACTCCGTCGGTGTTTTAACTGTGTTATGCGTCGGACGTATTACATGGTTAGGTACTTTCAAATAAATTACTACTTTGTTAATTAATCGCGATAAAGTTTTGAGTGAGTTAAAATTGAGTGCTTCTGCCCGGAGCTTAAAGTGATACGGGGCAAAGTTTTGGATTCATAATTAATGTAAATAGTGTGAACAATATAATATATTGCAAAAGCCAATAGGTAATGGAATTATTATAGTTTAAGTCTAGTTATGTATAAAAATCTTCTTTTTTTTTTTTTTTAATAATAATGTCGCAAAATACGAATAGAAAACAACTCGCTTTTACGACTTAAGACGGCGTCTCCGAAGAAGTTTTCGAAGATTAAACAAGAAGGGTGAAATGACATTATAAAAATGATTATTAGGGTCGACGGTGGTCCAGGTGGACACCCTTGTAGTACGGTTTATACGGGCGAGACGTTATTACGGCCGCTTGCGCATCGAAGAGAAAATGATTTACTTTATTACTTGTCTTTAAACGGTTTGACAATAAATATAAATTGGATAAACGTGGCGAGTCTGCAGTGAAATCTCAAGCAATATTAAAACCGGCACATAGCTGTTAATAACACCGACCGGGCACGGTTTCCCGTGATGTTATTTCTCGGGCCCAATTAACATGTTAACGGCATTTACTCGCCGGTCTACCACATTAACATTGATCAAGTATAATGTCATTAAAACCGAACTCGTTATTGCAAACTATTAAATTCATAAACGTACCATACCTAATTAATGTATACTCGATAAGAGCGCACCTACTCGTACCACGACATAATAATATTATACTTATTCAGCTAGTTTCACCAATATTTGTTAAGAATTTAACTCGTTGTTCATTAAATTTAACAACTAGTAAGTGAAAATTGGGTTTCGTCGAGATTTGTTAGGCAAAACACATTGTTAAAACAATCGTTCAAATGAATCACCCGAAATCGGCTTGTTAAAAAGTTAATCAGCATGTTAAAATGTATTGTAGTACTAATATATAATATTTATATGTTATTATAGTTCAGAAATTGTGTTATAATTTTTGTTGACTGAGTATATTAGTAATATATAATAATGAATAACACATTTGATGAGGAATTTTAATATATTGAGTGTTTAGAGAACAATAGAAATGACAACTTCGATAACCCTTTATCAGGTAAGCAGAAGTTATTTTGTGTAGGTTTATTAGGTTAAAAGGATAATGTCACAGACTTGCATTATAGGCTGCAATATCATAATTCATTGTAATTTGTAATTTAGATAATATTATTATGTCTTGCCTGACCTGAGTATATCAATTGAAATAATAATGCTTCTCACTACCTAACTTTTTTTTAGGTCTTTAAAATAGAAAAAGTATTTTAATGACCTTGAGAGTAAACTATTTTTAGAAAGGTATAGATTATCTAAACATTGTGTTAAACAATTATATATAAATTATTTATAAAAACCGAAACGTCAAAAGAAAGTAAAATTAATTTGTCAAATAACAACAAACTGACCAATTAAATAATACAATCACTTATCAGTTATCACATATCTTGATAACCAATGAGAACGTTGGAATCGAGGTAACCGCTTTGGTAACCCAACTAACGTTTTGTTATCTTCTATGCATTTTATCCACGCGATTGTCTCAAGGACGCACAAGTGCCATAAAGGCTACTTAATGTGTTAAAACTTTTGTGAAATTTCATCCACGTGCTCAGTTGTTTTTCAATGACATTGAATATAATATATTGTTTAAAAATAAACTCTGAAATTGTGTTACTAACAAAACAAACATACCCCACATATTCATTAAGGAGTTAGGCGTAGGCGATTTCTTGCAAAATCACAGTTTCAAAGGCGAAACTGTGATGTGTAATTATTAGCTCAGTAATTAACTCTACTTTTTGCCAGTTAATTTATTTGAGGATGCTTGAGCTCTGCATTTTCGAGGTATTGAAATTTTAATTAACGAGCTTAATGATTTGGTTTTTTTAACAAGGATTTTGCAGTAAAACTTAACATTTAACACTAGTCTATTAGCGTTGGAACCGCCACCTTGGCTTGTAGGAGTGCAGTGAAGGGTTTCGGTATTTTATTTAGTGTAGTTCTTATAGAGCTCTGAAATGGTACATAATAAAAAAACACACACCCCTCCCCCTAGTTTTTATACTTATATAAAATGTATTATTTTAAATAATTCTCCAAATCACAAACGAGCCTCAACGTTTCGACGACCGAGGGAGTCGTATAGGTAGTGCAATCACAAGAGTTGTGGTCTTTGATGATGATTTATCAATCGAAAAACCACCAGGGGCCGGCCTGATGATTTCCTAACAACCCGAGCTGTGCTACCGTCTCGTTTGTACACGTGTAATGGGTCGTACGGGGAAGGGGAGACGAACGCAGGAAGTGTCCGGATATCCGTGATGGCCGTGGCAGATGTTCCGACCGGAGTCGCTCCTCTGTGCGTGCAACGATACAACGTACAACAACAACTACAATAATAATAATAATAATAATAATTGTTATTGGCGTTTTTCGAACCCACAACCACTTCCTCTGCAAATGACGTCACCGCCAGAGTGTAACCCTTTTTGCAACTACACCGCCGACACGCTACCGGTTCAGGCACTCGAGTAATTTTTTTTTACCGTCAAGTGTGTAAAAAAAAAGACAATATTTCGAGAGAAAAAAATGCTAAAAAATACATCATACATTTGTTATTAGATTTGTAGAAAACGCTGTAAAAGATACTAACTGAATGAAACATTTTCATTAATTGCACTTACAGATGTGTTAAATCTAAATCTAGAAATTAGCGTTATGAGCATAATATATTTGCTCAAATTTGTCGAATATATGTTTATGTTATTTGGGTACAAATCTGATTTCCCCAAAGAAATATGCAAAATCATAAGCATCCGAGATTTAGTTGTTACACTATTAGCATGTAAACAATAAAAACAAATGCTACAGGTATTCAGAAATTGCTTTGGTATCTCCTTTGCCCATCCCGGTATGCACTTAGCCCGAACCAACACCCCAAAATGTTTGGAAAGTAATAAGCCTACAACACAACTGTATGCTAAAGTATACACTTTAGTTTATCTATTTCCAAAGTGTTTGGTAAAATAGACAGCACATAAACTCAGTTTCGACTCAACGTAGGGGCTACATTGGATGTGGTTTGTTTTCATTGTAATATTAATATTTATGCGCACGTGCAATGTATAGTTGTCTTACGCATAATACCATTTGTAAGTGGTCACGTCTATTATTAGGATGATAATAATACCGTGTAGTAATGTGTTAGAAATATTGACCGTAAAAGGACACAATGGTGAGTTTCTTTTGCTGGTAATTGTATTGTGCGGAGGAAAATGCGCCAGTGAGGAATTTACTACGGTCGACGCGTTTTCCGTTTGCACCGTCGAGATGATGATAATAATAGGTAAACAAATATGAGGAAAACAGGAAAAAATCGCATCAACGTTTTTCCATCCATGTCAGGAAATTAACTATTTTTATCTTTCCAAGTATTAAAGAAATTTACTTAGGATATTTTGAACAAACGAATATTTTATCATCTTGGCTTGGACCTGTTTTAAATATTTGTTTTATACTGACCATTATGTATTTGGGCACAGCTTTGCTTAACCAACATTTTTTTTCGGGGGACTTCTCAACTTTAACCCTTGACTTGGCAAAGGCCAATTTTTAAATATCAAAAAATAATTCAAATAATACTACTTTTACTGCGTATAAAATATATATTGTATCTTTAAAGATACAATGCTAAGTCAAAGGTTAAGGTAAGTACTAATAGTTTTAACAACATCTTTTTTTATTAATAAATAACTATTTTTAGTAATTAAGCATGATAATTCACGTTGGATGTTTGCGTTGAATGGTATTCAAATATAATTGCGCCCCACGTAAATATATTATTTAAAACAATGTTTTAAGGGTGGCAAATTTCTTTTGTCCAAGGGGGGTGATATAGTTTATGCGGCACTGCTTGTGTTATGGTGTGTGTGTGTGCTGTATATATTATTTAGGTACACCAAACTATAGTACTTACTGAAAAATCATTGAACGGTTTTCCGTTCGGGACAGATCACATATAATTTTATAATATTATTATATCCACCGCAAGATGCGCGACCATATAATTACTGTGCACAACACTGTACACTTGTTAAACGCACACATGCGAGTCCGTGCGTTCAGTTATATCCAAAAACGTATCAACAGCAACGTTTATGTAAATATTCCAACCACATATTATGGATAACGGTATTTGGCACGTAACAACTGTAGCGACGGCGGATACAATTGCCGATTTTCGAGGTCACCAGATTATAGAGAATAAAAAACGCAAACACGAGCAGTACTCAGAATACACAATAGTGTTACAAATATAATATTAAGAGAGGACGTCTCATAACTCATACCGCCAATTTATTAAGCAGTTAGGTATGGGCCATTTTTTTTGCAAAATCTTAATTCAAAAGTTAAACTGTGATGTGCAATTATTAGTTCAGTAATTAACACTTCTTGTTGGTAGTTCATTTATTTGAGGAGGCTTGAGCTCTGCATTTTTGAGGTATTTAAATTAAAATTTTAATTAACGAGGTTAATGATTTTTTTTTTTAGCAAAGATGTTGTATAATAATTTAATATTTAACACTAGTTTATTGGCATTTTAATTTTATAACAAAAAAATAATAAAAACTTATGCAATATTACAAGTTACAGGTAGATATTTAATACAAGAGTTGCTTGTTCTGTAAATGTGTCAATAACTTTCTTTATGTTAGTACAATTTTTGGTAGTTAATTTACTTGAGGATGCTTGAGCTTTGCATTTTCCTGGTATTTTAAATAATGAGGTTGATGGTTTTGTTTTTGGGGCAAAGATGTTGTATAATAGTTTAATATTTAACACCAGTTTATTGGCATTTTAATTTTATAACAACAAATAATAAAAAATGTATACAATATTACAGTTTACAGGTATTTTATACAAGATATGCTTGTTCTGTAAATGTGTCAATAACTTTGTTTATATAAAACTTGTCATATCTTTTTCTATATATTATATAATATTGGCAAATCTGTAAGTTTGTTCTGTCTCATTAAAACCAAATCTTTGTATTTCCCAAAGTAGAAAACGAACCTGTTCACAAGATTAAGTACATAAAACAAAAAAGGGTACCCTTCAAAGTGATTTTTAGAGATAGAACCGCAATTATAAAAAAATAGAGTACGAGATTTCCAAGGTAGTAAACTTCTAGTATGCTTTTTGCATTATCTACTCCGAATAGGTCAAAAATTAATTTTTAAATCTTTGTGGCTTTTTTCCCGGTTGGTATTCTGAAAATCTCATTTTCTAACTTTTTCGTTTGTGTTGTTTTATCTCTGAAATCGCTCTGAAAGCTGTACTTTTATCTGTTTCGCGTTTTTTAATACGTTCATATCATTGATATTCATCGACGAGACGTCAACTTGAGCATATACTTGTTGTATTATATTTAATCTGGTGTATTGTTTTTCACTGGACGCGGGCGACATGTGGCGTAAAGTAGGAATATGGTAGG
Organism: Adelges cooleyi; assembly: GCF_023614345.1. NCBI lineage: Eukaryota > Metazoa > Arthropoda > Insecta > Hemiptera > Adelgidae > Adelges > Adelges cooleyi. The sequence goes on along the minus strand of NW_026095926.1, from coordinate 781,617 downwards.
AAATACGCGACCAATTGTCGTAGAAGGCTTATACAAAAACTTTTCGTTATTGTGTTCGGCAAACGTTATCCGGTCAATGTCAACGCTGTCGTCGAGCCGGCCATTACTTCGGTTCCCCTTCGCCAGTGCCGTGGCCATACCGCAGGATATATTACATTGGGATGGAAAAATAAGAGCGAGAGGAAAGGCAGATGAAACGTCAATTCCCCTTTTTTGCGAACGGATAGAACCGTAAAAAAAGAGGCGACTGAAAAAAAAAAACTCTGCTGCCATAAACTACCCGGAAAAATCGGCAATCCCTCTCTTTACTACTTGTCTTCTTTTTTTTTTTTTATATATATATCATATACTTTTAGCGTTACCGTTTTCACACCGTCGCCTTATACCGCGGTACCTCTGTCGTTTTCAATCAAACGTTCCGAACATTTTTATTGACACCGCACAGACAATAATCCTAAATGCCAAAATGCCAATCCGGGCGGTTACACATTATTAGTACTTGATACTAATCGTTATAACACAAACAGTTGAAGCGTTTGCCATTCGTTCAAAATTCCACCTTTTTTTTTTCGTTCTTACTATCATTCTTCTTATCATAGGTACATTCTTATTTAAATACTGTCACACAGGTCACAAGCTTTCTTTCGCCAAGGCCCGGGTGCTTTCATCTCGCTGAAAGGAGAAACAACGCAAGTAAAGCAAATCCAAAATTGAACGCCACCCTATGAAATGGACCATAGTTATTGTGCTTTTGTAGGAATAACTTTGGTTTTGGTCACTGCAAAGGAAACGAGTCGTTTGGTCTTCATGGTCTTTCTCAAACAACTGATTTGTTTCTCATCAATTAAACGTTACACACATAGCACACAGAACATTTAACATATTAAACGAGAATGGTAAAAATTTTAAGTAAGTAATTTTCGAATTAAAATTAAATGTTTTATCAAATCCTGTGCAATATCAAGCGGTTCGCCATAAAAGCGATCACTCTGTGTTTTAAAATTATGAATAATGCGTTGGCCATTAACATTTTATAATGTTCGGTCGAGTTTTCGGCAAAAACACTGTCTCTGGTCATTAAAAATTATACGACTTAAGAACATTATGAATATTTCAGCACACTTCGGTGTGTACTAATATTATAATGACAACAACGTCGCGCAGTGATTACTTTCGCGCAACTCCTCGTCAAGACTTTAGCGATGATTGCTAAGGAAAAGACCTTGTCGCGCATTATACAATATTATTATCATTATTATTGTTATTATTATTATTATTACTAACGACCCTGGATGTTTTTCAAACGATATTTTCGACTAATAACAATATTTTCGCGAAAGACGAGGTCCTGTATTGAAACAACACAAACGTGGCGTTTAATGGCTGCTGATGATGAATGATGGATCACATATACGTTATTGTACAGCTGAAGGTATTCGTCCGTCGGTTAACGCACAATAGAACTTGCTTAATTATGTATATTGCAATAGGAAAACCCACGAGAAAATGATGGCATACCACTGTGCTACGGCTTTAGACAATATTCACAATGGATCAAGTTATCCGAGCCTATGACGCGTGTAAACTGCTCTTCAAATGAATACAACACCTTCTACGCGAGAAATGACCGCCCACATTGCGCATGTGCAGTAGCTTTCATAAAATAAATAATTCAATCTAATCTCTCCGAACAGCACCTACACTATAGTAATTAAGTTAATGATTTTCAACGGTGAAAACATGTTTACACAAAACCGATAAAATATGTGCTTTTCGAAGTGATTTTAGAGATAAAACACCTATGATGAAAAAAGACAGAGGATACGATTTCCAAAGTGAAACTAAAACGCAGAATTCCACATAGCAACCAGAAAAAAGTTGCGAAGATTTCAAAAAAATTACTTTTACATTCACCATGTTGATCTATGCATTAAAAAGAAATCAAAATGCAAATGTTCCTCTATTTTTTTCCATAGGATATTATATGTTTTATCTCTAAAAATCGTTTTGAAGGATACCCTTTTCTGTTTTGTGCACCAAATCTTGTGAACAGGTTCGTTTTCTGCTTTAAGTTGATTCGATGAGACAAAACAGACTTACAGATTTGCCAATATTATAATATATAGAAAAAGTTATGACAAATTGTATTAACATAAACAAAGTTATTGACACATTTACAGAACAAGCAACTCTTGTATTAAGTAACCTGTAAACTGTAATATTGCATAAGTTTTTATTATTTTTTTGTTATAAAATTAAAATGCCAATAAACTAGTGTTAAATGTTAAATTATTATACAACATCCTTGCCCAAAAAAAAAAAATACCATTTCCCTCATTAGTTCAAATTTAAATTTAAATACCTAAAAAATGTAGAGCTCAAGCATCCTCAAATAAATTACCAACCAAAAATTAATCTTAATTACTGAACTATTGATAGCACATCACAGTTTAACGTTTAAATTAGGAATTTGCAAAAATATGGCCTATATTTAACTCCTTAATAAATAGACGGTATGACGTCCTCTTGATGAATAAATAATTGTAGTTAAGGGAAATTTAACTATTGTGAAACAACTTCTATCCAAAAAGTACCGGCAGAGCAAAAGTTGTCTCCAGTAGTTTAAATGAATATAATTTTGGCGTTTTAAACTAGAATCTTTCACGAAAACTGTTCATTTCATTTTTATGCATAGAATAAAAATCATTATACATCAATGTTTCATGCCGGTAATTTTATTATCAAGGTAAACAATCTCACCTTGATTATAGTACAATACAATCGATATATTATTGGCAAAAAAACGCATCGCAACTATTATAAGTCGCACGCGAAAACCTTAACCTACAGTATCGTTACAACTTATATAATATTATCATAATATTATGTTGACCTTGTATAAGTATTCGCTTCCATGTGACTGGGCACTCTGAAATATTAGCTGTACTAATAGAAATAACTGATCCATCTGTTACTCTGTTGTACCAACTAATAAAGATGGTGAAAAAACAATAATACATTCATAATAATATTATGAATACATTTTGTATTGACAAATTAGTTTATGTCAGCTCAAATAACACAGTATAATGCCAATAATTAATTGTGATAAAAAAGTCCAATATTATAATTATTTTACTAGACACGATTTCATAATATTCAAGCACAATAATATTATTTTAAAATGTAGTTTTAAAAGGCAACTTAACAAGTCAAACAGCGACCTACATACACAATAATATTGGATTTACTGTTTAACAACCGAAATCAGTATGATGTAATGAAAATACTAATTGCGATAGTCGATAACCAGTTTTGGGTGACAACTTTTTGGGTTTTTACATTTTAAGTATGAGCAAGCACCTTGGGGGGGGAGCTAATCTTATTTTCTATCCACGAGCACTGTTCACCCGTTCTTACTACTTAGCTAATAACTTTAAATGCTAAAATTAATTACCCAACGACACTGACTATCGACCAGTCATTACTTTCTGTATGAATCCATCATAACGGCTATAAATTGGTATTTCACTTTTAAAAACTACCTTTAAAAAATTATTAACTTAAGCAACGTACATTATTTTTTGATCATTTAAAGTGATAAAGACTTTATATATGATTTTTACACTCGGGATGTTTATTTTTATTGAATAATTTACTGCACCATAAAATTCTGAAATCATATATCTATTTATATGACTGATATTTTAATATATATCTGATTTGTCTTAATTAGAACGACGGCGAACGGTAAACCGCTATCGATCCGACGATACAGTTATACAACCAGCATGGAACTTACCTAACAGCATTCACTTAAAAACATAGTTAATCGACTTAACATTAATAGCGTGCACTAACCAATTATACTGGATTGAAAAAAAAAATATATATAAAATACTAGGTAAATCGGCACAAATCGTGGCAAGTATTTCTCAGAGTGATCTAGTAGGTTGTAAGACACACTTTGATCGACTACATAATTATTAAGATCTGTGTGCCTAATAATTAATGTTACCACTACGCTATCGTTGGCACATTATTATGTGCTTGAACATGTTTAGATGAAAATAAATGTTTTGGATGACTGTCAAAGATGCTGTTTAATTACTGAACTATAAATAGCACATCACAGTTTAACGTTTAAATTAAGATTTTGCAAAAAAATTGCCTATATATAACTCCTTAATAAATAGGGGCTATGAGTTATGAGCCGTCCTCTTAATATTATATTTGTAATATGATTGTGTATTCTCAAAACTGCTAGTGTTTGCGTTTTGTTCTCTGTAGTCAGGTTTTTCTAATTTGTAAACAAACACTTAGATACCTTTCACAAGTCACAGGTTGTGCATAGCTGATATAGCTGTTAATTATTTTAATATTGTAAATGACCCTTCTGATCATATCTATTCTGAGGTATGCCTGAACAAAATTCTCAAATTATTTATTATCACGGTCAAATCGCCTCTAAATTATACACTTGATGGTTTTTGTACATTGTTTATTAGTATGCCGACACGTGTAAATGTGTATTGCTTCAATAGTTTAAGTACATCAATCAGACAAGACACGGTTATAATAGTCAACAGCAAGCGCTAACACGTTAACAGATCAATTATTCGTCAAACAAACATTACAAATTCATTCGAGCGCTTTGGAGCCGCTATTAGTGCTGAGTGGTACACGATTAGTATCGTTATTATTATTATTAATAAAATAAAAATATTTTTTCGATTGTTGTACAATGAACATTTTCCCCTGTTAACCTATTCTTAATGTTAATTTTTCGAAGCCAAACAACTGTGTGTTATCCGGAACACCAGAGGTAAATAATAATTATTGTCCGGATAAGGCGATGAAGTGGCCATCGAGGGAGAGCACACGTAGGAAACCCGTCAGGAACACATACACGGGAAACCGAACGTGCACATATTATATGTACACAATAACCCGGCCGTCTGTTGTCTGATGTGCACGGTATGTCTGTGGGGTGGATTTTTTTTTTCTCCTTCGATTTTTATTATACTTATCGTCGTCGGCTAAAGGGCGCGCTTTTGATCCGACGACGACCGACCCCTCGGGGCTGTTTCAATGGCACCGGCGGCCCCGCACATATAATAATATTATACACGATATAATAATAATGATAATATTACAACGTATAGAGCGAGTGTACCCCCTGCACGACGATAATGTCGGGGAATCTTCGTTTCGGTTACCTGCCGAATTAAGACGGTAATAACAAAATACCGAAAACAGCAAGTCGACAGAGTCGGCAAGTGTAACTGCAATCGCTCAAAGACGTTTACTCTCGCAAAACGGAGAAAGTGTACAAAATCAATACGTTGTCCAGCACGTGACGCGGACTTGCCCTGGAAAAAAATACTGCAAAATATAAAAATATATGTGTAGTTTTATGCTTGTATGTTTAAAGTGAAAAAAAAATCATTCTTGGAAACGTTAAAAATATGTATAATTTAAAACACCTATATTGCTTACCGTAGAAACGATTCTACCAAAAATAAATCTCTATGTCCGTGTACGGTCTGTAATAATTCAGAACTATTCAATAATTAAAGACACTTTAAGTCAGGAGCTATTCCACACCTATTCATTATCTAGACTCTAAGAGTAGGCTAGCTTAAATTAAAAAATCATATTTAATAACTTTCAACTTCTAGTTAGGCCTATTTTTTTATGCCTACTCGTTATAAGTGTTGTGCAATTATTCATTTAAAATTACTTCTTATAAAACGTCATTCAAATCGTTTTTATACAATTTACTTACATAAAAATAATAAAAAATTATAATATTTGAGCATAATTTATTAGTTATTATTATATGTTTTTTTATTTATATTTATAGAAAGTAGTATTTTAAAAAAAGTTATTCGAATAATTTTCACTTGAATAGTATGTTATCTGGATGTGTACAAGTACAGCTCTACTTGCTATTTAGCATTTAATATCTTAATTTATGGGTTTTTTTTTTCATTGAGTTTATTTTAACAGGCTTCAACAACAAGGTTATTAGCCTACGTATAAGACAAATTTTACAAAAGAATCGATTATTATAGCTAAGAATTAATTATACTTATTTTGTACAAATTTTGGTACATTAGACCAATTTCGTTTAGTAGATTATTTGCAATTTAATGTAAAAAATCAGAAAAAAATGTATAAAATTAACATTTTATTTGGCAAAAAAAAAAATGTTGTTCCTTATCACTAATTTTGAAGAGCAGACTAGTAATTTCAATGAATTTTTTATTGTACAAAAAACATTAACGGATCATAATCAAAATTGAGAGAGATAAACCTTGGAAGGGAGGGTTGTAAGGAGAGGCTAATGTTTATATGAAAAATAGCCTCTCCCCAATATTTTCTTGGATTTCCGCTTGTGGCACGTGAGTATTATACACAATAATATAATAATAATAATATATAGGTATTAGGTTCCCGACGGAAGTCTTAATAATTTATTGTTTACAAGACATGTTAATGGCTTTTTATGCGGCACGACTCCGGCGTACACGTTATAACGGAACTAAGGAAAACGGCCAAGGAGCGATTCACCGGCGTGAGTATGTGTGGGAACACAGTGTCTTATATCGGCTGGCCTAATAGCTAACGTGTTATCAAGAGACAAAAACAATATTTGACTTCCAAAAAAAAAAAAAAAAGAGTCCCAATTGCTGAACTAATAATTACACATCACGGTTTAACCACCTATAAGGTAAGATTTTGCGAAAAAATTATTTTTACATTCATCACGTTGATCTATGCATTAAAAATAAATCAAAACACAAATGTTTGGAACTCCTGTCCTCTATTTTTTTCACTATTTGTGTTTTATCTCTAAAAGTCGTTTTGAAGGATATCTTTTTCTGTTTTGTGTACTTAATGTTGTGAACAGGTTCGGTTTCTGCTTTAAGAAAAAAAAAATATTTGGCTTCAATGGTTTCAATGAGACAGAACAGACTTACAGATTTGCCAAATATTATAATACATAGACAAATATATCAATAATTGCATTAACATAAACAAAGTTATTGGCACATTTACAGAACTAGCAACTTGTAATAAATACTTTTAAATTGTAATATTGCATACATTTTTATTATTTTTTGTTATAAATATAAAATGCCAATAAACTAGTGTTAAATACTAAATTATTATACAACATCCTTGCTAAAAAAAACCTTTTTCTCATTAATTTAAATTTAAAATGCAAAGCTTAAGTACCCTCAAAAAAATTAATAATCAAAAAATAGTCTTAATTACTGAGCTAATAATAGCACAACGTAGTTTAACGTTTAAATAAAGATTTTGCAAAAAAAAAGTGGCCTTTACCTTACCTAACTGCTTAATAAATAGGAGGTATGAGTTATGAGCCGTCCTCTTAATATTACATTTGTAATATTATTTTGTATTCTCAGAACTGCTCGTGTTTGCGTTTTATTCTCTGTAGTCAGGTTTTTCTAATTTGTAAACAAACATTTAGATACCTTTCACAAGACTGCGTGCATCGGTGGTCAAGTTATTTTTTGGCAGCCAGTACATTATTATATCTATACATTAGTATCTTTGGTAGTGCATAGCTGTTAATTATTTTAATACTGTAAATGACCCTTCTGATCTTATCTATTCTGAGGTATGACTGAATAAAATTCTCAAATGAATTATCACGGTCAAATTGCCTCTAAATTATACACTTGATGGTTTTTTTACATTATTTAGTAGTATGCCGACACGTGTAAATGTTCATTGCTTTAATAGCTGTTTTAGTACATCAATCAGATAAGACACAATTATAATAGTCAACAGCAAGCGCTAACGCGTTAACAGATCAATTATTCGTCAAACAAACATTACAAATTCATTCAAGTGCTGTTGAGTTGCCAGTTGTGATGATTATTAATAAAATTAAAATGTTTTTGGATTATTTTACAATGTTCCATGTTGTCAATATGTAAAACCGCATTGCTGTACTTTCATTGCATGTATTCACTTACAGTTAAATAATAATATAAGATTAAAGAACTTTAAATTACATTACAATTTTAATTACTTTATTAAACTACGTCATTTGAAAAAAATGCATTTTTTGGGGTTTTTTTTTCCATATCTATATATTTTTTTATCGACAAAAACCTAAGAAAACTAATTATAGATCAAAACCATTGTTGTTTCAGACGGTTCAATAAAACAATAAAAGTCTTAATTATTCAAATGACTAGGTATAATGGCTGCATATGGGCCCATACGCTTGATTAACATGTATTGGAATTGTATTCAGTCCCAATTTGGCAAAACGGCGTTACTAAAAACCTTGAATTTGCTTAAAAAAAAAAAAATCATCTTTCAAACTTTCTGGTAGTAATGAAAACTCCGTTTACGGCTTATGTTCCGCCGACGAGTGGACGTTGAAAAAAAAATTAAGCTCATTAAAAAAACATATAAATCTCGCAAGTCTTATTTTTTTAGTGCCCTAAACAATACACTTTTGTTCATGCCTGAAAACACCTATTTAATTATTTCACGGCTCACTCGAGTGCCAAAACAGATAATGTTTTGAGCTTTTCATTAAAAATTTCTTAACGATTCGGCCAACTCGAAAAATAATAATTATATTTGCCATTATAAAGTAGCATTTAATGTTATTTTAATAGCCGAACCCGGTTTTCAAAACAAAATTACACCATAGATAAAGATAATGTCTATTTAGTATTTATTTTTTATTTTGCTAATTTTTTTAGTTCTATATATTATTAGGTACTCATTACAGACTTCATTAATTATGTTTTAGAATTTTTTAATGTAATTTACTTCTTTGGTCACTAACATTAGTGGCCAGTGCCTATTCTGTATAATTTAACTTAATTTTTAGATATTTCAATAGTTTTTTTTACTACAAAAATATTGCGGTTAAATATACATATATATATATTAAACCATTCAGTATGCATACTATGTTTTGTATTGAGTATATTACATTTACTTCTGTACGGTTAGGTTAGTTAAATTTTAACTGAAATACTTGGCATAGTAAATGTTCACCGTGGTTAGCAATTTTTAAAACTACCTTACCGACAGTGATTTATTCTAGTAAACACAAAACCTATTTGCCATTTTTTTTCCCTCATAAATCTTTACAATTGTTAAAAAAAAAAAAACAATATTTATTGGTTTTATTATAATTCTACAAGTCTATATTGTGTTTGTTACACGTTAGCAGCTATTTAGTAACCTTTTACCATTACAAATCCGTTTGAAATGGAAAGTTTAATTATTGAAAAAAAAAAAGTAGTATGTATTCATGCGGTATACAAAAATTGAAAAAGGTACACAATTTTTAAAAGGGTTTTGACGAAATATGCGTTTGAATTCAAAATAGCAAGTTTGCACTGTTGTGTGTTTTATAATATGTTTTGCACCACACACAAGAGGCGACATGATAAAACCAACAATACTAGCTGGGTACACTTTGAAAAAATTATTATACATTTAGAATCGATATGACAATTTACAGCTAAGCATTACCAAATGTGCGGCGTGTACGTTTGTTTTCAATTTTGTTTACTGCGCAGGCTAAGATTTACTTTTCACAACTGTTGGGTGTAACACCTAGAGTACAATTTTTTTATCTAATCGCGCAGCTTGATATTATAATGCAGCGCGTGTGTTTGAATTTCTGTACCGAAATGCAATTTGGCCGTTTGCTGTGTTGTTTGGTGCTTTGCTCGACCCCGGTCGCCGCTGAAGTATCGATCGGGAAACGCGTGGCCGGAATGAAAAAACTGCTGGCAAGACCGGGATGGATACGCCAGGATCGTCTGGAGCTCATAGGCGGTGATAGAATATACCGAGACTTAAACCGTGTGTTCGCTTGCAAGGGCAGCACCGTGAACCGGTGGAACGTGGACGGTGTAATTCGGCACGTACACCATTATTTGGGCTGTGTTTACGGTAAGGTGCTGAATGCGTTTTTCGATTACCACACAGGCATCGGGCTTCTGTGCAGGAGACTGGCCGACGATCGTGCCGCTGAACTGTTGGGTTGTCTGGAGCGTTATCTACGGACAATCGGCAACGGCGACCCGTTGGTGTTGCGCATGAGAGGAGCGTTTCAATATCTTCACCAGTTGTCGCCGCGTATGGAGTTCAAGACGCAAGTGCCAACAATTCTGGATAACTACAAACGTTTCTACGACGGCAAAGTTTTCCAAAGAACGTTGTTCGTCTTGGCTGATGATGGCACAGTTAACGTGCCCGCGGTCCTCGACGAGTTCAAGGCTTTCGAGGACGTCTTGAATTCCGCCAAAACCGACTTGGGCGCGTTCCACCTCAGTCATTGCAGGGTGCTGAGCAACTGCGAATATAACATTGTGGCCATTTCCATTTGTCCGTTGATCATAGGGAGTCTTTGCGATGCCAGTAATTTCACCACCGAACGAGCTATAAGTCGCATGGACGATAATTTAGCAACAATTGTCGAATATTTTATTTTGAAAAATTACCAGGATCTTGGGTTTACGTTTAATCCTGAAACGAGCGCTACGTCTGTAGCCTAAACAACAACTGGCCAGCAGCTGTCGTCGAGAGATGCCACTGTGTAAGACTACTACTAATTTAACGGGTAAATAAACAACAATATTAGTACATAATTTAGTTGTAGCTGTGGTTTACTTTTTTTAACTGTAATTTACTGTGTAATTATTATTATTAGATCAACATCAGATTATACCTACTTGCCATACAAACATAATATACATTACGACTTAAGAGGACGCCTCAAATGTGTTTTTCAGAAATAAAGTCATCCATAATTTTTATAAAAATGTATTTTTTCATTCATCACAATTATCTTGTTACTTTGAAGGGTACTTTTGTTTTGCTGGAAAATATTTAGATAAAATAAAATAAAAAGAGATTTGTCAATATTATATTATATAGAAAAAGATATGACGCATTTTACATAAACAAAGTTATTCTTGTATTAAATACTTGTAAATTGTAATATTACATAATATATTTTAATCATTTTTGTTATAAAATTAAAATTCCAAAAAACTAGTCCTAAATATTAAATTAGTATAAAACATTGCCTTGCTCAAAAAAAGAACTATTATCTCATTAATTAAAATTTAAGTACTTGGAAAATGCAGAGCTCAAGCATCCTCAAATAAATTAACTGCCAAAAAGTAGTCTTAATTACTCAACTAATGATTTCACATCACAGTTTAACGTTTAAATTAAGATTTTGCAAAAAAAATGGCCTATACCTAACTCCTTAATAAATAGGGGGTATGAGATTTGAGCCTTCCTCTTAATATTATATTTGTAATATTATCGTGTATTCTCTGAACTGCTCGTTTTTGCGTTTTATTCTTTGTAATCTGGTTTTTCTAATTGCTAAACAAACGCCTAGATACCTTTCACAAGACTGCGTGCATCGGTGGTCAAGTTATTTTTTGGCAGCCAGTATATTATTATATCTATACATAAGTATCTTTGGTAGTGCATAGCTGTTAATTATTTTAATACTGTAAATGACCCTTCTGATCTTATCTATTCTGAGGTATGACTGAATAAAATTCTCAAATGAATTATCATGGTCAAATTGCCTCTAAATTATACACTTGATGGTTTTTGTACATCATTTAGTAGTATGCCGACACGTGTAAATGTTCATTGCTTTAATAGCTGTTTTAGTACATCAATCAGATAAGACACAATTATAATAGTCAACAACAAGTGCTAACGCGTTAACAGATCAATTATTCGACAAACAAACATTAAAAATTCATTCAAGTGCTGTTGAGTTGCCAGTAGTGATGATTATTAATAAAATTAAAATGTTTTTGGATTATTTTACAATGTCCCATGTTGTCAATATGTAAAACCGCATTGCTGTACTTTCATTGCATGCATTCACTTACAATTAAATATTAGTAAGATTAAAGAACTTTAAATTACATTACAATTTTAATTACTTTATTAAACTACATCATTTGAAAAAAATGCATTTTTCGGGTTTCTATTTACATATGTATATATTTTTTTATCGACAAAAACCGAAGAAAACTAATTACAGATCAAAACCATTGTTCTTTCAGACGGTTCAATAAAAGTCTTAATTATTCAAATGACTAGGTATAATGGCTGCATATGGCCCATACGGTTGATTAACATGTATTGGCATTGTATTCAGACCAAATTTGGCAAGACGGCGTGGCTAAAACCCTTGTTTTACTCCGTTTAATCTCGGTCGTTTGATCCGTTTGGTGTGGCGGTTATCGTCTGTTCTTGATAGAGCGGTTAATGCGATTACCGTGTCAAAACAATACCGACGATTTGGTTTATACTACAATATTAATTGTAGTTGATCCGGACGGCCGTGTAGATCTCAGAGCGATTTTTCGATTCTTGTCATTAGTTTTGTTGTATTATTATCGTCGTTTGTTAGCAGTGTAGACGGCGGCAATGCCCGTGCATCGCGTGTAACCGATGCCCATTAGCCGGGGGCCGGTCGCCGCCTCCAGATTAAACGCACTCCTATACAATGCGTTCGCTCTGTATAGCACACAGTATATATATATATATGTATATATATATATATATATATATATTACGTGTACCTCCTATACAAGTATTTTAATATCACACACACAAAGACCGACAACTGGGGCGGAGGAGTTGTTTCCATTCGAAGACCGTTTTGAACGCACGCCGGCTGGCGGCTGCTGTCGGGTGGGTATAATACATCTCTCACACACGTTCAGATAACACGGTGTGATTACCCACACTGCTATACTCTGTCTCACGAGAGAACGGTATTGCGCAGAAACCAAAAACGCGTTACTCGTGTCAGCGCAAGCGCACGCGAGAGTGGTGTGTTTCGGTTTATGGCTGCCGTAACGTTCTCTCGCGAGACAGAGTATAATACACGTATCAAACTGTGATCAAGACTTGTGACGTTTCGCCAATAGCAGATGATAAAACTGGAATTTCGGCGACATCTCTTCTCCGTAGAAGGGCCAAAGGGTTTTGGAATATTTACCTAACCTAACCTAGCCTAAGCCTCCAAAACTTCTTTGGGTTCTAGAAAAAACGTTAGCAAAGCCCTAACCTAACCTACCCTAACCTAACCTAACCTAACCTAACCTAACCTAACCTAACCTACCCTAACCTACCTAACCTAACCAAACTGGCGTAACTCTCAAGTAAGGTTTTTTCATGCAAATTCTACGGTTTTGAACTTCCCAAGTCACCATCTATACCTACAACTGTGTGGTCGTTCTAACTTAGTTTAGCTTTAACGTGGGGACGAAAAAGTCAACATTTTGATGAGTGTTTTGTTTTTGTCGAATCTAAACTGCGAGGTCGAGTACTCAGTTTTTGATCCATACACTTTAAAGGGTTCGCCCAAGTTACTTTGCTCAGGTAAAAATCGGTTTATTAAAATGAACTGGTTTAGCAAAAACAATCAAAAGTGTTGATTTCAATTTTTAGGGTATTTTTTCTGGTCAAATGACAGTTACATGTCCAGTAAAATCGGACGATCCCTTTTGATGGTAATCACATGACCTTTGCCAGAATTATATCATACCTACATCTTATCTCTTTGAAGAAGATATTTTCTAATCTACACAGCTGTTGTTAATCTAAGATGTACTCTGAATGTACAGAATAATTAATAATTTAAAAAATGCTTCAATGCGAATTAATATATGCTATTAAATTATAAAATAATAATAACGCTCACTATATTATGGGCAATATTGTTTTATACGAATGAATGAATAGTTTTAATTATTTACATATCGACGTCGAAGCGTATATGCTGGATAATTAATTCAGCCAGCACGCGAGCCCCACTTTATTTTAGTTTGCATTACACTGTAACAATATTTTCGTTGGCATTATAAACCCTATATTGTTAATTGAAACATAAAATCGGGCTCTAGCTGTAGTTATTTTGAACTGTTAACTATAAGCTCTAAATTCTAAAACCATAATGTTTTTATATACATTATATTTTACCGATAACTGAAACCCTCCTCAACTCAGTGTGACCACATTCTAGAAATGAAATTATTGTACAAAACGTTTTACTATTATATCACAGATTAAACAAAAACCAGATAGTGCACTCAAAAAAAAAAAAAAATCTAAAAACGTCAACAAACTTCAATAATAATCTCAAGTCAGTGTGACCAAAAAATTAATAGAATAATCCTTCTGTTAAGCAACGTGGATAAACAAACGGTATCAAGCATCTGTAATGTTATCGCCATCGATAATCAACTACAGCTTGTTATCAGTAATTCTTATCAGTTCACGTTATTGTTGTAAGTAACGTGTACAATATTTCACGGCACTACAATTTGGCACTACTGTATTGAGTTTTGGCCAATCAAAAATCGTTATTTCAATAATCTATTGTTTTTCACTACGAAGTGCACTATTTGGTTTTGTATTAATCATATATCACTGATAGCAATTTAATATACGAATCACAAAGAATATTTTCATTCACTCAGTGTTCAAAAATCAGGTTATAAATTAAAACAGTTCTGGATACGTGGGCGTATAAATACTTTAGGCAATGAATTAGCAGACCTAGAGAAGCCGCAATTTCAAGAAATTGTGAACCCCTCAACGTTATCTCACCCAATGCGATTTAGAAAAAGTAATCCAGGCTTTTCGCTACCAAGGGGTGGAATAGGAGACGCTGGTTAAATTTGAACTATAAACTCGGAGAGATAAAACCGAGAGAGAGAGAGATAAAAGAGCACCGTCTGTGATTTCATCTAATCTGCGTGATACCCCGTTTCCCCAATGGAACCGACGATGGCTTTCCAAAAAAAAAAAGTTTGGAAAGCCATCGTTGATTAATGAATTGATGGGGAGAAAATGGTTCGCAGGTCGTCTGTGCAATGAGCTCGTACACACAAAACGACAACAAAAGAAAGAGGTCGTAACACCATCGTCGGAGAACGGCGTCGATGGGTGCAACGACCCGAATCATAATATTCTGTCCGTCCTGCCACTATCAGCTGTACATAATAATAATATATGTAATATAAGCACTAACTATGTATGTAAACTGCAGCGGTGTACCTACATTGCTCGGTCGGCTGGAAAGTATCTAAATATCATAACAATATAGCTGTGTTTATTGTGTTGTCACGTGCAGAAAAAAACAAAAACAAAATTGAATACCTACACCGGTGGAAATCCTTGCAGCGAACAAAGCCTAGTCCGCAAACACAACAAAATGCCCAATAAAATAATAATTTTTCATCCAAGTATAGTAAATTTTCCGGCAAATATTGATGATTCAGAGCCTCGACTACGGTGTGTGTAATTCTTTCCCGTTAAAACAGTTAATATGCTTTTTAGCTTTAGCTGCAAGTGCTCAACCATTGTGCAGGATGACTTTGGACTAAAATATATTATTGTCGCGACCTGTACCGTTTTAATAATATCTTCGCTTTTGTACTTGAATCGGCAAGCCACGTTGTTCTTGACCTCATCGCCTTCGTACGGTGACAGAACCGTTGTGTGCATAAAGAGTTTGGTCATGTATATCATAAGATAAAGTTGACCGACTCGGTTTATGTATTGTGTAACCGGAAATGTTTAAAAATTAACGCGAACCCGTAGTTCCTCCCACGGGCGTGAATATTTAACCGAATGACTTGGTGTAGCCCATTGAAAACGATAATTATTAGCTAAATAATGTACTAGATGACACGTTATTCAAGTAAAAGTCATTCGAATAATTCAAAACACTAATTATTCAACTAATTGAATAAATGGTAATCGTTATAATTAAGCTATAAAAACCAATATATGTATGTGTATATATTATAATATTGTGTTCATTTTTTTTTTTTACATATTATGCTGTAAAGTGAAATTTTCAATTATACTGTGAACATATGGTTGTAAACATAATATAAATAACTACTAGGAAAATACTCACACAGCCGGGTTCACCAACATTTGTTAAGAATTTAACTTTTTGCTAATTATATTTAACAACTAGTTTAGTGAAAATTGGGTTTCATCGAGATTTGTTAGCCTTAACAAAGCCTTAGAAAAGACAAATTCGATAACCCTTTATTAGGTAAGCAGAAGTTATTTTATGTAGGTAGATTAGGTAAAAAGGAATAGCACAGACTTGCATTATAGGTTCAACTATCATAATTTATTGTATTTTGTAATTTAGATAATATTATTATGTCTTGCCTGTCCTGAGTATAGCAATGGAAATAATTCTTATCACTACCCACTTTATTTTCTAGCCTTCAAAATAGAAAAAATTATTTTAATGACCTTGACGACAACTATTTTAAGAAAAGTACAGCTATCTAAACAATGTGTTAAAAAATTATATATATATATATTATTTATATAAAGTATAAACCGCAACGTTAAAAGAAAGTAAATCGAAATGCCAAATAATAACAAACTGACAAATTAAATAATACAATCGCTTATCAGTTATCACATATCTTAATAACCAATAAGAACGTTGAAATCGAGGTAACCGCTTTGGTAACCCAACTAACGTTTTGTTAACTTAACAAATAGAATTTAACAACAATATGTCATGGTGAAACTTATTTCTATTAACCAGATGTTAAATTTAAATGAATTGTTAACTAGCATTGTGTTAAGAGTGTATTTAACAATAGTTGGTGAAACCGGCTGACAGTGATTTAATGATATTTCAGAACATTTTTTTTTTACTAGAACTTTTGGTAGAATAAGTTCAAATTAAAAACTTGAGGTGTAACAAAATATAGTAATTGATCGAATATAATATTACTCAAAATAACTTATAATCACAGATTAAATAAAACCAGATTGATCAAAACTTAATGCAGTAGGGCCAAATTATAGAGCCGAAAATATATTCTACACGCTATTTACAATAATAACTTAGGTAAGCTGATAATAATTACTGATACGATTTACTGATAAGATCGACTGATAACATGCAGTTGATTAACGGAGGTCGATGGTGATAACATCACATATGATTGATAACATAATACTTTTTTATCACGCTGACTTGTGGTTATCAGAGTTTGTTTACATTATTTCAACGCACTATCTGGTTTTATTTAATCTGCGATGTAGTCGCAACATTTTTATTAAATTTTTTTTGCTTCTAACTATTGTTGCAAAATAAGATAAAAAAAAACGAAAATCTACCGACGGCCTTTCTTTCAGTGTGTACGTTTGCAATTTATATTTTCTTCAATCATTGTAATTGAGACCGTAAACATGCCGCCGCCGCCGACTGCCGTTAATTATTTCACATTTCAAGTGCTGTTCAACAAAGACTCGTGATTATTTAATCAAACCGTTTTCCGCACGTTTCAACGATGCAAATTAAATCAAAAGAGCAATAACAGTGAATTACTGTGAAACAAAACGACGAGCAGCGGCTGTCGCTTTACCTATTTCAGTTTATTATACACATTTTAATAGACTAACTGAATTCGAAAATAAATAGAGATATACCTATAATAGTTTCAATCATAATATTATAAAAAACGACAGCAGAAAAAAATGTACAAAGCTAAGTTTCAGGTTCACCAAATACTGCCACCAAATTAGAACGAATAAAGAAGTTTGTAGCGACGACTTGCTTTTACAATCTGAAGCGAAGCTTTTTGTTTTTTTTTTTAGAACTTAATTAAAATCTTGTAAATAAAATCTAAACCCACATTATGGGACTCAATCGCATACAATTAGGTTGGTAAGTAATATTTCCTTAAGTTACTATGTGGGGAGATAAGAAGAAACATAATTATTATATTTAATTACCTAACCGGTTCAATTTAAAGGGATTTCTTAGCTTTAAGATATTATTAAGACATTTTTTCTTGTTGCGTTTAATGTAATAATTTATTATTTATTGTGTAATTATTAATTGTCTTATAATTTTCAAGTCGGTTAGGTTAGGTTAGGTTTGGTTGGATTTGGTTAGGTTTGGTCAGGTTTCGTTAGGTTAGGTTTGGTTAAAAATTATATACCTTGCTAAAATAACAAATTAGAACACTGTTAGGTTAGGTTAGGTCAGGTAAATATAAAAACAAAAAAAAACACTGTATTTTATTAATTTCTTTTGTACAATAAAGAGTTAAACGCACATAGCAAGGTGTATAATTTTTAACCGACTTCTTAAATATGTTACTTGGCACCGACTTCAAAATTACAAAATAATTAATAATTACACGATAAACAATAATTTCTTAACTATCACATTAAACGGAACAACAAATAAGTATTAAATTGCCGTGTAAAATAGTTTTTTTAGTTAACTTGTGTTACTTTTCTGTAGTTTATTTTATTTTAATTATTTACAACTGAAACTCAATTAGCGCTGACCAGGATATTAGCTGTTAAACTTTATCGTCGTGCTCGCCTGATCACATTAGGCAAATGACATATTAGCGACAAATCGATTGAAGTTTCCAGTGTAGGTACCTGCTTTGGGTAAACGTCCGGACGGCTTTCGTTGAGGTTTAAACATTATTATTATTATTAAACGGGTAACTTTGTAAAATCATAATATCGGAACGGTATTAAAAATTTGCGACGCTTTCTGCGCCTGCTGTGTGGTGTCGTTGTGCCCACCGCTTGTAGGACGTATACCTGATGATGATGGATATCGTGTGGCGGCGGCAACGATTGTAAATTTACTACAACTTACTACCTTTTGTTTCCAACGACAAAAAATCCGGGAAAAAAAACCTTAGCAACAGCAATAATAGGTACCTATGTATATATACAGGGTGGTCCGACTAACGCAAGACACACATTTTCTTTGAAAATATTCATATTTTCAAAAAAATTCATCACCAATCCACAAAAAGCCAAAAAGGGGGGGGATGTTTGGTTTTTTTTTTAAAAGGCAACATATGTTTTTAATTACATCAATTTGTAGACAAAAAATGTGAAAACACGTTAGCGTTTGAATTATTTATTTTCATTTATTTGTCCATTAGCTATGACTTTGTAAAGATACTACATTTCCCTTTGAATAACTATCACATTTCTTGGGTTTTCCAAAAACCGGTATCACATAAAATTCATATATTTTATGTTCGCATTGTCCAATTGGCGTTAGGTTAGGTCGGGTTAGGCATTCTAACAACTAGGAAGTCACTATGAAATATTTTGAAATAACGATAGACAAACGGTTGTTATCAGCTACAGAATACTTGGATTACAGGTTATTTATTATATCTGATTATGATACAGAGTTGTGACCGAATGTTTCGCCATTTAAAAAAACCAAAACATCCTCTTTTCGGCTTATAATTGTATTGGTGATAACAAATTTTGAAAATATTTAAGAACATGTAGTAAAATATGAAAACCCGAAAGTTAATTCTCAAAATGTTCATGTTTTCAGAGAAAACATGAGTGTCTTACGTCAGTTGGACCACCCTGTATAGTGTATAGTGGTATGTTATAGTGGTGTGTGAGCGCGAAAATGAATTATTATAATGCACACTACCGCTCTTTGTGACATCGTAAAAACGGATTTGTAGCTCTCTCTCGCTCTTCCCGACCCACTGTCGCCGCCTGTAAGCATATGTATCGATCGAGAGTGTGTTAAAAACCGGCACGGCCAAAACACAGCACAAACACTGCAAAAACGGTTTGGTATACAAAAAAAAAAAAAATAAATAAAAAAATACCATCTCTGCTTTGCATCGAAGCTAAAAAACCGCTCGAGTCGATTCGTCCACGTCCGCATTTAAATAAAAACAATTTTTTCGCCTATTAAAAACATTCAAACGACGACACCGTTTAAGAACAATAATTGTTTGTATGGAACTAAAAGAGTACAGGGAAAAAACCAGCAAAGACACTTGTTCTTTCTAAACTAAGAAAAACAATATGTTCAAGTGATGCTAAAAAATGTATTAAAATGTAAAAAAAAAAAAAAACATTTAAAACTTTATCGAAACGAATTTTACAACAATATAAAATTGCCATTTTAATAAAGTGACTTTGCTGGTTTTTTTTACCTGTACCTACCTTTCAAATGTTGCTATTTGACAAAAAATCAACTAGGACCCTTGTTTCGTATAAGGGGTTTTTTTTCAAAAGAAAATAGTAACAATAATATTAAAAAAAATAACATGATAAAAAACGGTAATATAATATGAGGAGGGAGGCGGCCATCCAGTGTAAGAACCTGACAAAAAGTAGATATATTAAAAATATTAATATTTTTCAAAAAAATCAGTGTCTTGCCTAAAATGAATACATTCACCCATTGGTTATTGAACTAGTCAGTCTGGCCTAACACTAACTTTTTTCTGTAAAATAGGATACAATTAAGTTGTAAAAGCATTGGCGCTAAATAAGCAACCCCGCCTTTTCTAGCTCTATCCTAGTTTTTTTTTTTTTGTTAATGATTTCTCAGTTTATATGTAGGATACAGTTGCATACTTATTTCATCAATCACTATACACAACCTCAAACAAGATTATTCAAGAAGAGCAATTTACATGACTGTTTATTTTATATTTATAATCATTAGCAAGCAAAAACTACTGTTAATACCGTTCGGATTGTATTTCATTATATTGTGCCAATTACTATTTACTTACTGACAGTAATTAATGTGTTTCATTAAACGCCCTCGAAATCCAAAAGAGTACCTTAATATCTTTTTATTAAAAAAAAAAAAAATTCTTAATATTCATTTCTCTTAAATACAAAATATGTGTAACAAATAATAAATAATTTGATAACATTGCCTTATATTAATAACATAATTTAGTTAAAGATGTTGTTTATTTTTTAACTATAATTTCTGATGATGTTTAACACACTAACTTACTTATAATATTATTATATAATCTATTTATTTTGTTTTTTTTTATTTATTCCTATAATATTGGTATACTACACTGTTTTGTAATTTATTTAAGAATATTGTAAACATCAAAACGTGAAAATTTAAGACATCAGGTATGAAATCTTGTTTCAGGCTTTTGGAGACAAACTTTTTCTTTTATTAACCATATACCGATTGTAAATTACTATGTGTATTCTGTTTGAAATAATAGTAATAAACAAAAAAACATTATTTAAATCGCTGTCAATGATGCTGTTTAAACTTTATATTAAGGTTTTGCAAAAGATTGCCTATACCTGACTCGTTAATAATCAGGGTGTATGACGTTTTCTTAAAATCAAAAATAGTAACTATATTCAACTAAACGTGATACGATTAGTAGAAATCAAAGAAGGCAAATTTCCCGTCATACTTGGCTAGAAATTCGTTGACTTTTATCATCAAATGTAAATATTTGTTAAGTACGAGTATTTGTAGGAAACCTGCGTTCGGGGAACCTGCTATACAGGTGCTGTCTAAGGCGGTCTTTGAACGGGCACTTAACCCTACGCCTAAGTACGCCAATGAAATACCGCGTAGGTGTACCTCCCATACACAAAGCGATTGACAACAATATAAACGCTGGCTAAACGTCGCTCGCGCAAGCGTCATTGGGGTCAGCTGGAAAATAATAAAAAAAAAAAAAAACTCTATTTGTTTATCCGAGAGAGCTTTTTTTATACACCAATTTCGATAATATTAGTTGTTCACGGCCAAAGTCCGTGGTTTTTTCCTTCCAAATCAGCTACAAAAAAAAAACCAACACGGTTCCATCTCCGCTTAAAGTTTTGGCTAAAAAAAAGGTGTCGGTCGGCAATTAAGGCGGAAAAGCAACCGTTAGTGGAAAGATATCATCCGCTAGTTTAACAGATATATTAGCATTGTCCCGCCTCGCCTATATACGGCCCTGGTAGCTGTTGTTTGGAACTTTTTAATTGCATTCAGAGTCCGCACCCTCGATCCGCATGTGCTCGACACACGCTCACACACGCCAAATGGGTTTAATATTCAGCGAGGGGATGACAGCTGCCAGACCACCGACATAATAGAAACCCCGGAGACCGGCGCGAATTGCCCGGTTTCTTATTTCCTACGCGTTTGAAAATTGCTTGAAAACTTTACTCTAAACATCTCTGTTAAGGGTTGAAAAAAAAAATACTGACCGGTAAACGTGCCCCACAACGATAGTGCGTTAAGAAAAACACATTAGATTCGTTAGGAAATTTAGGTACGACAAACCTGACAGATTGTCTCGACAAGCTATAGCAGAATATAGTATGTGATGAGTGGATGGAAGATGTCAAAAAAGTTACAATGAATAAAACTCACGAATCAAACATTTTGTTGGGAGACTAAAAAAATAAGGTAAAATTAACATAGCCAACTGGTTTAGTAGTTTACCAATAATTGTAATGAGTTGTGGCGGAGTAGCTGACATATAGCTGTGGAAAAGAAGACACCGAATACCGCGTGACACGTTATCATAATGTCCTCTAAGTATACAAACATATTTTTTTTTCTCGATTTTTAGCTGTAACAGTATCGACTTGTAGCAATGGGAAAACTTATATATAACGCTCTCCCTCTTAACGGCTTCCCGTGTCGACTTTAAGCGTTTCTCTGGAATGATTAACGATATTGTGCCGCACGAGTACCGTTCAAGTACATTCGTCGGCCTAGTTCCATCCAGCAGCAGCCGATCATCGTAGAAATCTGATACGGTTAATTGTTGAAGTTTTTGCGGTGGTCCACCACATCTACCAACTTTTCCGATAGAGAATAATTACTTTGGACTTTGCTAGACGTTGTCGCCGTCGTACAATATTTTATGAGTGGTACATCAATAGTTGGAATCGTGGCTATTGAAAGCACACCAAAAATGTTATACTTACATACTATTCACCTGACAAATATGCCTTAAGACATCTGGCGTTGGCATCTCCGAATTTTAACATAGCATACCCTTCTTCTAAACACTAATTCGGTTATTGAATAGAAACTCCTTCCCGTTGTTAACGTGGATGTCACACAGTTTTTAGCACTTCTAATTTTGAAAGTAGTTGATAAATTATTAGTTAAGATGATATTTTATCTTAATTTATGATCAATGATAGCGTTCTAGAAAAAACGGACAAACAACCTCCTTTTATAGTCGAGGGTTTATTATTTTATTCTTCATACGTCGGTGCTAAAAAATAACGTTAACGAGAAACCTTAAGAAACTTATTTTGCACAAACCTAAAACTCTATTCAACTTATATTATGTGTATAGTTTTGTATGTTTTAACCGACAAATTTATTTTATCTATACTATGTGTATACAAATTACATATTATAATATGTTAAACTTTACTGAAATAAAATTTAATCGATAACGTCTTTTGCTCTTGTTGTGTCTACTTTTCTAATCTGAACCGCGTTGTTGGTAAAATTCAATCATAAACATTTTTTTTTTGCTCGTTAAAACCAAAATGATAATACAAAGCTACGATTAGTATCACTTTTCTAAATCATAAAAACTTTGCAGACGTTGTCATTTCAACGCACAATCACTACTCTACAAGTCTCCCCTGTTTTTCTTAGGAATAATAATGGTAATTCATATTCTTTTCTATTGTTAATTATTATTCGCCAAAAGGACAAGATAGTTTTTCGGCTTTCTTTAAATTGTGTATCAGAAGTTTTTGTTGAACAAAAATAAACGAATGCGGTCATGTTAAACAAACATATTTGTTATTGACCCATCCATTTTTTTACCCTTTAAGGGACAGTTTGGTTTTGATCAATACAATGTTTAGTACAAATATCAAATATGTCTACATTTTTATATTCAACTGTGCCAACCATTTTAAATATTTTATTTTAAGGTCGCGATTCGGTTACTGTTAGAATATCAAATACTTTGATTAATATATTTTTAAATCCAAATGCAAACTCTTGTTACAATACAATTTGCTCGTTTTAGATTTATTGAATCTTATGTTTAGACCAAAAATTATATTAAAAAAAGTTTGAACGTTTTGTCGTACATGTGTTTCACTTTTGTTTCCTCGTGGTGTAATAAATGAAATTTTTTAAAGTTGTGGATTTTTACAATATTTGTCTACAAAATTAGAAATTGTTCGAATCTTGGTTGTGTTTTTCCTTGTCGACCCAAAGTGCTTTAGAACTCAAGATTTGTTCTCGACTATGCCACAAAACGGGCAATGATCGAAGTGATATAATCATTACACAAATTAAGATTTTGCAAAAAAGTGCCTATACCTGAACACTTAATAAATAGGAGGGTGTGACATTCTCTTAAAACAAACAATTATCACGGTAACAGCTGATTTCTCTAGCAAAATGACCATCTTTTGAGATTCATAAATTATAATATTGTAGTCTGTAGCAAAAGAATGGGGCGCAAATTTTGGAAAGCCACAAACCGGCAAATTTAAGAACCGTTGAAGACCTCATAAAGCCAACGCCTGACTTCTGAGAAAGTACAATGGATAATGGACTTGCTACAAGTCCATGCGAATATCGAACGCACATAGATTACACACACATTGCATCAAATACAAGCATTACATTCTTTACCCAGACTTGTATCATATTCGTACAGTTATGCTAGAATTTGTTTGATATTATATTACACCAATATTTAAAATCACAGATGGAAAACCATTATTTAAATTGCTGACAAGGATGATGTGATAATCCGAAAATTAAATGAACTACCAAAAACAGAGTTTTAATTACTGAACTAATAATTACACATCACAGTTTTACCGTTAAATTAAGATTTTTCAAAAAATCGCCTATACCTAACTCCTTAATAAGTAGGGGGTATAACGTCCTCTTAATTGCAATGGTAGACAATGGCAAAAGAGTCATTTAAGAACCGTTTAAGACATTGCGTTAGGTACATGTAATTTATACACATTTATGATGGAATTTGTTTGATTCTGATACAACACTATGTTTACTTATTAAGTTTGTTTTAAGGCTTATCACCGTTTTATTTTTTATGGTCTATTTTCGTCGAAACGTTTCTGATTGTGAATCTGTCCCGTGTGTGACAAAAACCGACCAGGAGGAAACAACTATTGAACTATTCCACACACATCGGTGCTGTGCTGTGCGGTGAACGACGGTGTTTGGTCCGATAAAAACGGATACAACGACGATCGGTACAGCGTTCCGGGTTCAGAAAGCACTGGGGTGGCGCGGACAGGAGGTGATAATGATGAGAATGGATTTTATTTTCTACGCCTACGATATTGCGGTTGTTGTACACTACGGTACGGAGAGAAACAACGCCCTTTGCCTCGGTCGTTTCAATTTTGCGCAGACTGACTGGACGTGTGCAAGAAGGGGAACGAGAAGGATAAAAGAGGGTAGCGCGAAATGGCCGTCGTCGTCGTCGTTTTCGATTTTTTCAGGGGCTTCGTCGAGGGCGGAAATCAATATGAACCCGTCCGAGAAGTGCAGGTGTCCAAACCGGATTTAATTAACCGCGTGCCCAAGTGTGAATTGTCATCGCCCGTGTACAGGTTGTCATTGCACGCCTTTGTTGGAACGTTCCAAGAAAAATGTGTTCTCTTTTATTTTTTTAAAGAAAACGACACCATATTGACATTGTGGGACCTTTTTTTTTGGTATCGATGTGACGTTTATAAAAAGAATCCAGTTGTCTTACAAAACACTGCAAAAGGATTCACTTCCAAAGAATTATTTCACACATTATCAAACCACATAGTATTCCACCCGGCTCCCGGGTACTAACATTCAAGTCAATTGGCTAAGAAAGTTCAGACCGTTTAATCGAATTTCTTCCTTTTTTCCAAATAATTTTCCAAACACTATAAAAATGTACACATAATTTGACCATACTGAACCATTCTAGTTTATGTGGTGGTTAGCAGCTGTTGCAATGCATCAACCGTTATTGAAACAGTTTGACGAAGAAAATATTATGGCACAACGAGAACGTTAATGTATTCATAAACGAAATAACGTGTCACGAAGCGTTAACATTGTCGAATCGAAGTGTTATACAACAACTGCTGTCGTTTTGGTTTAATAAATTTCCCCAGTAGTCTTAGACGTCGAGCAAACAACAATTTTTCGATGGAACAATAATAATTTTAAGCGAATTCATAAAAAAAAAAACTACTTTCAAGAAAAACGGTATAAAAAAACCGGTAAGTTGAAAAAAATATTTCTGCGAATTTCCAAAGAGTAAACACTAATTTTTCATGGTAAAATGGCTCGACTACCAACGAAACTGCATCCGTTGTTATTAATAATACTTAGCCCGTTGTTCCGGTCAAACGGTATACACCGTATACTTGGCGTACTTGAAAATAATAAAAATCAAGTCAAACTGCCAGAACAAAAATTCTAATAATTTTTATTGTATTTTACTTCCCGGAATTTTTTTTCAATTGCTTTTTTCTTTCCTTACAACCTCACTGCTGCTCGAGCCCATAAGAATGGTTTCTCATTATTATCAACTTTTATTATATTATTTAAGGCGTCTAGCCGTTCAATAAGCGAGTAATAGCGATTTTTGGAAATGTTCACAAAGAACAAATAACTTGAGATTTTCCAAACATAATTCGAATAAAACGATGTCAAAATAACATATTACTCAAATAAAAGTCAAATATTTGAAAAGTTTCAAAAATAAATAATTATTCATATCATTTTTATTCGAATAATATTTTAATCGAATAATTTCAAATTAAATGATTCGAATTAAAATGTATTATTTTTAAACATATATAAATAATCATCTAGAT
Source organism: Adelges cooleyi (assembly GCF_023614345.1). Classification (NCBI taxonomy): domain Eukaryota; kingdom Metazoa; phylum Arthropoda; class Insecta; order Hemiptera; family Adelgidae; genus Adelges; species Adelges cooleyi. The sequence goes on along the minus strand of NW_026095926.1, from coordinate 754,884 downwards.
AACATATTGTTCAATAATCGAGTAAAATTGATTTCAAAAATAATTATTGTATTCGAATAATTCCAAACAATTAATAGAATGAAAAATTATTCGAATAATTCAATTCAGTTATTCGAAAACAAAGTTATTCGAATAATTTCAAATTAAATGATTCCAATTAAAATGTAAGATTTTTTAACATATTTAAATAATCATCTAGATAACACGTTACTCATTGATCAAGTAAAATTTATTTCAAAAATAATTACACTAATAATTATTGTATTCGAATAATTCCAATATCAATTATTCGAATAATTCAATTCAGTTATTCGAATAATTTCACATTCAACTATTCAAATAATTTTTAAACATATTATTAAAACAGTTTGTATTTTTTTTTTTTTTTTAAGTAATTCTATTTTTCTTCTAATCATATTCCAGATAATCTGCCAAGAAGATTAGAGAAATGGAAATGGTGCAGAGACCTCCTATAAATAAAAAAAGAATAAATAAATAAACTAACACTCAAAAATCAAAGTAGGTAGAGCTCCGTTTGGGTGCTCCCTACATCATGTTGTTCTATTCATTCTTTTACTGTTTACTAATTTACCGGTGTGCATATTTGTATATATGTAAATATTCAATAAAATAAAGAAAACAAATATGTATATATATTTGAAAACGTCATTTCGTGCAAGTATAAAATGTATACTTCATTTACAAAATATAGAAAATCAGTGTAGAAATACATAGGCGGATAACGTTGTGGGAACGAGATACCGCAACACTGTTTTATGTATTGCCATATCATTACAATAGCTAATATATGCGAGTAACGATTACATGGAAATGGATTTTACGGCTAAAGGAAAGTATATGGGTCAAGATTGTTTTCTAACAAGCGCGTGTGTGTGTGTTTACTTGTTCAACACTAAATACATCATTTAAAATTTATTGTTTTATACTGCGCAAACGTACGCTTAAAAAAACAAACCACGTTCATCGTTTAGCGGCGTTCTCGTGGGTTTGTTTTTTGTACTGATTTACAACCGACGTGACACTGCCTACTCCGATGATGATAGGTCAATATTGAAAAACAAACATTATACAATGCACCCATTCCTCCACGGCCCCCTAAATAGATTTTTTTTTTTACAAGAAGTTTGTACAGTTTCATTAGTGATAATTACAATGTTAACACAACAGCGTGTGTGTATAAAGCAAATTTGTACGAAATGGGTGAAAGTGAAATTGAATCAGAACCTTAGCGCTGTGAAATAGTAAACAAAAAGTAAATGTTTGCTTAAACGTTAGCCAACGATAGTGATAATCAGGTTAAGGCAGTTAGCAGGGCTCGTTGTGTTATATTATGGTGATTAGTTAAAGACACGGTTTGGTGTTTTCCAAGACACGACGAGAATGCTTAGATGTTTAGATCATTCTAGCCCAGCCCTTATATGTGTATCATAAGCTTACAACGGCCAAATACTTAAATAGGATTTTATAAAGTAAAAGCCGATTTGAAATGTCTGTTTCGTTGGAACGGATGAGTGATGCCGGACGGGTTTAATCTGTTGTTTAGTCTTTTAAATGCGCTTTGCGAGTCAATTTTTTTTCTCTCGAGCACAGGGTGCCTCACGTTTAGATTTTAGAATCGGTTTAAATGCATTATTGCATTGTACTTTATTCACAGTAAGTCTGTTTGCTCTTATTGGTAAACACCAAAAGACAATTCATTTATTAAATATCAAAGCATGTTTAATGCTTGTTTAACGACGGACCACATAATATTGTACACACATTGAGCAAGAACTAGATGATCCACTGCTAGTACCTATAGCTATATAGCCTAATTATAAGGTCTATGTTAAATTTGGCAAATAATTTTAATAGTCATCCCGGATATTCTACTAATCGATAACCTTGGCCAATGACAATACAAGTTACTACTAGTTATAATATCAATTACTAATAATCATACTATCGAAGTTGACTAACAGAGTTGGTACATCGGACGTTTCATCATAATTTTATTTTCAATGACAACCAATCGAACATCTTTGCACAGAACTGAAGTATTTTTATTTTAATTTTTAATTTTGTACCAAAACTTGTACGAACGCTTAAGATTAATATATAGATGCACTGATATTAAAAACCTATGTCCGTACACAAATCTTAGTACTGTAGTAAAACCACATTCAACGAATCATTTTTGTATTTTTTTAACATTTAATTTCTACGTTAGTGTAAGCAATATTTGGGCAAGTAGGTAATAAAAGTATAAAACGCAGTTTGTATAATTAAGGCCTTTTATGTAAATGTTTTTTTTTTTTGGTGGCCATTAAAAACGGTATTATTTACAACAAAAAAAAAAATCATTAAGACTTTTTGAGTTTTGAAAAGTGTAATTTTTGCGTGCAATTTTTATTAAATTATAATATGCGATTCGAATCGAAGCCAATCGGTTGGTGCTGTTAAAAATAACAAGCTCGACCAGAACATAATCGTTTATTTACAAGCGGTAATTCAAAGATTGCGTTTGGATTTTTAAAACTCGTTCATTAAGACGTCGTGTGTTAACGGGTAACGCGGTTAGGTTAGGGCCATTGTCGAAGTGGTACTTAAACGGGATAGGTTTTACACTAACGACCGGCTAATGATACTGGAAGACCGGTCGCAGTGCGTGTGTACTGAACCAATGAAATACAGCCTAACATCATTCAACCGTCCATAACTATAAATATGAAACATCATACAGGAACGTTAATACGTTTAGCTTCATAACCGTTAAATTCGGCAAGTCTGTTTTCTTCAATAAATACCGAAAAAAAAAATTACTATAAACATTGTACAGCTATTCTAAGCTAAACTAAATTAAAACATACTTATTTACTTGGTATAAAGAATGAGAACGAGCAAGTACTGGTTTTCTTGTGGTTAAACCACCGACTAACTAAAAGTAACTTAATTAAACATAATATTTGTATTGTTAAAAAATAATCATGTTACCGATACTTAATAATTAATATTAAATTTGGTCGTCTCGGCTGAACTATGATGACTAGTTAACACAATATGAATGTACGGATATGTATTATCATCTAGATAACACATTATTCAAGTGAAAGTTATTTGAATAATTTCAAAAATATTTATTCGAATAATTTTTAATTCATATAGTTTTCGAAATCATTATTCGAATAATTCCAAACATAATTGTTCGAATAAAATATTATTCGGATCATTTATAAACAGTTTGTAAGTATTGTCTTACAGTAATTTTATTTTAAAATGTCTTTTCGTATAAGTTTAAGATATATTACAATTACAACATATATAAAACCAGTAATAATACTGTATGTATAGGAAAACCATTTTTTTTTATTCGAATAAGAATTTACACAACTCTGACTGTATTTCCATTCGATTTCCATCGTTTCTTTATGTAAAATGCTGAAAATGTTACAAATATTTCCTACAGATTATAATAAAGATTTTTCAATCTAAGTGTGACTTTTCCATGCGATACAGTTCAATAAAAGATGATGCACATTAATGTAAACGTCGAAAATCTGACAAAACACTAGACATAAGAATAAGATGGCGATGATGACACTACATCAATACCGTTCATTCGATTTTAGTGCATCGATGCTGATGCTGTGCCTGTGTACACAGTAACTTGTTTAATACTGGAGTTGTGTAGCAACTCTTTAAATCACAAATATAATATCTAGTTGGTACTTGGGTGGGGTAAAATTCGAAAAAATGTATTCCTTCACCCTTAAAATCTAAGGAACACTTATTTAATATGCCCCTATACGTCAATTGTCTCAAATTTAACTGGGTTTTGAAGGGTTAAGCTCTTTGAAAACTCCTAAATTATTGTCTTAATTTTTTAACGAATCGTTTTAGTTTGTGTCGGGTAAACCGATTTGTAGTGCATCATTCGAATAAAACGTTATCTAGATGAATTATCTAGAAAATACATTATCCAAGTGAAAGTTATTCGAATAATTATTTTTGAAATTATTCGAATAATTCCAAACATAATTGCTCAAATAATTTGTTATTCGAATAATTCCAAAAAAATCGTTTGCGTGAATTATTATTAAAATAATTTTTAAACAGTTTGTACGTTTTTTTTCAAGTAATTATTTTTTAAAACGTAACAATATATACTACATTTGGAGGGCTCAGTGCCCACAGTGAACCAAGTCCCTGGATCATTTCAGGGACGCAAAATGGCAACATGTATATTGCATTGTACCACAGAGTAGATTATGACAACAACAATTTAGGAGCCGATTTCTGAAAATCAGCTGCGATGGACTTGGTTCACTTTGGCTCTGAACCCTCCGTTCATATAGCTTTAAAAATAGTTAGATAAATTAATCACAAATATAATATTATCTAGTTGGTACTTAGGAGGGGTAAAAGTCGAAAAAATTCATTCGTTTTCACCCTTAAAATCTAAGGAACACTTATTTAATATGCCCGGCCTATACGTCAATTGTCTGAAATTTAACTGGGTTTTTTTTTTTTTGGTGTTAGGGGTGTGTTGTGTGTAGTAAATGCGCAACAATTAGTGTGTGTATGTGAGGCTACGGTTGTCGACGATGGCGGGCTAGGACAAAATATGTGTTGAGGGACACTGTTCACTTTTCCGTTTTTACCTCTCTCTCTCGCTTATTCTTTTTCATCGTTTCCATCTCTGTTTATTTTTTTTTTTTCACTCCAAACCGAGAGGGGTCCTTTTACAGGCGCATACGTCCCCGATCGAGAGAAAGAGGGCTGTTGCTGCTATTATTGCAGCCAGGGACCCTTTTATTGGTAAGACCCCAGAGGGTAGTGCTGTGATGTGTGTGTGTGTGTGTATACGCATACTGTATATATAATAATATCCTTACATGTGTGTGTGTGTGTGTGTATTCCGGTAAATTATTTAAACCCCGAAAACCGATAGCTTGCGACGATAATAAAGTGGAAAAATATTTTCAAGGTTTTTTTTTTTTTTTGTTTTCATTTCTTAAGCGTAATCGCATTGTCTGCGCAGACCGCAATCGATGAATAATACATAACCCGGTACATATTTAAAATATACATTGTCGAGTGGCCCTAGCGTCTCGAGTACCTTTGTTTTTCTTCGAAAATCTAAGTCACGTTAAAGGGTTGAAAAATAAACATATCGTTTCGGGGCGCAACGGGGGGTGTATCCGTCTACTAACACTGTAATAACAGGCACCTCACAACCTATTAAGACGTTCGGTCAATGTTTTGGAATTGACTCGATTTAGACCTTAAATTATATTTTATATTTATTAGTCTAAATTACTGAAGACTACTTGTCGGTAGGTAAGTTTTTTCTACAGCTTTTAGGTGTCCTTCGCTTCGTAGCTTCACCGAAATTCTGATAAGGAATAGTTTATAGCTCTATTTCTTAGGTATCTGGAAAAACATTCTTGAACTAAGCTCCCTCTCATAGACGTTTTCGATCATTTGAACACTTAAGCTAATGCTTAAGGTAAAAACAAGTGTTGTTTCGGTTTTTAGCTTTGTGTTATTATTGTTTATAAAAACAAATAAAAAACAACTACGAAATATGGTGTAATATGTCAAAATAACGTTTATAATATGATATAATATAATATGTAAAGCGCCAAATACAGAGTTTTTATTATTAGCAAAAAAAAAAAAAAATAGAAATGTTTTAAACAAAACATGTAATAATAAATCAGAGCGAATAGAATAATTAATGTTTTTAATATTTTTAGTGGATGCAACGGGGCTCGGTACTTCACAGATGTTACCATAGTCGTCTAGACCAAGTCAAGAGCGCCAACGCGAAAATAAAAGGTATAAATAAAAGAGGAATTAAGTCTTCACGTTGATTTATATAAACGTGTTCTAAGGGGGGAAAATTTAGCATACAAATGCGCTTTTTTTAACCGCCGTTAAAACGACACGCATCTCCCAACGCGGAAACGAAAAACTTAATCATTTTAGCCTCGGGTTATGGCGGCAAACGGGGTTTAATTGCGATAATAACATTTATTTTTGCACGGTTTATTTCATACGTAGCTTTGTAATAAAAACAAAACTAGAGCTATGACACTCTTTTATTTTGGAACTTAAAGCTAAAATGATACAATTGGATAGTGCAAAAAAAATACCCAAAAGACAGATATAAAAAGAAAAAGAATGCTCTTCAGCTTAGTCTTAGCTTCGATGAGAAGCTAAGGAACTATTGTGATTTGATAATAGTGAGCGGTGGTTTTTTTTTTGTTCTCTAACAGTTTGTAAATGGAGGGTTCAGAGCCAAAGTGAACCAAGTCCATCGCAGCTGATTTTCAGAAATCGGCTCCTAAATTGTTGTTGTCGTAATCTACTCTGTGGTACAATGCAATATACATGTTGCCATTTTGCGTCCCTGAAATGATCCAGGGACTTGGTTCACTGTGGCGGCACTGAGCCCTCCAATTGTAGTATATATTGTTACGTTTTAAAAAATAATTACTTGAAAAAAAACGTACAAACTGTTTAAAAATTATTTTAATAATAATTCATGCAAACGACTTTTTTGGAATTATTCGAATAACAAATTATTTGAGCAATTATGTTTGGAATTATTCGAATAATTTCAAAAATAATTATTCGAATAACTTTCACTTGAATAATGTATTTTCTAGATAATTCATCTAAATAACATTTTATTCAAATCACTCGCTACAAATCGGTTTACCCGACACAAACTAAAACGATTCGTTTTAAACTTAAGACAATAATTTAGGAGTTTTCAAAGAGCTTAACTATTAAAAAACCAGTTAAACTTGAGACAATTGACGTATAGGGGCATATTAAATAAGTGTTCCTTAGATTTTAAGGGTAAAGGAATGAACTTTTTCAACTTTTACTCCTTTTTAAGTACCAACTGAATATTATATTTGTGATTTAAAGAGTTGCTACATAAAGGAATCGGTCTAGTTTTAAAAAGGTTACAGTGTAAAAAAAATAAAACGTACATCATAGTAAAACCAATAGCCTCTCAGCTCGGCATCGATGCTTAAATCGGATGTACGATATTGATGTAGTGTCATCATCGCCATCTTATTCTTATGTCAGATTTTCGACGTTTACATTAATGTGCATCATCTTTTATTGAACTGTATCGCATCAAAAAGTTACACTAATAATCTGTAGGAAATATTTGTAACATTTTTCGAATATTTTACACAAAGAAACGATAGAAATCGAATGGAAATACAGTCAGAGTTGTGCAAATTCTTATTCGAATAAAAAAAAAATAGTTTTCCTATACATACAGTATTATTACTGGTTTTATATATGTTGTAATGGTAATGTATCTTAAAGTTATACGAAATGACGTTTTAAAATAAAATTACTGTAAAACAATACTTACAAACTGTTTATAAACGATTCGAATAATATTTTAATCGAACAATTGAATTTGAATTATTCGAAGAATTATGTTTGGAATTATTCGAATAATGATTTCGAAAACTATGTGAATATCGAATAAATTGAAATTATTCGAATAACTTTCGCTTGAATAATGTATTTTCTAGATAATTCGTCTAGATAATATTTCATTCGAATGATGCACTACGAATCGGTTAAACCGACTCAAACTAAAACGATTCGTTTAAATATTAAGACAATTTAGTTGTTTTCAATGTGCCTAACTCTTAAAATGAAACAGGCTACTTAGAGGCGATTTGTTAGTAGTTAAACAGCTTGCTCGTATGTTGCCGACCAATTATTGTGATCATCGACGATTAAAAATGTCATTCAAACAACAATTGCTGGACACTGGCAACTAGTGATGGTTATTGAATCGTCCGATCAAGTCGACCACCACGGCCGTTGCGCCGGCTTTGGACCGCGCCACCGCACTTTAGTCGATTGCCCCACGAGGGGTGAACGCGCAACAACACCCTCGTCATTGGATCCCACACGTTTCAATCGACCCGTGATAAGCCGTGTACTCATTTTATATTGTTACCCCTGTCGGATTCACTACTCGCTGACGTCGATTAATTACACATGTTTTTATTTTATTTTTAAAAAATTTGATTTCATAAACTCACGGTTCGACGATAATCCCGTGTCACGCACGCACACAGTAATAAGTAGGTATAATGTGATTATACCGTCCGAAAAGTCATTAACGTTTACTGTGTGAGTGTACCGGATTTGTAATACTATTCGACATATAAGCCAGCAAAAAGGCTTTCGATGCAATTACACGCTAAATTGGCAAGCTAAAATTGTACTTTATGCGATTATTTTACTATCACCACTTGTAAAATTGTCAAAGCTTCCTCCTCGGATTGAATTACGTTCGAATAATGCCACTTCTAATTGATACAGATTTACATTAATTATAATAATCATAATAATAATAGTATTGGTCGTTAATTCGACAACTTAATGGGTACCACCCGCAAGTATATAAATCATTTAGCTAAAATCCTATTTTCGGTTACATGTCAATGTGTGTTCATACCTTTTGGGCTCCGCGTCCAAGCTAAACGTTAACCATTGAGTTGTCTATACAATAATTATTAAAAACGTTATTAGCTGTTCACTTGAACCTCTTGGTTTTTGCCGATGACCTATTCGAATCATTCCGACGGTCTTAAGACTGGCAATAAATTGGAATACTTGGAAAATTGTTTGATTTACATAAAAAAACCGGATTCCCACACACCGTATTATGCATACAATAATAACCGTGTACGAGGAAAGTATAAAAAAAAAAAATGTCAGCCATCGATTGCATCTACTGCACAAGACACCTGAGAAATAAAAAGTCTGGACAAACCTACCTGTGGTTAATTTATTAAAGGAGAACAATAATTGGAGACGATTGGCGCCGAAAACTTGACAAAACAAAGTGTTATGGTTTCCCCTTTTTAATTACTATATTATTATACCGCCCAAATGATTAACATCATGTATTTAAATCATTGCGGTTAGCCGTAAGTAGCGCACGCGGCACGACATGTAAAATTTATTATGTTAAACAACTTTTGTTGATCGATTCTGTTTTTAATATTAATTAACTGCTATCGACGATAAACCCAGTGACGGTTGTTAAGTCGTTTAACCACGTGTCTCGTTTTGAATGGACTACAAACCTAAATAACTAACATTACTAACATATAACGCAAACATTGGTGTTGCTTTTTTAGAATTTAGTAAGATGCTTAGTGAGGGCAACTTAGGCACCACTAGCTCTAAATGTTCCCGAATTCTTGACACTAAAGAGGTATCCCCAATAGTAGCATAACGGTGGGGTTGTGCAGCTTGTATACACATACTTAATAATATATAATAGGTAGCATATGAAGGTGCAAGTCCAGGTGTTCCTCCACCGTGTATGCGTTGTGTGTTACACTGCCACTTTTCTATTGTTGCAGCTTGTTGTTGTCGACGCGAGACGGTATTATTATTGTCTGTTATACCACTCGATTAAATAACAATATTACACTTACAGCCAAGATCAATAACGCAAACCGAAAATCAAAACTTTTGATTTCTTTCACTGTCATTCTACATACTGTGTTACTTACAGACAGTACCGTATATAACCTTAGTAGCAAGTTTAAGAATATATTGATTATGATGTATATTTGTTCGAGTTGTCGCCAACAATTATCAATTAAGTTGGTTTTTGAGTTTGTAAAAACGTATTCCAATAGTTTTTTACAAGATTTTTTTAACAATTGTCGGTACATATTACCGGTGTAGTCGCTATTGTTGTTTATTTTACTCCGAAGAAAACGCATTGTTATTTTAATATATATATATATATATATTCCTATCGTTTTGTTCCGTTAAACGATCTAGATAACACCAATCAGACCGTGAACCCGTTGACGGTGTGTCCGAATGTGGTGTTTCATCATACACACACATACAACGGTCACAACTTTGAAGTGTAGTCGAATACATGTTGATTTGAAAATTTTTTTTTCAAAAACGTTATTTCCTACAACTGTACGGAACACGCAAACGACGAGGAAACTCGACTTGCACAATAATATTATATTCAATGTCATATTGTTGTTGCGCAACTCGATTACTTAACAGCGTTTCCAGTCGACGGTTAAGTTTTGCTCGCCGCTTTGCTTACCCGTTTGCTGTGCTTGAACAAAACACCGGCAATATTGTAACGAGAAAACTTCAAAGAGGCTTCAAAAAGGCGCCCTTTTAATATTGTTTCGACGCGCTTTCTAGGTATAAATGTTTTTGTGAAAAAAAAAAAATGAATTTATTTGCATAGAATGATTATTATGTATTTCACTGTTCTACAGGTGCGGCAGCAACAGCACTGGTCGCCGCCAATCAGATCTCGACCGAAACACAATAATTACAATAATATATTAGCTGACCTAATTGTCAACGTTAACGGTACATTACGTCACCCCGGAGACAAAAGAGTGCGCGTTCCCTTTTACAATATAAATGAAATATATGTCAATAACCGGGGGGGGGGGGTAGAGATCCCAAATAATATATATATATATATATATGGCACAAGTACCGCGCTAAGGGTTAGGGAACAATAGGGGTAGTTGGGTAGTGCGGCGAAAATAGGCTTTATACACGGCCAAACCAACCGTGTGTTCATTCACCCTTTGAAAACCGTCCTATACCACTTTGTCTTTGCGACTTGTAAACAATAATTGTGACGATTTTCAACGAAAAACACAACCATCGGGTTCGGTTGATTTAGCGTAACGTTATTGATGAATGATAAATATGTCTTATGTTTATCATTCATAAGACACTCGATCGCCGCCGCCGCCGCCGCTGCCGCCCCATCGATGATTATACTCAGTTATAAAAAATAAGTACACAAAAGAACAATTAGTCAATGCCCGACGACTTTCACTCGAAAAGTTCTAAATGGAATATTAACGACCGCGGTATATTAATTATTATCAATATCCATTGCAATATATATATATATATATAAAGAGTTACAGTTGAGTTACCTGACTTAACTATAGACCTATAATTTCATGTCGTTATCTATCAATACCCCCAACGACTTAAACATTTACAATGGTATTTCTCTTACAATTTTTACAATCGAGCTAGAACTTAAGAGGACGTCATAGCCCCTATTTATTAAGGAGTTAGGTATAGGCGAATTTTTGCAAAATCCTAATATAAAGGTTAAACTGTGATGTGTAATTATTAGTTCAGTAATTAGGATTCAGTTTTGTTTTAGTTAAATTGTTTTTCAGACTGTCACGCAATACAGAAAAAAGTACCCTTCAAAAAGATTTTAGAGATAAAACACCTGAATAAAAAATAATAGAGGACTAGATTTCCAAAAATATCTTAATTAATACCATCTCGAGCTTGATTATTTCACCATCTTTAAACTTGCATATTTTACGCCAGCAATTAAAACATTTAGCTAGCTGTTAAATCAAAATTTGGTGGAGAATCACTATTGATTGCGCCACTATAGTTAACTATCTACATTGCCTTGTCTCTAACTTGTATTTTTGCACTATTTAAGTAGACCTACCTATATAGTACCTATACAGGCTACATGTAACTATACGGTTTTTTCTTTACTATTGTTATAAGTGGCGATTTTCTACTAGAAAAAAATACTACTATAACCTAGAAACGTTCAGGAAGATATCAAAAAAAAAAAAATAATAATAATAATACCTGTTTAGGTTTTTATTCACGTACAAATCGATGACCGACGGAAATGCAAGTATAATATATACTATAATATAGTATATCCATCGGAAACTGCTATTTATTAATATAAAGATATCCCGTACAGGAATTTATATAATTTAAAAATATATTTAAAACGTTTAAAATTGTATTTAGTTAAGAGGACATAGCCCCTATTTATTAAGGATTTAATAGTGTAGGCAAATTTTTGCAAAATCCTAATTTAAAGGTAAAACTTTGATGTGTAATTGTAAGTTCAGTAATTAGGCTTGAGTTTTTTTGTAGTTAATTTATTTTTTGGACTATCAAAGCATCGTGGACAGGATTAAAGTACCCTTCAAAGTGATTTTAGAGATAAAACACCTAAAATAAAAAATGATAGAGGACAAGATTTCCTAATATATCTTAATTAATACCATCGTTAAACTTGCATATTTTATGTCGGCAATTAGATATTATTTCGGGGTGACCGCAAAATAGCGATTACAAGGATGTTGAAGTTATCGGACAAACGGGCTAGACCATTATGTTGTTATCGGAGGCAAACCAAATTAGAAACCAAACAAATTTGACAAATCGACAATAATCGTTTTCCCACAGTGCCTACTGCGCGCCGGTGTAGGATAACCGTTGTACAAGATATGGTATTGCCGTATCAGCGTTATATTCATAAAATGATTATCGCCAGACAAAGAGAAATTGGCACTCGGTCAAGTGTACAAAAGAGAGGCAATGCGATTTCAATTTTATTCACGTTTCATTATTATATATATATATATATATTTTTTATCGCATATTGTTCTTCGCGGTAAGCCGTCCACACGAGGCCGATCCAGAGTTCGTTAACTCTGACCCGTTTTGCGTTTAATTTTCCATCAACCGTCGCCCGACCCGATGACTGTACAATATGCTATTCATAATAATATGTGTTGTACACCTATTTTTCTACTCGTGATTTGCGTCACACATTTGTACACAATACCACACATACACACACACACACACACACTCGACGATAACGTTATAACAGTTAGTTAACTCATTTACAACGGACCACTCGGTTTTCGGTTCAGTCGACCCAAAGGCTGTTAAAAAAAAAAAAAAAAAGCCTAATTATTTTCTCAGCTTCGCGGAAAAAACCTTGAATCATTGATATGTTATCTCTTATCTCTTATCAATTACATATTATCATATATCTCCTATCACTTTTACCCATAGGTAATAAAAATACGGATAGGACATTTCCAATTGAGGCCACTATATTTTTGCGGTCCTGAACTGATCAGAAATTCAGGCCGTTCGTTTACAGTACTGCATACCATTTTATTTAGAATATAAATTTAAAAAAAAAGTCAATTCGTATCAACTTCGGCCTCGGTTTCGTAACACTCGATGACCGCTGTTAAGACGTTATGTCCTACCCATGTTTTTCTTATCTATGCTTATATCATATCTCTAATCTCCTATCTCTAACGCGAAAGTTAAGTTTAACGCAAAAATGGCGACAAGAATATTTTTGTTCTTCTTAAAAAAACTATTACTAATTACTTAAGAGGACGTCTCATCGATAATTTTCAATGGTAAAAAAACATGTTTATTGTTTACACAAAACTGATAAGAGTATCAATCAAACTGATTTCAGAGGTACAAAACACCTACCAAAGATAAGGACAAAATTTACTTATCTTGGAGTTTTGTCTCTAGAATCACTTTGAATGGTACCTTTTACTGTATTGTGTGAACATGTTCAGGTGGGAAAACATTTTTTTTTTAATTGCTGTCGAGGACGCTGAGTCCTAATTACTGAACTAATAATTACATATCACAGTTTTTACCATTAAATTAAGATTTTGCAAAAAATTGCCTACGCCTAACTCCTTAATAAATAGGTGGATAATACGTCCTCTTAATTATAATGCGGTAGACTGTAGCAAAAGAGTAATTTAAGAACCGTTTAAGACCTCATAAAGCATTAGGTACATGTCATTTATGCGCAGTTATGGTACGATTTGTTATATCTATTACAACACTATGTTTACTTGTTACTGCTACATATAAAATATTATAAGAATAAAGAAAATAAAGCTTAACAAATTATGCATGTATAAAAAATAGCTAGAGCTAAACACGAAAAAGCATGAAATGCATCAAAAAATGGTGTCAAATAAAAAGCAAAGGAAGACGGGATATGTCTTTCTTTGCTTTTCATTTATAAAATATTTTTTCACTTGCAATATAGTATAGGTACTATTAACGACTCGTATGCACTTTATCTGTGTTGACTGTGCACAATAATACCGAATGCTTGTGCTACGAGTTTATGATGTTGTGGACAGTGTAGTAAGCTAAAGTGTAAGTGAGTTAAAATATTTCACGGTTGTAATTTCCAATGAATCGTTATGAGATGTGATGTGACCTTCTGGACGAGGTAACTGCGTTTTAAGTCTCGTTCGAATCGATGAAAGGGAAACGTTACCGAAATTCGGTATGTTTATTGTGTGTATTGCGAAATGAACGGAAACGGCACGTAAAAGTTTCAATAAGGAGGGTCGATAAAATTGGAATTATGGTCTTTCCACCCTAGTCCCCGGGTACGACAGTGGACAGGAGGCTCGTAGATCGATACTGTAATGGGGGGGGGGGCGAGAGGGTCGCAATAACCGTGTATGAAGAGCCGTGTATGACTTGTGTTCAACGTTCGGTTTGTATAAAATATATTCTAAAAGGCGGCGGTGTACATATTCAAGGCGGGCAGGGGTGTGAAGGGATTACCGTAGCCGTCGCCCACAAATAATATGATACATCATATATTTATCGACTATCTTCGCAATTAACAACTCGACATGGAAAATCACCACCCCCCCCCCCCCCACCCCCTATCATGACATCCAGAAGCGTGCGTATCGCTAAAAAAATATACTGCGATTGTCCTTTGATTGGACCAATCGTTGGACAAATTAAATCAACCGGAGAGAGGCGAACAAATATTTTTATAATAAAAATAATAATCGCGTTAAGCCCGCACTTTCTCAACCTTTGTAAACGGACGTTTGGAATGTATGTTTATCGCTTTGGAATTCAATAATGACCCCAAAGAACTTAATCTCCCAAAGACATATCGTTTTGCGTTCCTGTGATCTTTTACTGAACTTCAAAAACTGGTCCATATTTTGTTCCCGAATGTCTCTGTAATGTTATTCCTGTTACGCCTGCCTTTGTTATCTATAACCGAACCGTACCACGAAGATAGTGTGTTCAATTCTGACAACTAATATTGGACAGGAGATAATGGGAAGAACCACTGTAGAGTACCTACAAGCACCGGTGCACGCCGATTGATTTCCTTATTATCACAGCTCGAATTCTTATTTCATTTGTGACCCATCGGTTGGGGTAATATTAAACCTTTTCACAGCCGAGTTGTCGTAACTTTCTCCGCGTTCAAACAATGTGTTGTGCACGAAAACAAGCAATTCCTCGGTGAATTTTGATCACAATGCTTTTGTTTGCCGCGAAAAAACTCTCATAACATTGTATTATAACATCCAACCATTGGGAAAACGGAAATGAAGTCGTTAGAACAAGCGGTTAACGCATTTAAGTTGAGGTAGACGCCTATGAGTTATCGGAAGGATTAGTCTTACATAAGACAAGAAAACTAAAACTGCAGTCAACTACTAGTGTTATTAGGAATAATGATTTCAAAAGAACCATCAAAGGATCGCAGCCACTGACCTGAAAGAGAAAGGCACGACGTTCCTACATAAATAATCTGTAGAAACGTCTTTTGGCGTTCTCACATGTTATAATGACACCTCAGTATTGTTAAGCCGATTTATTTCAAACGCAACCGTGTTCTTGACATTTATATACAGTTTTGGGTGAATGGTTACCAACTAATAGGTATAAATAGTGTAGTACAGTGTGTATCATGTTATAACTGTAGTCGAGGACAGCTGTTCAACGTGCAGCTACCATGCACAATAATAATTACCAATTGCGCGTTTGTTAATAGATGACACACAACCGATTCGACGAGGCTCTCAATTTGTACTCTCATTCAAATCATTGTAACGGTATAAAAGAGTTTGGAAAAAGTTTTCGTTGGTCCTGTTCAACTAGGGTGAACCGACTACATTAGACGGAGGCGTTTAAAAGCTGTAAAGGGCCCATAGCCTGTGGGAAACGCGAGGGGACAAAAATGTATTATATCATATATTATTATAAAACCTATAAATTATTATCTCTCGACTATGAATATAATAATATAATCAAATTGTCATCGAGCCGATTATTATATCAAGCTATAAAATTATTATGTTGTAAAGGTTTTCGCGTTAATCCCCCTTTTTTTTTTTTTTGTTCAAATTGGGATTTATTTTTAGCTGTATGAAAATTTACAACAGCCTAGTCGTTCTAAAAAGTACTATACCGCAAAGTAAACGGGCGGTATTACATTTAAAAATATTTCTCTAAACACGTTATGTTTATAATATGTATTGTACTCGCGACAGAGTCTATTGAATAATATAACACAACTCCTATTGAGTTATTCACCAGGAATGTTGTCATAAGTAAGTACG
This sequence comes from Adelges cooleyi, assembly GCF_023614345.1. NCBI lineage: Eukaryota > Metazoa > Arthropoda > Insecta > Hemiptera > Adelgidae > Adelges > Adelges cooleyi. The sequence goes on along the minus strand of NW_026095926.1, from coordinate 738,583 downwards.
TGTCGCCTGCACAACCGAACACTTCCATATAAGTGAAACGGTGAGGTATACACGTCATGTTTATAGAGTCGCCTTCAACAACTATTCTTGACGTTAATATATTTTTTTTTTTTTTTTAGGTTTAACGTGATTTATAACAAATCAAAAGCCATCAAAATAATCAAATTCGTATCGTCTTCATTTTATAATTTTTTTAAGAAAATGTATGTCACTTTGTCCCTAATACTGAGTTTTAGCTATATGTATACAATTACAATCACAACGTTTATTGTTAGTGTAATTAGGTAGTAGATATACAGTATATCATTATTACACGGTGCAGGTCCTTTCTTCTGGTTGCGGCGTCTACCAAGGTTATAATATCAATAGGTCATAGGTATAAGTACATTATTATACCTACTACCATCGTCTAACAGTGTGATGCTCATTGTAGCATAAATATAATAATATATGTGTAGATACACAGTACTCATAACGGCTGTGAACAGTTCAAACAACATAATATCTAATATTTTTTTTTTAAATATTCATTGAGCAATTTAAACATGTCATTGTACACATTCAATTATGATTTTATCTTAGATGCGCAGCTGAGAAGGTGTTACTTTTACAATGATGCGTTTTTATTCATTTTTTTTTTCACTAGATCCTTCTGTGTTCTAAATCACTTCTATCTTCTATGAGGCAATAGGTTTTTCGACTTGATTCGACTGATGGTAAAACTAACTTGGTCATATAAAACTAAAAAAAAAACCCAACCAAGTACAGTGCAAACAAACACAGTAAAACTGGGCGTGACAGGAAATACCATCAAAACAGTCTACGGTTATACCGTTAAAATACACAATCGGCTCAATCCAAAACTAAATCTAAAAAGAAAGTCATCACCATAATATTATTATCTAATAATCAATATACCATTTTCAGGTATTCGCAACAAAACTAAGCGTATGGTAAACTTCCTGCAAACTAGTTGGACGGTTTTAAAACGAAATCTAAAATCATAATATTACTTACTAAGTACTACGATTGATTTGTATACCGTTCTCTCGTGAGACAGAGTATGTATTTATCAGACCGTCCAGACCACTCGTTCCAACAGTTTCCCACGCTGTCGTTTCGACCTATTCGATAAAATAAAACGAATTCAAACAATTTTAACATCTATGGTGTACTCATTTGTTGTACACCATTCGAATAAAACGTTATCCAAACAATCATCTAGATAACACATTATTCGATAATCGAGTAAAATGTATTTCAAAAATAATTACTCGAATAATTCAACTCGATTGTTCGAAAAAAAAGTTATTAGAATAATTAAAAGTTCAATTATTCGAATAATTATTTGTTTTTAAACACACAAAAGTAGAATGTATACTGCGTATGTTACAAATCCCCTGTATATCTATTTAGGAAAAAAAAAATGTTTTATTCGAATAAGAGTTTGCACAACTCTGATTGTATTATTATTGTTGTGGCAAATTTTATTGCAGCTAATCGCAATACGCCGTTTACAACGCGTACAACGCGACTGCGGTAACGATCTAAAAAGCGATTGGGTTACTTTAATTTTATTTTTTTTCCCCCTTTAAATGTTAATTACACGGTGTAATTTTCAAAGGAGGGTTCGCGAACAAACAAACAAAAGTTGGCGGCGGATGGACTTGCGGCGTTAACACGTTTCCGGTTTGAATTATAGGCAGTGCCCGTGTCTTGCCATCCACCGCTGTCGGTGGATCATTACTCCCCCGGCTGTTCCGACCGAATCCGTCACGCTCTTGTTTTTTTTTTTTCACTTCGGTTTACCCACGCAACATCCGATGAGAGGCTACTAAAAAAGTATATACTATAAAAAACCGATTTAACACGTGTAGGTACGATAATAATGCGCGTAGTAACACTGCGAGGACGTCCACGACAAAAAACGTCCAACGCTTACACACATGTAGGTATGAACCGCCGGACAACGTCTCAGAAGATAATAGACTTTTGTAAATTATCCTTTTTTTTTTTTTTTTACACCTACAAAGTATTAATAGTCGGCCCAGTTTTAATTTATTCGTCAAAAATATAACCTCGTGTGTTTAAAAAAAAAAATAATAACAAACAACACTTATCCCAGATCTGATTTAAAAAACGCTTTACGCGTTGCAATATTTATATAAAAATAAAAACTCAAGAAAGTTTTTTCGCTATATTTAAAAAACTTATGCAATCATTTTATAATTCTTAAAAAAATTACACAATCACAAAAACTTTCAAACATTTAATATAACAAAAAAACTAACAATCCCAACACAAAAACCCCATTTAAACAAAACTAAATAAACCCCAAACATGCCTACCCATCCTCCTTATACAATAAACAACTACAACCTAATCACCTTATTAATATTCCACCAAAACCAAATAAAAATCCTACACCTAATCCTTACCAAAAACTACTAACCTCCTAAACCTAATCACACGGCTCATAATCTCATGATTTTTTCACCTTTTTTTTTTGCAAATATTTTGCAAAAATCAATGCAACCAAACCTTTACCCCAATCATATCCCAAAAACTCACCTACCAATTTCAACCTAAAAATTAATTAAATTATTTTCAGACAAAAACCTCCTGGACATCCCCTCAACATTACCTCTCAACCCCAAAACTCCCCCCTCCACCCCCCTTTACCAAAACATTTTCAATACCCTCACAAGACTCCTCCAAGACCTCATTCGTCAAGCATCATTAACAATACTCACAAACTTTAAAAAAACTTACAATTGCCACAATATTCATCATAACAAAATCCCCCCCCTCACCCATATATAATTCACTTATCACTGTAACACACCCGTCACTTAAATCCTTTACCAAAACATAAAATATATCCCCACATTGAAAAAATTGAATCCCTTTAACTCTATAAAACCATGAGACAATACTATATAACATACACCACATCACACACACATACCACCACCAATATACACAATACTTTAACAAACCTATATATTCCTGACATGTTAATCACCATGATATCCCTAATTACAGGGTGGTATCAAATAAACCACCCAATTACACCAAATACCATAATATACTGTAAATGTTATAAAACACTGTTAACCCTAATTCCTCGGCCTACCCCAACACCCGCACTTCCATTACTTCCCCCTCCCTCTTTCCATACCACGCAACCCCCCTAATCCCCCACCCATACCCCCCATAAGAGAATAAAACAAAAACACAACACGGTTATTATTATTAATTCCTTAACAATCACCGGTAAAAATTTGATACGTCGCTCGCCCATAACAACAACAACAAAAAAAATTATGGGTTTTTTAACACCACCACACTCAAAAAAATCCACCCCCAATACCTCACCACAACCCCCAAATATTATACCTTCAAACAAATTTCCCCCTTTAATCCCCACAACAACCATTTCGCCAAACCTATTACCCATATAAACCCCCCCCCCCTAAACATTATTAAATTATACCAGTTACACAAGTAACTTCATTCAAACCTTCCCCCGAGCCTAAGGATTTCCCATAAAACACAAAAAACAAATCACAAAAACTTGTACCCCTAACAAATATTAAAATAACTTACCCCATCCCCTCCCCCAAGTCAAGGACCCCTGGTTTTCCCGATAAAAACACACCAACCACACCAATAAACAACCCTACCCCTGAATCAAAACTGTACTAAAATTTCTTTACAATACAGTTTAACTATTAAATTAACTTTTCCAAAAACCCATATCCTCCATAAACCCAAACCCTTTTAATATACAACTTCTACCCTAATTATTAACATTTAACTCCACCTCACCCCCAAGACCACTTATCCCACTAATTCCCTCCAAAATCCCTCAATCCCCAATCCGGGCAATCTACAACAACTAAACAAATAACCACCCTTCAAAAAGACCATACAAAATGAACACACATGTTAACACATCCAAATATAATTAAAATAATACCCAAACACTACAAGGAAAACAAACAATTAGAACACATTAAAAATATAAATAAAATATAAATCAACATGTGTTAACTTAACACCCATTAACCAATCCAAAACCCACTTCAAACAGCTCATACTAATAACACCATTGTGTTTTATCCCATCAAAATTTAACGTTCAAACATCATCCTAGCTTCAATCCCCATCACTATAAAAACACTCCCAAAACAATTTAATTGTGACGAATATTATAACACCATCACGTTACAAAGATCCCCCCAGACCCACAACTGAAACCATTCACAGTGTGTTATAGCACCCTCTTCACCTATTAACAAAATTCAAACCGCACCATTTCCCGAACCCTAACCCCAGTTAAAATTTTCCTCATAACATTATCAACCACCTTACCCCATCTCCACTTGGATTATAAAACCCCAATTAACCCTATTAAACAACCCCCCCCCCCCCCCACCAACAAACAAATATTTACCTATTATACCTACATCAACAAAACTTTTCACCTCAATTTCCCCACTAATACCCAATCACCACCACAACCAAATAACCATTACTCCCAGAATCTACACTTCAAATCCCATAACTACACTCCCAGGGCCCATAACAAAGATACGGAACCAAATAAGACTACCCGCCACACAATATTTAAAAAATATCACCCACTAAAATCCCCCCTAAACAGAATTCCCATACAAAACCGAAACTATACCATTAAACTACACAAATAATGTAATCAAAACTAACACCCACTATAATTCCCCTACTCCCCACAATAGTTCCCAAACTCACCACCAGACCCCAAATCCAATACTTAAACAACAAACCACCCAAAACAACCTAAAGCAAAACCCATGCCCAATCCCCCAACAAATACCCCCCACACATATCTTTAAAATAATCCACCAAACCCCTCTGACCCCGAGAACCCCAAAACATCCTCCCATCCTAAACACAACACCTACCATTCTGTACCAAACACCCCAAATGACACCGTTTATCACCCTCATAAACCAAACCAATTCGTGTCACCAAAACTCATATCCTTTAACATACCCCCCCAACCCAAAAATCAAAACACCATTCCCCCCCTCGAAACTCGAAAAGCATTCTACTAAACTCACCATGACTACACTTAAAATACACAAACACTATTCCTAATCACAAAAACACCGTTCTACCAATTTAATTCAAATACTTAATACAAAATCACCTCACCAAAACTTTCAAAACCCTTTACTAAACCTGCAACAAGGACAACTTATTAATTTATACGTTTTAAAAAAATGCACCTAAATAAAATCATTATCTTATATCATAACCACCAAGAACTAACCCCCCTACAGCACATTTCATTTCCACCTCCCCTCCAAATGATCACCATCCCACCAACCCCCATAACCCCCCTTCTTACCCCTGTCCCCTATAGGTAAAAGTTATGTAAACTTTTTCACAAAAACCCCCCATCCAAATCACCTGGCATCACTTTTAATTTAAGAATCCCCTCCATCACCAACTTAAATAACACCATTAAACAAACCCTAACCACTTATTCCCCCCCAAAAAAGACCCCCAATGATTAACAAAAACCAAATACGTTTACCTCCAATATCCAACATCCTACCCCTTTCAAAAAAGATTTCAAATTCCCTCATAAACCCCTATACTCACATGCAATAAAACTCCTAAACGCCACAACCTTTTTCTATACACATGCACACCCCTTTATATTAACTATAAACCCCTTTTCAATCCAACCTCTAATGTTCCACATATTTTTTTAACTAATACTTCCCTAAATAATCTCAAATAACAAGTGTTAATAAGGCATATTTTATTAAACATTAACCATTAAAAATTACTAAAAATTAAGAAACAGTTAGTTTTAACCAATTCCCCCCCCACTTCCCCTCCCCAGCTTAAACAACCCCTACAAAAAATTAACCAACAAAAACCACCCACAAACAAACTATTCCCCCCAAATTTAACAACATTTAAACACTTCCATCCTCCAAAAAAAAAAACACAACCAACAAACAGGAACAAAAACAATAAAATAAATCCTTCCCTCCCAAAAGAAACCTTCTAACTTATCAATCTCAAAAATTTACAACAACCAAAACAATTTTGCCCCATCTTATATTTAAAAATATAAACCCCTATGTCCTTCAAGACCATCCAACAGAACGTGTCCCCCACACAACATAAACCTACTCCCCACACCAATTAACAAAAAAAAACCCCAAGAATACTCAATCTCCTAAAAAACTGGGCTACTGGGCTTTGTGCGACGTGTGCGTGTGTTATTTATTTATGCCCGTAATAAAATATAAATATAATAATACAACGGAAACAATGGACTTGGAATACCGTGCCGCCGTTACTGCCTCCACCGGTAAACCGTTATGTCCTTTTACTGCGGCATACGGTGTGCATAACAATAATAATAAAAAAAATAATAATAATAATGCCTACGGTATTATGTGTGTGTGCGCGCGCGACCACGAGCAATTGATCCTGATCACAACGGCGACTAAACCGGCGAGTGAAGCCAAGTAACACAAAGAAATCGCCCAACAACCCCACCGACACTTCCGTAGAACACTCGAAAGAGCAAAGCTACTCGTTTTGTTGTATTTTTCTTTTAAATCATTATTGCCATTTTTTTTTCTCTTTCATTATTCACGTCTACGCCACTAAACAAAGAACGGTTTGGCGGGCTGTCCTTTTTTATTAGAGTTTCTATAAATATTTCAACACACTCGATCATTTATTATAAAAATTAACACGCTAAACGTGTTGAATCAATACAGAGTTGATTAAAAAATGTAAATCATCCACACACACACATCGCCCACTTGCGGTACGCGAATAATTATAATATTATCAAACCGTACTTACGCGGTACGTGCTTCGTTTGCATTTAACTTTAGCAGGACGCGTCTCATCGGTGATTTCCAATGGTAAAATCATGTTTACACAAAAACGTTAAAAGTACAGTTTAAAGTAATTTTAGAGAAATATAGAACCACATAAGTTCCCTGGAAAATTGTATCCTCTATCTATTTTATTATAAGTATTTTACCTGTAAAATCACTTGAAAGGGTCCCTTTTTCGTTGTCAAGGATACCGTTTTTAGTCCGAACATATAAATTAACTACCAAAAAGCTGAATCATAATTACTGTACTAATAATTACCCATCACAGTTTAACCATTAAATTAAGATTTTCCAAAAAATTGCCTACACTTAACTCCTTAATAAATAGGGGCTTCCTCTTAATGCGAAGCTGTTTAAAAATATTAACAGCCAAAAGTGTATTAGGAGACACCCAGAATGAAGAGGCTCCATTCAAAAAAACAGTAGTATGTGTATGAGACAAATTATGCTGGAAGTAGGAAATAGGGCAGAATGAAGGAGCATTCCATTATTTAACCAATCTGCGAACTGACATCAAATAGAAGTGTATCAGAATATAAGGAGCAAAAGTTTTGTACGTTCACGACAAGCTTACAGTACCTATTGGTAGTTTTATTTGTTTGTTGTTCGTGTAAAATGTTCGTTTTGCCCCGTTATCTAACGTTCTACATCAGCTATCCTAATTAAACTTATACCGTCATACCGGTTAAATGAAATTATGTAGGTAGGTACACCGGTCACCGGCTACTCGATAAACATATAAACCAAAACTAGATATCCATCTTGTGTCATAAGCACGTTTTGCACGTTAAACGCAATAGCGGGTACACAAAATAGTAAATTACCATGGCCAACAGCATTATCAAAATATTATTATAGTTTAGTCAGCAAAGCTCGTGTAGAACAAACAGCCTTTATACTCGATAGACTTTATCGATGCACGGATCCAAGGAAGAAGAATATTCTCCACATCCATACTAACCTTCGAAAAATGTAATTGAATAGTGCAATTTCGTTTTAAGATAGCCAATCAGGTAAAACGACTCCGTCCAAACGATAATGTCGAATCAAAGTAGACTTTTCCACATCGGTTCTAGTCATGCTTCAATGAACACTGGCCTTCAATGGAGGCGTATGCGTTTAACGTATTTTACCGTACAACGTTCGAATTACAAATTATGTCAGACCAATAATTGAGTTATCTCGTCAAATGTAAGTGATTTGTACAAAACACCACATCAAACTCTGAAGTATGAACCAGCCATCGAGTACTTAGGTAAATACTTACTCGTGGTAATACAGTAGGCACACTGTAAAACAAGTATTGGAAGCACTATATTAATAATCCTTCTAAACTTGTTTCACAAGTCTACCCGTCTCACGAAGTTGCGTGACGTTAATTGATTCAACATTGCCAAATCAGTGTCAGTTTAGATGATTGTGATCTACCGGTTCGCTTTTGAACATCAACGAATTTCAGACAAGCTGCTCTAGCGTTTGTTTCTAGATCAGTTTGCATGACGAATGAAGATCATATGGTTGCCCAACGGCTTGTGATAAAATGACTCCCGTGGTTAATCCTGAAGGAATTACAAAATCTCGAGTAGCGACTAGCGTTCCAAGCGGACAACGTTTTCAACTTTACATAAATTGTGATTATAACCACAGTTTAAAACAATAACGCCCTACGATTGGTCGTTATCTCGAATCACGGATAGGAGCGCTAGTAGTCAATGGAAACACATTTTTTTGAGCTCTTTCGGGCACTTCGGATGACTTTCGCCATTTGTTTAATAAAATGAAACCGCTCTTGACGAAGACAAATCTCGTTGAGCGGGCAACGGACTTTGCAACAACGTTGCGTTATGCACACAATAATAATAACAATAATTGTAATATAATAACGACCAAGACAAAACGGTGACGAAAAAGTGTGCGTTCATTGAGTGCGGCTCGGTTGAACCTATACCAATGCACGGACAGACCGAGGAACGTCTCTTTGTGTGTCCATTCAACGAAGACAATCATGCGTGAAGTAACTGTAGGCGTTATGCATGGACGAAACGAGAATCTGTTTACTGTTTCCGTTGGATGAACTCGACTGGAATGCTGTGTCCTGTGTATACATGTATTATATATTATGGTGTGTCTCGCGTGATTTCGATTAATCTTTAACATGTACTACTCTGCTCTCTTATATAGTAGGTACTTACCCGCGACCGCATATACGCATTTCTTTACTAGCCGTGTTCGTGTTTTGGTAATATTTTACGAATTATAAACAGAACGAAAAACAAACCGTCCAAGTTCATAGTCATCTCCTGAAAAGTTAATATGAAATGGACTCGGATATTGTTGTGCCGTTCAAGTACAAAAATTATAATAACTTTGCACAATTGAAATATTTCATTATTTTTAAGCTTAAGTTTTGTCTGGATATTCGAATAATTACGTTTAGAATTATCAGAATATCAAATGGTTTTAGTAATTATTTATGAATATATTCGAATAACTTTTACTTGATTAATGTGTTATCCAGATGATTATAAAATACAACTTTTTATTCGAACGATGCACAACTCTGATTACAGTCAAAGTTGTGCAAATTCTTATTCGAAGAATTATTTTGAAAATTGTTCAATTATTTGGATAATTATTTTTGAAATAAGTATTACATGATTCTCGAACAATGTGTTATCTAGATGATTACTTAGATAACGTTTAATTCGAATAATGCACAACTCTGCCAAGAGAAAATATACCATACAAATCATTAATAATAATCTCTCCTCGCGCAGGTTCCCTGACAGATTGGGATATAAAGTGGAACGAAACGTATATGTGTTATAGCACACAATCACACAGCAATGAAACCCTAACATTGAATTTAACACAGTTAAACCATTATTGTCGATAACCGCATACACATTATATTCAACACCGACCACATCAGTGTAAAAATATATAACACGGCACTTGTTTTATTTGTAGTTGCACAACTTGGTCGGGCTTACGCGGACAATTTGTCAAAAGGTGTCGCATTTGGACGGCTTTGCGAGTGCGAACTGTTGGCTTGGAGACCGCAAATAAATTATAAACTCTGATTCGCGCGGAGAGCGGTAAAAGTTTGACAGTTTTTGAGGATTTCCTCGCATAATTGGAACGATTTCGATTTCGGCGATCGCAAAGTGTTAATTTAAATTTCACACAACACCGCCGCCACTATGTGGATCGGCCACTTGAAAATATGCAATTTTTGAATTCCCAATTTGAGATTTTCCCAAACGTTTGCAAGCATTTCGTTGGCAATAAAACAGTCACCAAGCAATTTCGGTTCGAGCGATTTAGATCGCCGAGAGAGTGCACGTGATTGTCAAGTGATTAGTGATCAGACATTTATAGCATACGTGTTTTGTGGCCAATTGACTGTTTTGCGAACTGTAGATTTAATTATTTTACATAACGTCATCGTGTGACAACGCGATGAACAGCAAAATATATCGTTTGGTCGGCAATTGAAATAAAGCGATTATCATAAAATATGCGATCATCGTGTGCGCGCGCGTCTTATTACATAAGAACAAATAACTAGATCCGATACCGTCGAAACCTTGCTAAAAACTATAACAAACAACAACCGCGACGTTTTTTATTTCATATTAATTGTCGAAATGCAAAACGGGCGCATTAATAAATAAATATTCTTGTTGCTAAAATAGTTCTGCGCTACGGTCCGTGGTCGAACAAACGGTGGCTGCTGAATTACTCGGAGACCGAACGGTCAACGCCGACATTAAAAACACTAGCATGCTATTATAATATGCCACTACTATGTACTTATATGGCCGTTATTATGTGTACACTACACACACCGTAAAACTATAAATTATCTAACATATGGCCCGACAATGAACGCGCTGTTGGTGTTGTGCTAAGCCCGATTTGTCGCCCACTGCCACCGCGGCGGCGGTATATATAATCCACTGATATCATAACCAGTTATGCTGTAATATCGGATAACATTGCTATAATAATATTACTATTAGTTACCTTACCGTGCGGCTCGACCTTCCACCAATGTCAACCGCGTGTAGCAAACAAACATATTTTCTAACGCGGACGATTTAACGACGAACGTCTTGAGCCTTTAAGCGGCCCAAATGCAAGTCTAACGCCGTGAAATGTGATAGCCAGGTCGTTCCACGTGAAATCGCCCAAATAATAGTTCAAAAATGTTTGACAATTTTCATCACATGTCCTTGAAACCAAAAAAAATTATTAAAACAAATTAATCCAAAAACACCTCATGTCCCTGACTCTGTGGTTCAACCGTCGATAGTGGTATCAACGTGAAATCTGCACAGTTAAAATTCTTATTAGGTTTACTATGACCTAGGGCAATAAACATATCAAGAAGGCCACGTACCCCCTATTCATTAACGAGTTAGTTGTAGGCAATTTTTTTGCAAAATCTTAATTTAAATGTTAAACTTTGATGTGTAGTTATTAGTTCAGTAACTAATAAAATGATTACACATCACAGTTTACTCTTTAAATATTAAGGTTTTGCAAAACATTGCCTACACCTAACTCCTTAATAAATTACTGAATTAGGAAAAACATTTTAAACCGTGTTATGTGTTGAGATTATTAATTTATTATAATATGATAAATCCGTTGGTCTTAGTTTCATCGTTATTTTAATGAGTTACTTAGAAGAATTTCTCAGATTGACCAGAAAACGACTTCGGCTTCTCGGCTTTCATATTTGTTGTTGTTTCTAAATCCGCAAGGGAAGTATGACCAAGTATATAAGAATTGACACTAAGTCAATTACCAATATCGGTTACAGCAATAGTCAGGCCCGTCGAAAAACCTACTATTTTTTTTTTGTGTCGGGCCGTGTAAATTAAGAAGACCCCCTATTTATTAAGAAGTTAGGTATAGGCAATTTTTTGCAAAATCTTAATTTAAAGGCTAAACCGTGATGTGTAATTATTAGTTCAGTAACTAGGACTCTTCATTTCATCATTGAGAGCGGTTTAAGAAAAACATTTTCATCTAAACATGTTCACGCAAAACAGGAAATGGTACCCTTCAAAGTGATTTAAGAGATAAAACCCCGAAAAAAGTTGAAGACAAGCTGATTTCCAAATGAATCCTTTTATGCGTTTTGCATTATCTACAGCTAAAGTTGATTGAAACATTCCTGTTCAGTACTTTGAGCTAATCAAGAATTATTAGTTAGAATTACTCAATTTGTATATTTCTATTTGAAATAAAAATAATTTTAATAAAAATAGAATTTTCATATTTTTGGCGTTCAATTAAACCAGCGCAATAATTATTTTTACATTTTATGCAAGTTCCATTAAAATTATATCCATTGAAATAATTTATTTTGATATTTTCATTACTCTGACATTTGGGCACTATGATTGACGTTATATTTTGAAGGCTTTGCGGCACTTGTTTTTCTTGTTCAATTCAGTTGAAATTTTCCATACTCACTTATGTTCTTAGAGATGATAAAAAAAAAATTGCATGAGCACCAGTTTTTAAAATATCAAATAAGTATTGATGAAAATAACAATACCACCCTAGTCTAGAAATTTCCCCATCTCCAATGGGGAAATTGGATGCCTTGAAAGTATTGTTAGTTTGCCGCACTTAATATTGGCACTTGTTCAAATTATCAATTATAGAACGATAATGATACATTAACCGCGGCGATGTTATAGTTCTGTTCGGAACGATTGCGCTTCTGACTCGCAATGATCATTAAAAAATATACATAATATAAATACACATCGTTGTGTTAGTCCAGTAAAAATGTTTAATCGTTTTGTTGTATTATTATGCCTGTTACGCGAGTTTAGTTTCGACGTCACAGCGTCATTGACTTGTTTTATTGCCGGCCGCCAATGAACGACGGTTGAAGCCACAAGACAAGATGCATGATGTCAATCTGAGCAGTATAATAACACACACTGTGAATGTGCTAGTGTGTTTAATAACTAAAATTACTATCAAAACAAGAAGCAAAGCTAATTGTTGTGTAGGTAACGTGTTGTGCCAGAGGCGCTTATAGGGAGAGCAGCCAATAGTATGTAGTGCTATTGACCGAGATTGTTTTCTTTTAAATTCCCAAATTTTTTGTAATTTATTTGCATATATGTTACCGCAAAACTAAAGAAAACATAATATTACTATAATTTGACCGACCGTTAAAAATTAATCGAACACGGATCCCACTTAAATGTTCAACGACTCGTTTAAACTCTCAATGAGCGTTCAAGTTAATAATCAAAGACCTAAATCAAGATGTTCAAGACAAGTAATAAATTTAAATTATGCCATTTGATGTAAACATAGGTTCGTCCATTTTAATCGTTGGATACATAAATAATAAACAACAAGTAATGAGATGGTAAATAAACTGCAAAAAGAATGACTCTATTGGTGATTTTTTATTTATTTACAAATTATTCATTGATTATTATTCACGAACAAACTAATTGTTCGCACTATTCGAGTTTTAAAAAAAAAAAAACAATTTTTAATTAATTTTTCCGAACTGAACAACACTTTATTATTTAATTCAGCCATCATTAATGGCGAGGACCAGCAGCTAATCAGTATAATTTATATGAGTTCTGACAATATTCAGTCACGGTACTATTAGCCGTTTAAAGTGAACGTTGTGCAAACAGATTGATGACGGTTTACTAGCAGATAAGCTTACAGCAAATTCCCCTTTTCTTTTATTCAAGTACTAGTACGGTCATTGATTTTTCACTTCAATACTTCACGAAGCTCCCCTTTAGCCCAATAAAGAAATGGACTAATAGTAAAAGGAGAGAGAGAGAGAGAGAGAGAGATCCGAAGGTCAATAATATTAAAAAGAAATTTAGCTGGATTGCAATAATAATATGATAACATCTGTTAATAGACATTTTAAAATGAATTTGTATTTATTATTATTATTTTGTTCACTCAGTTCTGTGTTGTTAAATTGTTTGGAAAATGGTTAGTCAATATTGTGTCGATAAACAGCCAGTCAAACAAATTGTTATTGCAAAATAGTCATTTTCTGGAACTTGACAATACTTTGAGCTACTTGGGGAAAAACATTATAAGAAAAACATACTGAACCAAGTGTACTTACCAACAGTAATGTATAGTAATAATAATATAGTCATTATCAACATTTATCTACAGTGGTCTTAATGAATGAAATTTTACATACATAATTTAAACACCAACTTAAAATGAGAAATAAAAGTTTATGACATTTGATAAATTGCAGTTTTTGAAAATTGTTTAGTATATTTGATAAAAATATTGAAATATGAAATAAATCCAATAACCTATTTAATAGTTGTTGCTTAGAGATGGACTATGTATTTATTGTTGTGTTCATAAATCGAGTTTTTTATTTCCCAAATATTAGGAATAATTATCATAATTTTTTTTTTTTTAAATAGTAGTTAATTTAATGGTTATTATCGTACACGTTAAAACCAAACTCGATTTGTAAGGTTGTTTAATATATTTTATACTTATACTAAATGTAATAATGCCTTCGTGAGCATAATTAATAATAAATAAAGATATGAATAATAACTAGAATATTATGTTCTAGCCAGTAGTAGCCTACCACACGCGCATAAGTGTTTTATAAGCTCCACCTTACGATTTGAATGAAGTAATTATAATAACAAAATCAACTAGGTAATTTAGTAACACTTTACTTTCATCGATAACAATTAAAAGTTATAACAGTTATATTTTGTGATAACGGTTGTGATAACAGTAACCACTGTGGTAACTTGGGAGCTTCTGACCAAACGCCAGACAACGGCACTATGCGCAGAAACCGCAAAACGCATTACTCCTCTCGTATGCGCTTGCGCAGACAGGAGCGACGCGTTTTGGTTTCTGCGCATAGTGCCGTTCTCTCGTGAAACGGAGTGTAGTATTTATCACATTACGGTTGTGTTTTTTGACATTTTAATGTCTTAGCTCTGGCTAATAACCGAAAAAAGCGTTATCAAAAAAAGAGTTACCAAAAAAGCGAAACGAAAATTACCACACGGAGATGGGGTTGGGAATGGGGATGGATGGGGTTGGGGTGGAAGATAGGGGTGGAGATAGGGGTAAGAGATAAGAGATATGTTGTACGTTCAACGTTAAAATTAGAACTAAATGATAAATTCAAAATAATTTAAAGGTCCAAATTCTCTAGGAATTGTTTTAAGCCAGATATTAAACACCACAATATTAGCCAGAAACTTGATATGTATTATATTATACTGGCCACCTTAGATACTAGGAGTTGTAGTGCTGAGTAACTTTGTCTTTTTTTGTAACCTTTCGACTGGTGTGACTCGCTAACCTAACCTAACCTATTTATCCGGAAATTTATTCGGTTCTTCAACGAGACATTGAAATTGTCTATCGTGGTTGCAGACTCGGGTGAAAAATGTTTTCAAATTTAATTTGTTTTTTGCCAACAGACAATCGTACGGTTTTAACACATCACATACAAAGTGATGCCCGGTATGCGTGTGTGTGTGTGTGTGTATACAAGGCTCACGTCAATAATGTATTACATTATTATCTGCCGCTGTTGTTACTCCTGCGGTGGGTACAGTAGTTGTGGTGACGGTGCGGTGGTAGACGTGGAGAGAGGAACAAGCGCAGTCGAGTGGAAAACACCATTAGCCGGACGTCTTGTCTTTTCTCTCTCTCTGTTTTTTTTTTTTTAGATAAACCGCTCGGTCGCTGTTGTTGAAATAATATATAACGTGTAATATATTCATACGGTATAGTGAATATTATAATGTCACATTTTCGGTTTTGTTTTCTATTCGGAAACGAGACAATGTGTGTCAATTATATTTTCGAAAAAAAATAATTTTACAAAAATACACACATTTATTATTAGATTTGAAAATCTCGTCGACACTCGTGTTAGATTATTTTTCTTTTTAAACCAAAACACGTTTTACACAAACACCGTCTTCAGTCGCCATTATTAGGAGGTGGTGGTACCTACACTTGTCTTGTCATCTAAAATTTACCTATCCGAATTCCTTTTAGGTCGGTGCCGCCCGCAGAGTGCATTATGTGCATCTTATTAGTACTATGCAGTCCTACTAGTATTGCTATCGTGAAGCGTTCCAATATTAGGTTTGATGTTTTTTAATAAAAAAAAGCATCGTCATCTTCACCATCGGTATCATCAGATTAATGACCTAATTAAAACAACTCATAATTTATGTACAATTTGGCTAAATTAAAATAATTTATAAATTATTTTATTACTCTATTATGCCTACCTAATTATGTAGCTTATTAATTAATATATTGTAAAAACAAGATTATGTTGAAAAAAATAAAACATAAATAAATAAATAACAATAACGATAAATCGAAACAAATATGAAACACTAGTATATACTAACATTAAATGGTTTTAAATTATATGATGTAATGCTATATTCTTTTGTTTTATTTGTCGTGTCAACGCTTACTTTACAGCTGATAAATTGTACACTTTATTTCAAACAATTGGGACCATAATCGAATGGCATAGCTGCAGTGTTCAGTGTTGTCTTGTGTGTGTGTACAAATTCCTGGTGGTTCGAGATTGAATTATTTGAAAAACTTTTTTTTCATTAAAATAGTCACTCTGCGATATAGTTGTGCGCATGATATTGGCTATTGACCAAACCGATTTTGTTTAAAAATAAAACAAAATAAACATTTACTCAGAGTTTGCCAGTTACGTTATAAATAATTATCCGATTCTTGGCGATAGAAAGAGACCTTTAACGAGTAGTAAATCACGGTGTACCGTCTGACGACCATTGACCATATACTTAATTTATAAAAGAAAATGCTTCCATAGCAAAAAAAAAAAAAACAAACACATGTCTGGCAAACGTTTTCTATCGAGAGAATATTTTCGTTATTGCTTAATATATATTTTAATACCTTTGCCGTTGAACAAATAAAGTCTACACCGGCCGCGACATTCCACAGCCGGTGATCTCTTCTTCTTCTTCTTTGTACAGGCACCGGGATGTCTATATAGAAAACCGCGTCTTTGTGTACTCTTCGGACCACAATACCGGCCAATTCGTTTTCCATTCTGCCAAATAATACCTTTGAATATCTTTCGCGGGTATACCGCCGGAATCGGTACTATAAGAATTTCATAAGATTCGGTCCTCTTCTTTACTTTTTCCGCATACACAACACCATCACAAAACCTTATCTCTTAAGTCTATTTTATTGACGCAGACACTGAACTCAATGTACGCACCACGGTCGGCCGCCAATTTGTAAAAAGTTATTGTTTTTTCCATGATATTTATTGTTTTTTCCATGATTTAGCATTTTATACGTTAAGGAGTTATCATCACCTAACCTAATATTTTTCAATATAAATCACGGAAAAGAAACTATTGGCGTTTTTACTCTCTGCGAAATCGGTACACAAAATGGCTACCTCCATCCTTTGGCCGACTATAGTATAGCGGCGGTCACGGCAAACGAAATACACTTGACCGTTACCTAGTCCGGATTATTATTTTACTTGTTTGTGAATGTAATAATATGTATAAAGCATATCATGGCCGCAGACCATAGTGTTTGTACATCTGTTTAAAATTAACCGAGCAACCGTATCGAAACGAATCGTGTGTGGACGCGCGTGTCGTAGCCGTTTCTAACGCACTTGTCTGCATACGATTACTGTTGTTGTGTTGCTTTTCCTTGTCCTTTGAGAAGTATCTTGTCCTCCTCGCCTCCCACACCGACGTCCGTTCTGTGTACGGTTAGGTTAGGTTACACTAAACGTTAAGTTTTCAAGATGATTTCCAATGGTAAAAACATGTTATGTTTACACAAAACAGATAAATAATACCGTTTAAAGTGGTTGAACACTTATAGTTTAAAAGATGAGAGGGCAAGATTACCAGGTTTAAAAAATGCATTGTGGACTAGGGTGGTATTGTTATTTTCATCAATACTTATTTGATATTTTAAAAACTGGCGCCCATGCAATTTTTTTTTATGATTTCTAAGCACGTAAGTAAGTATGGCAAATTTCAACTGAATTGAACGAAGAAAAACAAGTGCCACAAAGCATTCTAAATATAATGTCATAGTGCCCAAATGTCTGGAATTAATGAAAATATCAAAATAAATGATTTCAATGGATATAATTTTAATGGAACTTGCATAAAATGTAAAAATAATTATTGCGCTGGTTTAATTAAACGCCAAAAATATGAAAAATCTCATTTTATTAAAATGCTTTTAATTTCAAATAGAAATATACAAATTGAGTAATTCTAACTAATTATTCTTAATTAGCTCAAAGTACTGAACAGGAATGTTTCAATCAACTTTAGCTGTAGATAATGCAAAACGCATAAAAGGATTCATTTGGAAATCAGCTTGTCTTCAATTTTTTTGGGGTTTTATCTCTAAAATCACTTTGAAGGGTACCTTTTCCTGTTTTGCGTGAACATGTTTAGATGAAAATGTTTTTCTTAAACCGCTCTCAATGATGAAACGAAGAGTCCCAGTTACTGAACTAATAATTACACATCACGGTTTAGCCTTTAAATTAAGATTTTGCAAAAAATTGCCTACACCTAACTTCTTAATAAATAGGGAGTATTTTTAATTTACACGGCCCGACACAAAAAAAAAAATAGTAGGTTTTTCGACGGACCTGACTATTGTTGTAACCGATATTGGTAATTGACTTCGTGTCAATTCTTATATACTCGGTCATACTTCACGGTTGCGGCTTTAGAAACAACAACAAATGTGAAAGCTGAAATCGTTTTCTGGTCAATCTGATAAATTCTTCTAAGTAACTCATTAAAACAACGATGAAACTAAGACCAACGGATTTATCATAATATAATAAATTAATAATACGCTTGACGCCACTCAACACATAACACGATTTAACATTTTTTTTTTTTTAATATGTAATATATTATAAAACCTAATGTGTGTAAACGATAATTGATAAAACCATTTGCCAATTTATGCATACATTCTAAAAAATAATTAGTTGCTGCCGACTGATCAGATCTACATCATAATTAGTTTAAATCTTTTCACCATTAAGTGTTTGAGTGTGTGAGATTTCCTTTCACGCCAATCGCTTTTAATTGCAATTAAATTATTCCACGAACCCAGTCGGCGCAAATTAAAATATATCAACAGTTGGTAAAGGATTGTTTGTAATTTTTGTCTAGTAAAATAATATTGTAGTAGAAAAAATTATTAAAAATTCAGTAAACCGGGCCGACGCTATACTGGATAGGCGATTTTTTTCACTATGTCCTTGGGGACATACTCGACTGTTAAAAAAAAACATAATATCATTACCATAAAAAACAACCTCGGCGGTGTTACGTTTACACATAAATAAGTATGTACCTACCACACTGTGTCCGTGCACAATGAGTTGAATGACAAATTTCCTATAAAAAAAAACTCTTCATAAGCCTCTCAATGAAATATCAGGCGCTCAGATGCCAAACAGATTGACTCCACTTTTTTTCAAACTACGAATAATAGCGTGGTACATAAAAAAAAATTGTATAATCTTCAGTGGCCAAGATGAACAACTCCATAGTTGAATTTTTCCCCACAAGAGTGCGCAAAGAAAATCGCCAATTGTACTGACATACATTGTTTCAAATAACTTTGACTGGCTGTCAAGGTAAAAATTTTACTTTATGGAGTTAATCGGTTTGGCTTCTGAGCGCCTCTCATAGGTTACCTTGTTCATCTATGAGCTACTGAACGGACAAACGACGATTATTATTATTATTATTAAATTGTACTTAAAATTTGTACACAAATGGTTTTTTTATTAGACGGAATCAACGACCGAAAAATTATAGCTTTCGCCGTTCAAATGTAAAAAAAAAAATCCAATGCGGTTTCTGTGCAAACCGGAATTGGAAATTAATCGATTGTATCCGTATCACATCACGTTGGTATATATTAGGTATAATATAAATTATATACAAAGTGGGCGCCGTCTAATATACACCTTTTTTTTGTTGTCGTGTCAACCGAACATCCCGTTTGTTAATTTATTATCGAACAGCGATGGTGTGGTTGTGAGCAGATTTATTTTATTCAATTACCACTAGCCAAATGCGCTGTGGCCAGTACACGACGTGTACTCTGTCAATATAAAATATCGTTTGTTTTATATTTTGTAATAACTGCAAACTACTTTTGTACACACGCGGATGACTACTATTGCAGTTTGTTGTGTACACCGGAATTACATACCGGAAATAATGAGTTTACAATAATTTTACAATAACCTTTTATTCTGTTGTTGTTATTGTTGGCAATCCAGAGTACAGTATATTATCACGGATTAATTTAGTGAAACCAGATAGCGTACCGTGAAAAAATCGAGAAATGTAAACAAACTTTATTAATCTCAAGCCAGTGTTATCACCACTTTATCACCTGTTATCAGTGTTTCTTATCAGTTTACGTTATTATTGTACACAGTGTGTAAAATATTCTAAACACTATAATTTGGCCCTACTGCATTAAGTTTAAGCCGATCAAAAATCTTTATTTGAAAATCTGTTGTTCTACCATAGACTAATTAAGAAGGTATCAGTGTAGCTACATGAGTTGGTATAAATTATTGTGCAGATGATTTACAATATTATTGAACAAACTCTTTGTCAATCATAAGATATCTGGTTGTGTTTAATCTGTGCTATTACAGAAATGAATGAATCAAAAGTAGAAATTAAAGCGTTACCCGCTTGATCCGTTATATTATGGCCAATGTCGGAAGTGGATTTAAACCATTTTTTTACATGACCGACTTATTGGTGCATTTCGGCTAAATAAAAACATAATATAATAACGCCGAACGCGTAATACATATTTTTAGTGTCGTTTCATTGTAAAAGAAAAAAATATAACTTCATCTCTTCTGTTTTTTAAACATAGTTTTTGGACATAGTTTAGTTTTTACACCGAGATAGTAGTGCGAGATAGTTCAACTGTCCGTTTAATGCATTGCAGCAAAATCATTTTTTGTTTTTCCATCCCACCTAAACCGTACAAACTGGTAATAATGTTATACTTGCCAAATAGCGTTTTCGAGCAATTCCAACAACGCTTCTATAATGAAAAAAAAAACAGTTAGGTGCACTTTTAAGACACTTATATATTTTCTTATTAATAAGCAAAACATTCAAACGAATACAAAACAATATATTATATATTAATTCTAATCTCTTGACATGTAAAACTTAACGATAACCAATTTATTTTATTATTGTTTTGTTATAATAAAATATAATATAAACTGTTTACTGCCATCAGATTTTTGCTGCGTCGTTAATAATTAATATTTTAATAACATTATACCGCAATAAACACTTTGCATTGAAAAACTTTATGAACTAATACCGTTATCTCTGTAAAAAAAAAAAATACAATTGCAATTATACGATTTTATCGTTGACAATACAATATAGTAACAATAATTAACTGTATATGTCATGTTATTATTTCCAGCAGTAGCTGTATTAAAATATCACGTTTAACTAAGGTCTTTGTTATTGTTTTAAGATATTACAAATCGGTCACTTCGGTTGTTCGCTCTATATTCTTTTTCTTTTTTTTGTGCATCCTTTGTTTGTGAAACATTACTCATCATATATAGCCTTGATCACATTATGTACATTAATATTATACATTAAATAGTCTCTACGATTATCAGTGTTGCGTATTGAGATACTTAAAAACGATTATTGCTTTCGGGTGGTATTGTGTCGTCGATGATTTATCATTTACATATTATGATGCAAGTCGTTAGCACAGCTGTAAACCAATTTATCGCAAACGTTACACCGAGTTCTAAGACCTAACCGAACGAACCGACCACCGAGTAGGCTATACCTCTGCTGGTACAGTGTGCTGTAATGAAAAATTCTCTTAGGTTTATCAGAAGAATAATATCTGGTCGCGGGACGTTTATGATGATTTAGCTGGCGCAAACTCTTGACGTGGTATCTGATATGGTGGTATGAGTAAAGCTATATAGATAGAGAGAAGACGCAGGCAAGTTATAAGAAACTGCACCCTTAACGGTCCCCGGGGAAATTCGGATATGGCCCCTATGCCACCTACTCGATTTCACTATTATTATTATTTTTTTCAACCGAGCATGTTGTCTATTGGATACAAATCCGTGACGGGGGAATTACTCGTTACAGATGATATCACACGGGCAGAGGAGTAGCAGTGCGGTACCTGGGAATTCCGGTAAAATATTCATCCCAGGGTAAGTAAGTAAAATTGTCAAACAAAAAAAATCACGTACATTTTAAGTCCATCAGCTAGTAGGTATGTGACTAGTAGGTATGCAATACTAGTAGGCGGGTTCATAAAAATACTGTTACTCGATTTTGCTTTTCGAATAAACATCCAAAACCGCTCTGATGTATCTGATACATCTGGTGTAAAGATGCAGTGTGTTTTTTATTTATTTTCTTTTACCATTTAAAACCATATTAGAGTGGTATACGCAAACATATTTTTTACTGTCAAGACATCGGTTGCGGTATTTAACCTGGTTTTTCGACCCGAACGCGCGTCTCTGGTCGTCGCAAGTACATCAGCACCGATGAATAATGCCATTTCCCCTCCCCCGAACTACTACTACTTGCTGCACTGTTGGCTACAATATTATACACAGTTTGCAAAGCGTTGGGCGATTTTATTTTCACATTTTAATGTGGCCAGAGTTGTGTATCGTTCGAATAAAACGTTATCCAAATAATCATCTGGATAACACATTATTCGAGTAAAAGGAATTATTCGAATGAAAGATTATTAGAATAATTTCAAATTCGATAATTATTCGAATGGAAAGTTATTCGAATAATTTCAAATTTAATTATTCGAATAATTTTTGAAAAATATTTTTTCCGAGTAATTATATTTGATCAAACAAATTATTGGAATATGAATTTACACAACTTTGACTGTAGTGTTGTGCATCATTCGAATAGAACCGTTATCTTAATAATCATCTAGATAACACATTATTCGAATGAAAAGTTATTCGAATACTTACTCATAAATAATTATTATTCGGATAATTCTAAACATATTTTATTCGATTATACTAATAAAAATTATTCAAATATCTAGAAAAACCTTGAGCAACACTTTTGGTAATAAGTACAATGAAAAAATAAAGTAATGAAACATTTAAATTGTGTAAAATTATTATAATAAACAATTATTATAATTTCCAATTCAATTAATTCTTTACCCGAGAGGCATAACGATCCAAGCCCATTTTATAAAGAAGAAGTAAAAAACAAAAGTTGCGCTACTTTAGAAATGTAATCATATGATAAAATACATCAACTTGGATTATTTGGTTTTATTTTTATAGCTTCTAAAACGGTACCCATAGGACTTAGATCGTTATTAAAATACCTTCTCCGCTCTGCATCGAAGCTATACACAAAATAAAATTTCCACCTAGTAACTTCTTACTAGATTAGATACAAAACCTACATTTTGTAAAGAGTGGACTTGGATTTGTAAGTAATTATTTTTAAAACATTATTTCGTGTATATACAATTTTTTTTTTTGATAATGTTCTTGTATAATGTGGTCTCAATTTTTCACATTTTTTTTTATCTTTACCACCCTCCCAACTTAGTTTTTTTGATATCTACTTTTGAAACTTAAATAATAACGCATACATTTCATTTTTTAAATTAAGAATATTGAACTAAATTTAATAAAATAATAAGCACAACAATAAGCACTTACAAATTATTTAAAAAATATGTTTGAAAATCATTCGAACATGCATGTTTGGAATTATACGAATAACAAATTATTCGAATAATTATTTATGAAAGTATTCGAATAACTTTTACTAGAATAATGTGTTATTATAGATAACGTTTTATTCGAACGATACGCAGCTCTCAACACCCAGAACTGTGTATCCATCGTTCTACTAAAATAAACCCAGTGAGATATTCAGTGGTTCGCGATAAGTGGATCACCCTGTATATCATTTTACTCAATATAATCGTTTTTTTATTCGAATAAATTTAATACTAGAATAATCACTATTCAAACAAGAACTTGCACAACCGCTCTGACTGCGCTAGTACTGATATTTAGTGTTATCCACGAGAATCCAGTCCCGTTTAAACGGTCTAATATGAAACCTCGAATCACCAATAAACGGATCCGTCAACCGGTAAACGTACTGCAAAGACGGTTCGTGTGTACATATACTCGTTTGAAAAATCTTCGGATTACCGACGGGCAAAAGACCTGACTATAATACACCTGTCGAGCCGTTTCAGCAGTCTATGCGATTGCCGTCACTCAACCTCGCCCCCACAAAGCACATACTAATATATACACATACAATAACACTATGCCCGCAAACACCACTTGTCGGTATAAATGGTCGATTGTTGAAAATCGAATTATTTCCACCCCTAAGTACACAATAGCCCTTCGATTTTCGAGCGGCCACGGCGATGGGGCAATTATATAATATAAATATAGTATAACTGTGGTATATTATGAATACACTCACCCTGTATAGGTTTACCTTACCCCGAGTGTAAGTTTATTCGTTTTTTTTTTTTTTTTGTAAACCCGATGGTAAAATCTAGGCATGCTGCTCGACTTGAAAGATACGGTAAATGTATGTAGCCCAGAATAAACGGTTCAAGACAGAGAGATTTGCATTTATTTTGTACACTTGTTGGATGTCACCACCGGCTCATCGTTTAGATTACCAAAACCATCATTGTCATCATCTTTAACGCTAAGTAGTTGATTGATGAATTGTTATAATTGTTTTACACATTAGCATAATATTATAGTTGATGCGGGTTGCCTGTGTACAAGTATATTTTTGTACAGTTATTTGGATTTAATTTGTGGTTTATTTAAAAAAATAAGTTACTTTAAAAGGTTCTAACACTCATTTCTTTACACATATTATATATATTTAAATTTAAACAACCAACGTGAGTAAAGTTCTAACAGTTTACTTTATCAATGTGTATTAAACAAATGCATAAAAAAGAGACAATAATAATAATAATTAAAAAAAAATTATGAATCAGAACAAAATATAACAGAGATGTTTTAAAGTTGTATCCCAATTATAGTAATTATTGTGTTTAAACGCCACTGAATATATTATATTGGTTCATTAAATCTTTACTGAACGATTATGCAAGTCGCAGCCCGCCATAAATGTTTTATGTATTTGCAATGATACACTTCTAAAGAACAATTTAAGCAAAAATCTTACTTACTATAAAGTACACCAAAATCCATAAGACTATAATGTAATCAAAAATAAATACCGTTAATATTCGTTTGTAACAAATCTCTTAAACGCTATAGTCCTTTAAATATGCATGTTTTATTAGATTATAGATTTTTATGCAACAAAATTGACAGATGTATAAAAAAAAAATCTTTAGTGAAACGCTTTTAATTCTGATCACTTCAATTGTTGGAATAATTATAAATATGCATTAATATATACATTTTCTTAAAAACGTACAGACATCATTCAATTATATATTAAATTCATTCATCATAAACAAACAATAGATATACCAACAGTTATATGTTATACTAAATAGATTATACGTTTAATATATAATTTAATTTGTTAATTAAAAAATAGTTTTTTTTATAAATTGTTGAAAATAAAAAACACCACACAGTTAATGATTTTACAACTTTTAATTTTAGTTTATGAAATAATTTTCTATACATTTGAAATTAAAAACCATATTAGTATAACATCAGTTATATTATGCACTTAAAAGTGTAATAACTATGCAAATTAACAATTCATCCATAACTACTCGTAAGACATTAATTACGGATCATTTACATCACCTGTAAAACAATAACATAATACCAATTAAATAGTTGATAAAAATACCAATTGAAGTGCTTAAAATTAAAAACTAAAACATCATGTTTTACAAAGTATGGAAGAGTACACTTACACGGTTTACTCCACCTCGATAACCACCGTAGGTAACGTGTATGGTATAACAGATAACCGTTGAGGAAAAAATGATTGCGCAACGAGCAATTTTAGAAATCTATTGAAACTTTAAAGTCACCGTGAAATGCATATTCTGTGTTCTTCTCGGTGTACCTATACCGCGATTTATCGACTCAACAGAAAACCAATGGAAAAGGTCGCCAGCGACGATGTCGGCTTACATATTATTATTATTTCAATTGCAACGACAGCGGTACTGTTACAGCGTCGGGTATGGATATTAAATTATTATTTTTAAACTCCAAGTGCCACGCCAACAGCATAATAA
Organism: Adelges cooleyi; assembly: GCF_023614345.1. Lineage (NCBI taxonomy): Eukaryota > Metazoa > Arthropoda > Insecta > Hemiptera > Adelgidae > Adelges > Adelges cooleyi. The sequence goes on along the minus strand of NW_026095926.1, from coordinate 712,235 downwards.
TATTCCAACCGTTTGCCCGCGAGCAATGACAATAGCGCGTTAATAGCGTTGGTTTGAAATCGCTCGAAGATTTACAAGACACCGAATTGATTTGGCCGATCTATTAAACGGTTTTTACAACTTACTGGTAAGTATTGGCTCGCTAATGCGAACACACACACTGTAATAGTAACTAGAAAAACCAGACGGGCAATGCAGTATATTGTACGGTTGTGGTTTTATGAGTATTGCTTGGTATTAGGTAATATTGTGTACTATACTTGACTCGGTGCGGTATTTGTTTGCAACACCGGCGTGTGGTGAATACTAATTACTTGACCATCTCCAATCCCTTGGGTATTGCACGCACGTCCAATCGCTGTTGGCCGAAGGGCTGTACATAAGTAATTAACGTGATAATGTTTAATTGTCGACAAATCGCAGCGGATGTGCTTGTACGATAAATAACAGAACCTAGACAAGTGTCGGGTTGGCGACTACTATAAAACAAAAAAAAAAACAAAAAAAACTATACAACTGGGTTTTGTACCTCAAGATTTGATACTTATTTAACACAAGACGTGTTGCTTTGAGTGTACACTTTGTCAGTGGCTTCGTGTCTACTGACCCCATAAAAATGGATTTGGACGAATTAAAAGAATTTTTTTTTTGTTCGTTGTATAGGGTTGTTGTTATTTTGAAATTATTATTATCTAATTATGATATACGCGAAGCATATTACTCCTTAATAAAAAAAACAAAACAAATATGTTAAATAAATTAGCCATTATATTGCATTAAAAAAAAAAATCAACTCTTAATGGGGACAATTATGATACAAACGTATCGATTGTAACTGTCTATTAAAATGGATTACATTACTATATTTTGTATTAAACCTATTAATATATTATGTTGATTTATCGATTTGCGTTTCTTGGTTTTCTGAAATCTTATCATAGTTGGGAAAATGCCTCGGTATCGATTATTTCTTATTCAAATTATTTACTAAGGGGTAGTAGTAAAAAGTTACTTCTTAGACAATTGACAAATTTAAAAATTATTACAAATCACCTATTTTTTATTTATGGATATTGGGCATATATAACTTATAAATAGTGTTAATATAATTTAACAAATCTATTAAATGCTGTAGTCTGTAGTATATGTATACAGCTAGGTACTGTTAAGTGCTAAATTATAGATAATCAGCCGATTTCACCAACATTTGTTAAGGATTTAACTTTTTGTTACTAAACTTATCAATTAGTTGGTGAAAATTGGATTTCGTCGAGATTTATACATTACTAATCGAGATTTGATTACAAAATTATAATATTATCACTTATCAGTTATCAAATTTCGTGATAACCAATGAGAACGTTGGAATCGTGGTAACCGCTTTGGTAATCCAGTTAACATTTCGTTGACTTAACAAATAGAATTTAAAAATAATAATGTTATGATTAAACTTACTTAATTCAACCAGACGTTAAATTGAAATGAAATACTGTTAACTAACATTTATGTTAAGAGTGTATTTAACAATAGTTGACGAAACCGGCGTGCGTTTCTTTTAAATGTTTGTTATAAATTGTATTATTGTCGCTACTCGCGAGTTATTAGGGACATTAACATTATTCATTTGTATATACTATGTATTTGTACATGAAATCTGGTCATTTTGAGGGCACATTTTTTTCACAGATTCGAGGTTCAAGAAAAAGTAATATTGTGGTGTGTGAACCTAGTGTGGAGAGAAGATCATATTATATGATGTGTGTATGTATGTATGTATATTATACATCGACAACAAAAAACGATGCCTCGGCTCGATTCTGAATGTGTGTGCGCACGCACATACAAACACACAAACACATAATAACCATAGTAGTTCCTCTCTCTCTCTCTCTCTCTGTATACTTCCTAACCCACCGCCGTATGCAATGTGCACAGCTGTGGGAAACGGCGGAGGAGAGCCAATGTTAATCCTTTACCGTTGCCGCCGGCGTTCAGCCTATTATATTGTTATTATACACCGTGGTCCGTGTGTGTGTTACAATAATATACATACATAGTATAGTATAGTGTAGTGTGTATAAATCAGTAGGTGTTTACCGAAACGTGTACTACACACACATGATAATATGATTGCCATCGGTTAGTAATAGCAATAATAATTGTTATTACCCCCCCCCCCCCCACCGGTTTTATCAAGCGTTAATAGGTATATTAAGTGATTTGTTTGTTTGTATTGGGTAAATTTTAATTTTTTTCCACAACAGTATAATGAAAAACAAGATCCTATTCGGAAAAAATAATACAATCAATCGGGTTTACAAACACGCGGAGGGTTTTTTTTATCACGATCATTATACATCTGAAAGAACACACTAAATTTTAACCACATAAAACAATATTAATTGTTGGCATACAAGAGCACAGTGTGAAATAGTAATTGTACACACTCATTTCCTAAACGATTATTGTACATTTTCCCATAGACCCCAACGCCAAAGATTAAAAACAATACCAGATAGACGATAGTGCACTCTAAGAAAATGGAAAAAGTAAACTAACTTTAATTATCTCAGGTGAGTGTGGCCAAAAATTAAAAATAATAATAATCTTGTTACATACAGTGTGGACAAAGAAATATTATCAACCGTCTGTAACGTTATCACCATAGACCGTCGTTAATCAACTAATTATTATCAGTATTTCTTATCAGATTACGTTATTATTGTAAATAGCGTGTACAATATTTTAAGTTTAGACCAATAAAAATGGTAATTTGAAAATCTATCGTTTTACTACGAAGTAGCAAATTATTTACACAATACATAATATGTAATTGCTTATATATATATAATAAAGTACCTATACTTATATTTGTATGTATAATGTTCTGTGAATAAATAATAATTATTAGTTTTGATGATTTTTTTTTAACAGTTATAAATACTAGTAATATTATGAATAGTACGTTTTGGCCGTATGTCCTCCTGTTATCACTGATAAGAGAGGGCCGTTTGTTATCACAACTTTTTATCACTAAAACTACTTCTTATCTTTGTAGATAACGCGTTATCTTAGTGATGGCCCTTTCTAATCAGTGATAACAGGAGGACATACGGCCAAAACGTACTACTGTTATGTTTAACTCGAAACGAAAGGGAACTTGTGCGATTTTTTCATAACGATAAATGGTAGAAAATGGAATTTTATTTTGGTTTTCATTCGCTGGGCGCAAAAGTTATGAAAAATATATATGCATATTATGAAAATCGAACACGAATATTTCCATTCAGCTTATTCTTTAACAATGCGATGGGCATCTAAAGGCGAATTGTTTGTATTCAACAGCTGTTCCTTTTTGTAAAGAAATAATTTCGATTTAGTATGGATTCATTATACCTTTTTGTGATCTGGCGATTGAAATAACCGTCCGCCATTGTAGTGAAATCATTTCGTCTCAAATGTATGTACATTGCATATTACACAAACAATCTTTGGTTCAGTACAGTCCTGATTTGTATAGTATCTAGACTTTTAAGAAAATGCAATTGTCTTATAAAACTATAGAGTAAATTCGATGTCGGCAGATTCACATTTTTTGTTAACATTTTGTTTATTCTGACAATGATTTGGTATTGTTGGTACACTTCGACTACAGTGAACGTTGGGAACTCACGCCAACAGTGTGCACATTTTTTTTTTTCACTCCACTGTTTCATTCATCCGTTAAAAATCAGTAATTACCGTACATTTCCGTCATCGACGTCGTGCTGGCATATAGTGATTAGCGGTACCCCAAGTATAGTTTTACCACGTCCAGATTCCATAGACAATTCCATTCAGGCCCAGAGTCTCATGGTTATCGATATCATCTCATTGTGTACAGTCAAATTGACAATAATCGTAGGACTGAAATTTTCTCAAGATTAAAATCCTACCTTTAGTGCTAGTAAGTAATAGTTAAATTCCTACAGAATTTAAAGGCAAAGAAATCCCATAGTTTTAGGCAAACAAGCTAAAGTAACAATCGTTGGACTTTAATTTGAAAAACTTGTAGTTGATTTAAACGGGTTATGTTGTATTGTAAGAATAGATGCTGTTCTTTAGTGGTCAGCACTTTTTGACAAAGTAGACAATGTCAACTAGGTTTTTATTACATAAGAAAGAGTATCGCTAGGCGCCGGTAGACTGGTTGTAATTTAAAAGACAGAAATTACAGTCACCGTGTTTTTTAATTGCTTGTTGCCAGGGTAACTTCTTAGATGTTCGTGAGGGCGGATATGGTTTTTTTTTTCTTTTAACAACACTGTTTTAAAAGAGAACGCGGTTATCACATTTTCATCGAGCACACGCCCAAGCAAAGGGCGAACACCGAATCCGTCCTATAACGATATTAATTGCCGTCGATTACAATCTATTGGAGTGTGTGTGTGTGTAATGTGTACAGACGGATCTACCGTGCAGTCTGAACGAGATATAATGTGGTATCGTTAAAAAGGAGTGGAAATAATTTGATTGGAATTTAGTAGCCCAAGGTCTGCTATTGTTCGGTCGCGACACCTGTTGTGAACAATGTCAACAGGTGAAACTGCAATGCGCGAGTGGAGTGTGGAAACCGTTTACAATAATATTATATACTCCAAATGAAAATATTATAACAGCCACCCTTATGGGCGGCCATTCACTTGAATCATACACGAAACGTATTATACCCGTGTAAGGATTTTTGGGTCTCTTCCGAGACTGCTTTTTGCCCGGAGCGCCGTCAGCGTTTCAAATACAACATGTAATTTTATATACAGCATAATATTATTATTCAATTTCGATGAGTTCTAACTTTTAATAATTTTATCAAAGCGGGGATCACAATATTTGGTTTAGAATACAATTATTAGTTTTTGCTACTTTACATATTCCGGTAGATCTCTAAACAGTGATCAATGATCATTGACCAGTTATGCACTTACGACATAACTATGTGCACTGTGCTGGTATCAGCTATTGATATATTAATGATAATAACTGTTTTGGTATTTTAGAAGACTATAAGCTTTATTCAAAATTGATTTAGCTAAAATAATTATTTCACTACGCCATTTCAAGCAGTTGAAATATTAAAACTGTGCTCTTTTCGAGTGCGCCGTCGGCAGGATGTGGAAAAACCGAGTCCAATTTGTTATTTTTACCAGTGAGTAGGATTTAAGTATAGGTCTTTGAAAATAATAATTATATAAATCATAGACGGTACTCCTAATCGCCCAAAGCATTGAAGTCTGAAACGTTAAATGGTACAAAACAATCCGTTACTGGTGGTTTTATATTCCAACAATTTGTACTAAATGAAGATGCGCCGTCCCCCAAAACAAAGTTTGAAGAGGATGTCCTCTACCAAAAGAATAGTCCTAATTCAGTAATTCATTAAGGAGTTAGGTGTAGGCAATGGTTTGCAAAACCTTAATATTTTTAAAGGTAAACTGTGATGTGTAATTGAATGGTTATTAGTTACCGAACTAATAATTATCACACATCGCAGTTTCACTTTTAAAAATTAAGATTTTGCAAAATATTGCCTACGCCTAACTCCTTAATGAACAAGGGGTATGATGTCCTCTTAATCGCAATCCATAACCGAGTCCAATTGCCTATACCTAACTTCTTGATAAACAAGGGGAATAAGGGGTTGATCTTTCGCCGCTATTTGCAAGGATCAATGGATCATGCTTTTTTGTTTGTGTCTGTGAAACATCTCGGGCAGGATTTGCACCGTCTTCCGAGGCGGTCTAGCACGAGGGGTCTTTTTCAAATGCACACATACACGTGGACTGTAAAATGTTTCTTAGGTCGTTCACTGTCAAGACGAGTCAGTGCATTGGTATGATGACGTTTTACCGTCTGGGTCCGTCTGGTGTTGTTGCAGGTCAAAAATCAGAATGCGGTCACACACCGACGTTTTATAGTCGTTATCAGCTCTCAGACGACATATTGTATGTGTGTGTGTGCACATATAACGTTCCTATATATTATTATTCATTATTATATATATATATATATATATATATGTTTGGTAACGTCGTACACACAGCCGGGTATACAAGAGCGCGAGGTGTGGGTGTGTCTTTGTATAAATAACCCGGCGGCCATTTACCGGCTCTGACAGTAATAGGTTCATTCACACAAAAATATTTTCCAGTAAACGACGCCGTTCCTTCTAATGGTCGCAATTGTACCGATAAACATTTGTTTATGTACCGGTAACATTTGTTTATATTATGATAATAATGTTATATCATGTTGGTCAGCACAGCCACAAACACTGTCGAATACTTCGCTAATCGGGACCATAATAATGTAATAATTCCCATTAAGCAAAATGGCCACGTGCCCATGGATCATGGAGTAATGATATAAAGAGACGAACTGACATATTATTATACTGGCATGTACGCGATAGTGAATTAAATAGTTGGCTAATAGGATGTAATCCTTATATCCTTAGATATCCTTATATACCCTTGTACATACTTATTTCCTTATACACCCTAGATGAGATGAAGATACTTTACTGGACTAAAGCTCACCCCTTCCCGTTGGAAGTTGATAAAAAAAACTCTAAAATTGTATACATTTTCATCATAAAATAATTGCAACACGCTTTAACTTTCCGCTAAATAGTCCAATTACTTCAACACTTTTTTAAAATATTTTTTAGACTAAGTAAGTACTACAGTGAAGAAAATATCATAATCTTTTTCTCCTAGAGGGGGTAGACCCTTTTCTTTTTTCTTTAGCTGTTTCAGATATAGTTTAAAAATGTAAGGTCTTAGTATTGGACTGAAGGTAGATCTATAGAGAGGTGGGGAGCACTACTATTGATACACCTTATAGGTATAGTCCACGTTTAAAAAACTGTTATAAAGTTCCTCTTAATTATCACTATTGCTTCATTTATTTACAACTAAATTATTGTAAATTCTCTATTTATCTCCAATTATTTGGTAGGCAATTATTCATTTTATGAACACCCGAAGGCATGAGGTAAAGTTTGCTGTAAACAATAATAGACTAAAACTTCCGATACATAAATTAACTGAGAACACCTTAATTAAAAATCAAGTACAAATCATAAAAAAAAAAAAACTATAAAATATGTAAACAGATAGAAGGCTATCCTATATCCGATAATGATATTACTTAGCTGTGTGAAAAATATTATTATTATTAAGATATTATTACACGAGGCTCATGTCCTGTTTTTGAGATGGAAAGCCGGACGGTTTCTAGAGTTACCTATAGGAATGAATAAATATATTATAAACTAGGCAAGTAGAAGATAACTATAAAAAAAAACACAGCTATTTTTTAAAACGCTTTTGGAGTTGTTTTAAATTGTCCAAACCAAGGCAGGCTTCTAATTATTATTGGTAGATGTGTACCTATAATATTATGTACAAACAATATGTAACATTGAGATTTAATGGGTGTTATTAAAATCCTGATCCAAATCTGACCAAGTCTTGGTCGAATAACGTTTACTTGTATTCGGAAGTAAACGTTTCTTGTATTTTCTTCTTTGCAGTTTGAAAACGAAAATTTGTTACTTACCCATACACTTGCCCCGTTCGATTACAAACGATCCACGTTGTTCTGTAAAAATTCGATTTCTTGTTATATTATATTGTTAGTTTTAACAAATACCGCCACGTTGAAGCGTATCCAAAACAAATGCGCAGTTCGCTCGCCATTTATTTATTTTTTTTTTTTGTCGACATTACCGTCGTCCCAGGTTTCTAGGCCATGGCTGTCATACAATGCTGTGGGATTGTGTATTATTATTATTATTATATACATGTATTTTTTTTTTTTACCTGAAGATTTCACTGTGTACCTACATAATCGACGGCGCGCACGCTTTGTTCGACGTTCTATAAAATAATCCGCTTGTATTGGTCTTGTGACTTCCACGCCGCAGCCGAGAAGGTATTGTTTTTGTACAATAATATGCTTTTATTTGTTTATTTTTGGCCTTTACTTTGGCACACAGCCGGAAAAATCGACAGCGTTACCAAAAAACCTAACGGAAATTTATCCTTATATATCTTTCTATATCCTTGTATACCCTTATACATCCTAGATGAGATGAAGATACTTTATTGGACTAAAGCTCACCTCTTCCCGTTGGAAATCTATGAAAAAAACTCTAAAAATGTTTACATTTTCATCTTATAATAATTACAACACACTATAACTTTTTGCAAACTAGTCGAATTACTTCCACACTTGTGTAAAATGTTCTTTAGACATAGTATGTACCACAGTGAAGAAAATATCATTATCTTTTTCTCCTAGCAGGGGTAGACCTTTTTTCGTTTTTCTCTAGCTGTTTCAGATATAGTTTTAAAATTGAAGGTCTGAGTATTGGACTGATGGTAGATCTATAGGGGAGGAGGGGGGCACTACTATTGTTACACTTTATAGGTATAGCCAACGTTTTAATAGCTGTTTTAAAGTTCCTCTTTATTATCACTATTGCTTCATTTATTTACAACTAAATCAGTGTACATTGTCTATATTTAGTCCCCAATTATCCAAATACCTACTAGTATTTTTGTAAAATGTATATTAAAAACGCATTTACATAAAAATATAATTGCATTAAAATATTTACCGCAAAACACGACCAATGGAAATCAAACCAATTTACTAAATTATACAAAAAAAAAACCTCTTATGTAGACAACATAATTAACATAATACTTTATAATTTGCTAAGCACCCAAACACTGTTCTGCGTTCTACTCTATACCTTTATACCATGTGTAATATGGTTATAATATATTCTATCTAGAACCTGTGCAGTGGCGCCAAGTCTCATACCTTATGTAAAAACTAAATATGAATAAACAACTTCCTATCTATTCCGAAACTTGTTTTCAATACGTTTTAGACTATCCGCTATAATAGCATTGTTTTCCCCGAGTAAGTATTTTACCCTCTCCTATTATCTGAAGTGGTGGCTCAAGTTCACTTGACTGCATTGTATTAATAAAACCAATAAACAATACTTATACACTGTACACTGTACACCTACGTAGTGGTTAAATTAAGAACTATTTTAGCATTTGCTCAATTTTTAAAAATTGTTTAACAGTTTGCACTAAATTCCATTTGTAAGAAATCGTTTTCTATATATTATTTGATTTTAAACCACTGCCGTTTGATAGTGAAACTTAAAACCTATTAAATTAAGCCACACAAGTTGCTTCAATGTCAGTTAAAAGTGTAAATATTTTTAATTTAAACAAAAATTAGTCTTACAATTGTCCCTGACCGTTTGTCAACCGTAACACATCACTCGATTTCATTGTTAAATTATGAAAAATAGAGTTTAAAATGTTGTTTTTTTATAGTAAAAATCAAACTTGACAACATGCGAAAACAACAAATAAAAAAAACTGTTTAATAACAGGTTAAAAATTAAATTAATATTACAAAACTAATATAACAATAAAAATAAAAACCTGATTTCAGAGAAAACAAAGAAATTACAAATTGATATAAATCAAAACAAGTTAATAGGTTTAATACAAATTGGGAGCTAGCGAAGATATCAGTGTAGCCGCATGGATTAGTCTTAAATTATTGTGCAGATATATTACAATATTATTGTGTTCAAACTCTGTGTTCGGTCTTAAGGTTTAAATGATAATAACTGATACTTATATGATTGCTGAATATTGTTGCTGGACACAGAACTATTGTACAGACCTCTTTGAACTATTGTAGTGTACATTAAAATACATTAAAAAAAAAATAGCACTGATGATGATAGCAATAATATTGTTACAACACATCATAGGCCGACGGTTATGTACGATTTATAAAAACATTGTCACGGTCATGTGATGCGTGTACGCTGCAGTACACCTCTACACACAAGATAATAATTTTCTTAGGTTTACCTACCTATTCTAATATAGCCGTCGTACACGCTTTCTCTCACGTTTGGTATGATATTAAAAAATACTTGCACCGTGCGCAATCGGATAGGTTAGGTAAATTGAAATATTAAAAAACGGGCGACTTCCTTTCTAAAAAAAAAAAAAAAATTCAAAATCATAACATCACCGGATCGCTATATAGCCGCAACGGTACCTAATTAATTAATTTCTCATCATGTTATAACATATATTATTATTGCACATTAGCGTGCACCGTATCGTACAGAGTAATATTGTTTAAAGTAGGTATAATTAAATACATGTGCGTTTTTTTACAGTGTGTTTTTATAGTGCGTTTCATTATAATATATACCTATATATATACACAAGTCATTTACGGTTTTTAAGTCTTAACGTTTTATAATATAAAAAGATATATTTTAACGCCTCGGTCGTAAAAAAAAAAAAACAACAACAATATAATATGCACAAACGTGTGTTCTTCTGTGTCCAAGTGCAAGTGTGCATAAACACAGCTGATTCGGACAGCTGAATAGTAATAACATCAGAATGTAAAACAAACGACCGCGACAAAAACATCTAATCGGATGTGTATAAAAAAATAACACATAAAACGTATAATAAACGCGATAAAATTTAAAAAAAAAAAACTAAAGTAAAGCGAGTTGTGTACGTTTGATAACCTCGGCGAATGTGTAAGATATAATAATATATCATGAACAAAATATGTTCAACTCGACGTGGGTTTATTTCACAGTGTACAATACAATATTTGGGCGGTAAAATAATTTTTAATTTTTTCTAGTCAGCCCACGCTCGAGCAATCGACTAATAGACTAATATGTTGTTAATTGTTTCGAGACAACGACTCGTTTGGAGTAGACAAAATAATGTTTACAATTAAAGCCACCAATAATATCATAATAATGATCATAATCGCTTCAATAGTGCTAACGATCACTAAGACATTATTATAATATTATTACAGTAATAGCACAATTGAGATACAACCGGATGGTGCACTCCCTATAATATATGTTATTGCTGATGAAATTTAATTACAAACCAAAACCGTATCCACAGTTCAGAATAACCGCTGGTAGAAAACCGTAGAAATTATTATTATTTCAGAGGTTGGCAACGCTGAATTTATCGATTGGTATCACCGATATTATCACAACAATCTGTGATAATGGTGACAACTAGAGGTATTTATGACAGGTAAATAATTGTATTTTCTATTAATCTATACTTGATAGACGAACGATAATAATTAATACAATTGGTATAATGTGGTAAATAGGTTTCATTCGTTTTTTTTTTCTACACATCAGTACCTAATTAATGTACGCGTTGACGGGTTATTTGTTTACTAGTCTTATACCTACATTAAAAAAAAAATGGGCACGAGCCAAACAGAATAACAATAAAACCCCACCGAAAATCCAATAGTTTTTATGATACACTATTGTGCGCACAGGCTAGAGGAATAAAAAAAGTATATATAATTTATTTTTTATTATAATTGTGTTTAACTTGAATATTTCTGTACTATTAAAAACAAAAAAACCTTATTGGTACTTCTTAAACATTATCTGTAAAAAACTGTTTGAGTTTTTTTTCTCCAACATTTACCCACGCCCACTATAATAATCAGCTGTGTACAACATATTGTTATTATAATAAGCGAATTAACCCGTCGTATATGATAGGTCAATAAGCGATAACAATAATAGTAATAATAATAATAGTTGTATTTATTATTATATTTTATAGAGCAACAAAAATAGACTACGGTTTGTTATCACCCGGTAATGTCAAAGAGGTCATATAACGCGGTGGTTTTCAAGGAGTTTATTAAAATTCAAATATGCCTATTTTGTCAACGCGCTAAGGAAAATACCGATTTAATTTTTACCAACCGGGCGAGCTCGTGGGTCGACACTGTGTGTGCACAACCAAAATATATAATAACAATGATAATGTGTGCTCACGGTGAAAGCATCGCTAAAATCCACACACGTGCCTCGTTTTCTACACATAATGCACGCAGGAAACCAAAAGTTTCAGCGCACAAAAGTTGTTTCCGATTATCATTATAACGAATGCACGTGTGCAGGTTATAGTGTACAACTAGGCATGTAAGTTATTATGATATTTGTGTGTGTGTATTGTGTAAAGCTTAATGCACACACATATAATAATGTCTTCTCTTCGCCGGTTGTAATTAAAAATAATATAGATTCTCGATGTGTTCATCGGTGGAAGATTAAAAAGATGCAACCATTTTTGCTCGTGGATTGTGTAGACAAATTTTAATTACACAACGTCCACTGCGGTCGAATCCTAAGCTATAAACTATATGTTCAAGAGATGTGATTCAGGGTTTTTGCTGCGGGTTCATTTCGTATAAATTAACCGTATATTATAATTTAAAGTGTGTTACCACATCGATTTACACGATACGACGGTAATAAATGCATTGCACTCGGTCGACGGCACCTGTCAAACGTCATAATACTCTGTGCTTGGCGTGGAACGCTAAAAGGCACACACACACACACAGGAGGGAAAAAGATAGCACAGACCTTGACCCGAATACCCAGTATCCTTACATAATATTAAATTAAACGACTTTTGCGCTTGCAACAACAATGGTTCATCGATATCGTTCAAAGGGTCGAAATTCGAGGCATTTCGGACGTTTATAAACGCAATTTTGCGTTCATCATATTGACATCTATGCGTTGTAGATAATATGAGAGGTTATTTTACATTATCATACGATAGTCCTATGAAAATCTTGTCTTCTATATTTTTTATGCGAGATGTTTTATCTCTAAAAGCACTTTGAAGGGCACTTTTTCTGTTTCGCGCGAACAGTTTTGGACACATCACAGTTTCACCTTTAAATTGAGATTTTGCGAAAAAAAACATTGCCCGTACCTAACTCCTTGATAATTAAAGGGTATGATGTCCTCTTAATACCAATCCACAACCGCGTCCAATTGCCTATACCTAACTTCTCAATAAATAGGGGGTATGACGTCCACTTAAGTTTGAACCCATTTTACTTTAGTAATTTATTTTGTACTTGTCTTCCGACCCTTTTTTACTATATTAGACCAATTGGGCGTTGTAAGTTAAAAGTTTTTTTATTAGTATTTATTTAACTGCGCTTTAGCCGAAACATGAACGTTTTGGTCGCATTTCAAGAACACTAGGTACTCCGTTTACGCTACTTAATTGTTCCATACTAACGGCATTGGACAATGCGGAAAAGGTTCAGTTGACTGAAACCGCAAAGGCGGCTCGGGTGTAATCCTATTGGAAACGGTTGGTCGGTGTTTGTTCGTTTCGATCGTTGACAACCCTGTAAAATGTGTGCGAAACGTATTGGCGCGACAACTCATAAGCACGTTACAGAAACACCATTTGCCAAAGTAAGTATCGCGCGCGCGGTAAAGTCAAGTACGAACGAAATCAATTTACAAAAAGGACCGTCGCCCCGACCCCTTGCCCGGCCAGGACCACGTATGTACCCACATTATGGTCGCACGGACGGTTTTTGTTTTCACTCACTTTAAGCACAGGTAACAGGCAAAAGCCACTTGACCGTTTTGCGCCCACAAAAAGCTCGCACTCGCGCATCGATATTGTATTATGTGTGTCACGCCATCTCCGGCGAACGTTTCAATGCGAGTGAAAACTTCCCATTATTATCACCGTTAGTAGAGAGGTCGTGAAATACCGGTGAAAGTAAAATGGTCCTTTATGCACCGTGCAAGTATATCCATCAGGCCGGTGTACGCGCCAACACTTGAGTTTCAGCTCATACCGAATCGACGAAAAGACATTGTATTGTCCGGATCGATTATTATCATTATGTCATCTACAGGTGTTTTAGTAAATTAAACATACTCAACACCGCTCGGGGCCTTCGCGACCTTCGCGCACAAATATGGTATTTTCGGTGCGCCAACGACGGCGGTCAATGCCAAACGTTTGTCATTTAGTTCTCAACGTCATTACCATTACGATGACCAGTCGACAGTGTCCTTATAAATATACACAATGTATTAGGTTTGTATTATAATATATTTATACAAGCTGCCCCGCGACCCGGCGTTGCCCGTGTATTGGCGTGTTAGACACACAATCAGCTGATCGGATCACTGTATCCCTGTGGTACGAATAATGTTACCGTATCTATTGTCTATTGATAATTATTGATACTATTGGCAATCATATTGATTAATTAAAAATTAAAAACATGTTCTATCGGATCAAATCGTGAATCCAAACCTCTCTAGAATCGACTTAATGGCGCACACGAATCCCGTGTGCTGTGGCGAGCTGAATGAAGTTATCGTTTCCTAATCGGAGCTAATAGTTAATTTCCTAATGTTTTTTTTTTTGATAGGTTAGTTACTTCATATAAGTAGTACTCACTGTCGAGATTATAGTTTTTGAAATTCATTAATTCGTTGCACATATTTTGTTGGCCAATAAAACAACAGTAAAACAGTATAGTAAATGTACAACAACGTGCACTAAATGCTTTACTGAAATTGAATAAGTACACATAATAATTCGTTTAAGGTCTGGTGCCATTTTTTTTGTTTTTTTTTGTTTTATTATTATTTCTTTAATTTAACTTTGCATTCGTTTTGCGGAAATAAGCTTCCGAACGAAAATGACCCACTTTGGCCTCTCGTCCCCACCACTCGGTCCTTGAGAAACTCCGGGCACGTGTTATGGTTAGTAAAAGTGAAAGTACCGTCGACGGACATGCTCAATATTTTTCTTATCTTCGTCCGGGCCACTGCACACAGCGCACTGCAACGAATTTAATAATATATATTCGGCAAAGTTTTTTTTACCGACAAGACAATAACGATTATTATAGCAATAATAATATCTAATAACTGTACTGCGTTCACGGAGTGGTTTAGCCGAATTTTAGTTTGCCTTGAACTAACGTGCGTCGTGGCCAACGCGGACAACGTCATAAGATGTGTGATTTAATTAAAAAAAAAAAAGTTAAAAAGTAAACTAAAAGTAAAAAATAATATTACTAAAAGAATATTATTACCAATCAATTGTAGCGCATTTCTTTTAAAAATATGTCAATTACTTTGAAAATCAACTACAATTTTAAATAATGTTAAACATCTTTAATTTTTGACTAAAAAAAAAAAACAAAGCGTAGGCTATATTCGACAAAGTCTCTAATTAATTAAAATAAAATAATAATTATTATAAAAATAATAATTTGATCCAAATTCGTCGAGTTAAGTGTTATAAAATGAATATGTCACACGCTAATATTGAACCAAATTTAAATTACACAAAAAAACTTACAATGTAAAACATTATTTGATAAATTTATTATTTTTACTTTTTAATTCACTTTTTTACTATTTTTTAGAAAAGCAAGTTTTTCAAAGTAAATCGCTGTCGAGGATAATAAATTAACTACCAAAAAAAAAGTGGATAAGACATTAAATGAGATTATTCCTATTATTTGGCTTACAGCTTAGCGTAAGGGAGCAGTGTACACAAACGACATTATCTTTTACCGCCTTAACTGTCCAATACTTGTAACGAAAAAAAAAAACAGTTCCCTATGTTTTTCATAATTCTACAATTTAAGTTTTTAAAAATCATTTTCGACGGAATGCTAATTGCTGAACTAATAATTACACATCACAGTTTCACCTTTAAATTAAGATTTTGCAAAAAAAATTGCCTATACCTAACTCCTTAATAATTAGGGTGTATAATGATCTCTTGACACTATGATGATTTAAAAATAAAGTATAAATTATTAAGTCCAGTTTTTTACTAATTATAAAATAATACCTTGAGCAAGAAAAAACTTCACAGAGCTTGACTAAACCCCTATTGTAAATAAAGAATTAACTTTTACATTTTTAACAAATTATTTTATTTTTATGTAAAGAATTTTCCTAATACAAATCCGAATGATTTGCTGTGTTTTCAAAATGTCGAAAAGTTAAAAATGGTTAAAACATTTTAAATTCATGTTTTATCTTTAAAAGCACCTTTTTTGGTTTTTAAATCGCTCTCAAGGATGCTGCAATAGTATGGAAAATAAATTAACTGCATAAAAACTGAATCCTAATATTACCGAACTAATAATTACACATCACAGTTTCACCTTTAAATTGAGATTTTGCAAAAAAAACATTGCCTACAATTAACTCCTTAATAAAAACGGGGGTATGATGTCCTCTTAATACCAATCCACAACCGTGACCGCAATTGGCCATAACTAACTTCTTAATAAATAGGGGTTATGACGTCCTCTTAAGTACGAATCCATTTTACTTTGGTAATTTATTTTGAATTTATCTTTCTCTTTTCTGTGTATACCAAACCGCACATTGGTCTTGTCTTGTCTTGCCGCCGCCGCCGAGGTCTCGATTTGTTGCGCTCGGTCAATATGACATATTATTTTTATATACTAATACAAATAGTATATATTTTTGTGTTTACCTTAAACGGCCGACCGTCCTATTACCGCGGGTGGGGTGGGCTTTAGTGGACAATAATAATATACAACATGTTAAAACACATAATAAATCGCCTCGTTAGTTTTGGGTTTTCGGGGTGAATCCCAAAGATTATTATAATAATAATGTGTACGTGTACGAATGAAAACCGTTGTAATTCGTTTTCGATGCTCGACGTGTGATCGACGACGGATCGAGAGAAAAAAAATCCTCCTCCTGCTCGTCTGACCGACCAAAGAAAAGTAACAACTATCTTTTATTTTATTATGTGATTTTATTTTTTTATGTGTTCACGGGTCCGCTCAGACCGCCGGAGCGTAGAAAATGTATAACGAGTGTGTATACTATTATTGTAATATCATACCTGAACACACACACACAATGAATATGTGCGGAGGACCGCGTGCACATTGCCGGCCGGATCCTTTATGTAATAATTTACCAGTATACAATATTATATTTTAATATTATGTTGTATACAAATTATAGACGAGTCGAGCGCACGGCTAAAAAACTGCGTAGACCGTAAAAGGCACGATAATTGTTATTATTACACACAATCAGCAGCACGGACTATATTATGAAAACGGATAGTTCACTCGGCCGCACAAACAAAATGAAACGGTTTCCTAAAACGCTAAGATAGTGTTGTCACAATGTTGCCAGACTTGTCAATCGTAACATTTGAACGATAACAGCTGACTAACGATTATCCCGGATTAAATAGTTTATTTTCATCTAATCTGTGATGGTATCGCCGTGAAACCTTGGCTGACACAAGTCAATGTAACGACTCACAGCCAATCGGTTTTTGTGGAAATCACAAGTCGTCGCGCCGGTTGTTTATAATTTCCAAAAAAAAAAAAAAAAACCATAAATATATTTTTCATTGCCGAGCACGTCGTTTGAATAGTATTTTAATTTACCAATTAGTAATCGTACTAATCATCATAATATACACGAGCACTACACTGGACACCGGGAAAATATCAATTTAACGTCTCAATTAATACGCGGCATCGATTTCGGGTACCAATTATAAATTTACATATTATTATCAACAACACAAATAGGTATGTACACTGAAATAGTACACATTATGTGACTTTTTTATGATTGTTATTTCGTCGGAGACTTTGGCTAGACATTACAAATATGGCAAACATTGATTTTTCACGTATAAACGATTTATATGGGTTTGGTTTATCAGTTTTATTATTAATGTCCATGTTCGGTACAAATTACAACTATAAAAAAAGAAACCGTTGCAGAATTCGTCAGAAAGGGGTTGCGCCGCCCTAAACCCTTTTTGGCTACGGTTTGAGCCCGGTCGGGTTCGGGTGAAATCTGTTTCGTGGCGATTAATGGCAATAAAAACATATTTATTCCTGATCGGATTAGAACATCACACGGTGTGTATGAAATAAAAATATATAACAACAAGTACAACCGAAAGATGTAAATTACGGACAAAACATGTTTGGCTGATAGCGACGAGTTATCTAAACAGCTGTCCAACTCTTAAACGCTCCGACGATGGTGGCGACTAACCGTTTCTGTCTTTGAGTTGGTAGAAAACAATATTATTCGGACACAATATACCACAGTGCAATTATTGGCACTCACGGAGCGTTAACGAGTTGAAGACGATATTATTGTTATTTTTTACCTCTATACACTCGTGGCCGTTTTGCGATACCGAACGAACGCGATTATATTCATATTTTGTTCAATCCAAGTCTGATAGTCAACGTTATTGCGTTTGTATACATTGCGATAATATGTACTCAGCCGCGGGTTTCACGCGCGGAGACGACGGAAAATAAAAAATAAAATATATTTATATATATGTATGTATAATAAACCAAGCGCTGTTGCTAACGAACAGACGGAGGATGTTTGAATGTAACACGGGGGAACCACCGTTGTGTTTGCGTTTGTATTTATTTAAAACCGCGATAAAACGACTGCGGGCAAACGTCGTCTCTTTCACACACTTTTTTTTTTTTGTGTATATTTTGACACGAAATATATCTGAAAATTAACCGTTCACGGTTGCCGCCAACCGGCGAGGTCGTTAAACCCCGGCGTTACGCTAATACAGGCCGACGATGATTGGAGATTTGTTCGTCATGAAACCGTTTTTAGCGCCAGCTAACATACACACATACTGGCATACGCGGAAATTAGCCTAGTGGCCGGCTTTTCCCAACGGTAAACAATGTACGTCAAATTACCCATAGGTCGATCAAAAAGCTGGAGCAGCTGGATTGCTCCAGGGAACCTCGTATGCGTTTTTCAAAATATCGAACAGAAACAAAGTTACAAAGGTTTGAAAATATATTTCATTATATTCGTCATATTATCGATCTACGCGTTGTTAGATAATGCAAAACGCGTTCAATCTCTAAAATCACTTTTAAAGAAGAAAATTATTTAAATCGCTGCCGAGGATACTGTAATAGCCCGAACAATAAATTAACTACCAAAAAAAAAAGAGTTTTAATTACTCAACTAATATTATTTACACATCACAGTTTAACCTTTAAATTAAGATTTTGCAAAAAAAATTGCCTACACCTAATTCTTTAATAAATAGGGGGTATGATGTCCACTTAATTGCAATTCCATAACCGTGTCCACATACACTGTACTTAATTTTTAAGCTTGTAGTTAAAAAAAAACAGACAAACACTCCAAGTCGGAACGGAAACAAAAAAAAAACTACATACAACAAAGAACTCTATAAACTGATTGCTAAAAAATTATCAATGGTAAAAACATGTTTACGCAGAACAGATAAAAGTACCTTTCAAAGTGATGAAACATCTAAAAATATAGAGGACAAGATTTCAGAAGGAACCTCATGTGCGTTTGACCATCATAATATGCGTTGTAGATAGTGCAAAACTTTGTTATTATAAGTGTTTAATCTCTAAAATCACTTTGATGGGTACTTTATTTCGTCGCCAAGGACACTGTGATTAGTCCGAAAAATAAATTAACTACCAAAATTGCAGCGCTAATTACTGAACTAATGATAATTACACATCACAGTGTTTAACCTTTAAATATTGAGATTTTGCACAAAATTGCCTGTACCCAACTGCTTAATCGCTTATAGGGGCTACGCCGTGTCCTCTTAATATGGGCTGTATGTAAACTGCGCCAAAAATGACCCTTTTTCTATAAGCTGATATGTAAACTGCGGCAAAATTTTTTTTAACATTATACAAACTGCGACAAAAATGTCAAGGTACATTCTACAAACTGCGACAATTCATTTTATATACCTACTATATAGTATATAATATACTATTATTATACATTATTATTATATATTATTACTACTATTATATATACATACCGAATACCGATAAGAATGCTATCTAGTACGAAATATTATTATAGGTCTATGGTGTGCACATAGTCAGTAGGAGTAAAGGAGTAATAATACAAATTAAAAAACAATTTTAAAATACATATGAAGTTGTAGTGTATGAAGTGTATAATAACACGTTAGTGTATATTATGATTTCCGTACCTACACGAGTATATGTTACCGTATCGGTATGTATTATTGTATATAGCTAATATAAGTATATTATATACTACAAAGTAGGTATATAAAATAAATTGTCGCAGTTTGTAGAATGTACCTTATCATTTTTGTCGCAGTTTGTATAATGTTTACATTTTTTTTGCCGCAGTTTACATATCAGCTTATAGAAAAAGTGTAATTTTTGGCGCAGTTTACCATCTCTCTTAATACGATGCTAATTATTTCTTTTTCCAGGCAAAATTCCGCAGCCAAGCGCGTTGTGTAATAAAATTTAGTAATCGTTTGCTTTTGCAATGCCATTATAACGCCGAACATGTGATACGTTATTATGCGTGTGTCGGTGGCAATATAAGTGGTATTATAGCGCAGTTATAGGTGGTACGAGCCGAAGAAGGAAGGCGCAATGCATCAATGTCCTTGAAGGTTTATCGGCCACGGGTTCAATCCGATTCCGAGGGTCACCCGGGCTGTTGCTCCAGGTATGTCGGCCGTACGACGTTTTACTCGTATATGTTTTTTACCTTACCATCTTCTTTTTCTCTCTATCCCCCCTTGGCGGCGGCGGCAACTGTCTCTCACTCTCACTGCTTTTGATAATTTTTTCTTCTTCTTCTTCTTCTTCTTCCGACAGCGGCTACCCGTGTGCAGTGTTCGCCCGCAACGCACATAATATTATAATATTACCTCTATGCGTGTACCCGTACGGTGTACCTCTAACCGGCTAGGCCCACCGCTAATCGTCTACCGGCCCCGCGCACCGTTTATGCCTACACTGAGCTGTTGTCGGTCGGACGACGTCTCGTACATTATTATTATTATTATTATGTACATTACACGCTGTGCGGTGTATACGGTGTTTATCTTTAACTCTGAGCACAAAATATGTCCTCCGTCCACACCCACACAGGCTATATCTGTCCTCTGTACCGCGGAGTACTTAACCCCCGGAAAATCGATACTAAATCATCGACATAAAAAAATCGAGACAATTTAGCAAATATGGGTACCACGGTTCCCGCACTCTTTTTTACACGGCGAAGGCTTGTTAATTAATCACATCTTTAATTGATATATTTATTGATAAGCCGTTTGCATCCCCGTTTGTACAGCCGGCGCACTTGTTGTTTTCAATGTCGGTAACTACTGAAATATTTGTAAACATTGATTACTTTTAGCCGTACTTTGCGCACCTTGGGTATTTTATTTTAATCGGGATATTTAAATTTGCCAAAACACATTCGACCAGTTATTACTCTTGCCGGTCTGGTCGTCGTGCGGTCCATAAAATAGCAGTAATTATATCAGCTATGAACCGTTTTTTTTTTTTTTTTTGTTAATTACAAGCAAACGCGGAGAAACCGTGAGAACTGTGACGACTAAACATAAATAAACAAAAACGGCAACTCGTTAATCCGACCGCCTTTCTTTAAGCCGGCTACATCTTAAGAGATGTAACGCAAGCGGCGTTTTTGTTGGTATTTTTTTTTAAAATGTATTTTTGTCAATGCTCTGCCAAGCATACGTTTACCACCGGTTAGGCCGTGGTATACACCGTATGGTATCCGTGTACAATTTTTCCTCATTGTTTTTTTATTATTCCAGTCAAAGGTCGGCTCTCCTTTCAGCCGTGTGTACCTATGTATTATGTGCATTGCCTATTTTATATATGTATACAATCATATTTTTGTCGTTACAATACAGCTATGGCAGCTCATCCCAGCGTCGTCTTACTGGTGTGTAGGTTCCGGTTGAATTATCTAGCGTGTAAAAAATTTTTAAAAAATAACGTTACTCCGGCGTGCGTCGACCGCGGGCGATAATCACAATGATAATAAATATAACATACACAATAATAAAGCGATAATAAGCGACTTGTGATGAACATTATTGAAACCCGCAAGACGGTGTACCTACATATTATGTACAGCGACGACGTGAGTCTTTGTGCACTGCGATTCCACAGAGTAGATATTCCAATGGAATTCGTTTACCTACACAACGGTGTGGATGAAAGACCACTAATTACTTTAATGTCTGATGATTCAACCCATAAGATGTATCGGTTACTTTTTAAATGCTTAGATTATTTTAGACAATTTAAAGTAAAAAAATAATACAGTACACAACATTTTAGTATCTCATCTCGAATACACGCGTCCACCTCTGTGTATGCGTTTAGGTTTTTAAAAGTATTTAAAAATTTGATTTTACTCAAGGCTGGATAAACGCGGTACAAGTCGAATTAAATAGGTACTATTCGGTTAAACTCATTTATGTAGAAAGGTAGCAATGAATTAACTTTTCGCCTGAAACTTATTATTTTTTTTTTTTTTTTATCTATATTACAAGGCTTGTATATCGTGAGGAGGAAGCCACCCATTGGTAACACCTCTATAGTTAAGTTATGTTAAGTTGTTTATTTTATGTTAATAAGTCTCTATTCCAGTTACGTTTTAGTCTGCGTGGACGGTTGCCGGGGATACTAGTCGTGTGCATGCGCTTTATTAGGGGATTTGAGTTTGAGTTTAGTTTTGAGTGGAATCTGAAGTAGTGTATTTTTACAAGTTCTTTAACAGTTGTTATTTGCAGGTCTTTATGTAGATTATTGTTTGAGATGTACCAAGGAGAGTTTGCAATCATTCGCAGTGAAATATTTTGGAACGCCTGTATTGGTCTTATTGTTGACGGTTTAGCCGGTCCCCATATTTGTATTCCGTAGGCCCATATTGGACGAATTATTGACTTGTATATAAGCAGTTTAGTCTTGAGTGACAGATTAGACTTTAGTAAAGGGCGGAAAAGATGTAATCTTATATTTGATTTTTTTCCTTTTTTCTTTGAGGTGAGGTCCCCAGGTTAGACGTTTGTCAAGAATTAGACCAAGATATTTTGTCTCATTTTGAGAAGCGATAATTGTGTTGTTAAGTATTATATCGGGACATATTATTAAACTTATTTACGCGTTAATACCGCTAGACATAGTAGTAGCCTTGGAATAAGACAAATCTAATCATACAAGACAAACACGCCTGTGCAATAAATAATAATTACTGTATTGGTACCGTTCGAGTATTCGACTAAACACCTATACCTGACTACTTGACTACTTGACATTTCGCTGTACAGTATGATAATATGAGCTACCGCAAAGGCTGTAAATGCGATTCAACCGCACGACACGTTTACAATTAACGCGAGAAATGGTTAATTTGGTACGAGGTAAAATATACATGTATAGTTTATATTAATATTAGCGTTGGGTGTAACTGTTCACTATTCACCGGCGCACAGTGGTCTGAAACGCAATTTTAGGTGGAAAAAACTTATATTGATCAAATTTTCCTCAGATTATGTCCAAAAAATTATAAAAAAAGTGGTACTTAATGTTTTTGGGGTCAAAGAGTTCAAAATTTATATCAATTTTTAAATTCACGTATAATTGTAAGATGCAAATAAACATAATATTTTGTTTTTAAATTGAAATTTAACTTTCGTAAACTTCATATGTTTCATAACTTAAATTTAATAATGATTTTACGTCATTGTCCAATTCATTTTTTTTTTTTTTTTTTTGGTATGTTGCAAATTGAGGAAATATATGGATCTGAAGTGACAAGTAATAAGTGTAGAAAACGTCTTCATTTTGAGCTACTCTACTAATTTTTCGCGAGTGATGTTCGCGATAATTTTTATAGTCTTTATTTCGAGCTTCCTGTGCTTCCTCGGAAAGTTGTCCATAAAAATGTTCATATTACATTAGTTAATTATAATAAAGTTTATAATGGCTTTTACACCAAAGTCTTTGTAAAACCAAAGTAAACTTTAAAATTGAATGGTTGACTAACTTAATGTGTATTGCGGTTCCCATTTTACATTTTCATACCATGCCCTCAAAATTTCAAATAAATAGTTTCTCGATTTTAAAGAATGGGGATTTAGTGGACCTCTATTTTTTAATAGCTGATAAAAATCATTATAAGAATAATACCGAGAATCAGTGTTATTCCAATCCAAATTGTCGTCAATTTCAGAATCATTTATTCCAACACTGCCGCTAGAGCTACCTACAAAAAAAATTATTAAAAATACAGATGCAAATGGATGCAAACCAAATTTTGGGATCTGGTACTGAAGAACAAGTACTGTATTGTATATATATATTGAATAACGATTATTATGGGTTATTTTTTAGTTATACGCTTTGAAATATCAATATTAACATTTTTTTACTACTTTTTTAACTTTGTTTTAAAAGGTAAAATAATAAATATTTATAATATTAATATGAAACACTTACCTAAGTTTTCGAATTCATTACTTATATGAAACTAATTAAAAAAAAAAAAAAAAAAAGTTTACCCGTGTATAAATATACTAAAAAAAAATGTAATGTACAATCGGTGAACGATTCGACGTTTGTGAGCGCGTTATTATGTTTTACTTATCGCTTGCGCCGCTTGGCAATGTTAATATTATCTGAAATTCTATTTTTTTTGTCATATAGAACTTATATATATATAATGGGTTAATAACGTAAAATACCTATTTTTATGAATTTTAATAATTGACTTTATTCCACCTAAATTAGCTTTTAGACCACTGTGCGGCGTATCACCTATTCGTTAACGAGGCGATTTATTACCGAGGCACGGTAGACGGTAATCAGAAAAAAAAATATATACACCATTTGTGTTAGTGTATAAAAATAATATGTCGTATTGACCCAGCGCAACGAATCCGAGACCCTCTTGGCGGGGGCAAGTACCAGCGTGCGGTTTGGTATACACAGAAAAAAGAGAAAGATAAATACAAAATAAATTACCAAATCAACATGGATTCGAACTCAAGAGGACGTCATACCTCCGCCGTCTTTATTATTAAGAAATTAGGCATAGGCAATTGGATACGGTCGTGGGTTGGTATTAAGAGGACATCATACCCCCTAATTATTAAGAAGTTAGGTACAGGCAATGGTTTTTTGCAAAATCTCAATTTAAAGGTGAAACTGTGATGTGCAATTATTAGTTCGGTAATATTAGGATTCAGTTTTTTTGTAGTTAATTTATTTTCCACACTATCACAGCATCCTTGAGAGCGATTTAAAAATTAAACAAAAGCAAAAAAAGGTGCTTTTAAAGATAAAACATGAATTTAAAATGTTTTAACCGTTTTTAACTTTTCGACATTCTGAAAACACAGCAAATCATTCGAATTTCTATTAGGAAAATTATTTACACACAAATAAAATAATTTGTTAAAAATTCAAAAGTTGATTCTTCATTCACAAGTGGTTCAGTCAAGCTTTGTAAAGGATTTTTTCTTGCTCAAAGTGATATTTTATAATTAGTTAACTGGAATTAATAACTTACAGTGTTATTTTAAATCATCAAATTTGATTTGCAATACTACCGCGGCGTACAAAACTGTAGTACTGATAGTATATATTAAGAAAAACCCTGCAAAAATAACGTTTACCAGCTAGAGTACAGTTACAGTAACTGCTAGAGAAAAATACATTGATTTTATTAATGTTTTTACTTTTATCAACATGATAAAGCGTTGATAATTCGCAAAACGGGGCAGTTGGAGAAATTTTCTCCATTAGCACAAAATAAACCTAAATTGTGATCAGCAAAACAATGTCTAAAAAAATGTGTCATAAATCAGGCTTGAGTGGCTAGTTATCCGTCTCTCTCTCTCTCTCTCTCTGTTTCTGTTAAATCTATTTCTATCTCTTGTGACGACTACAAAAACAAATTGGCTTTCTCGAATAACAGTGTATTATAATATACACAGTGTCGTACATCATTTTGAATAAAACGTTATCTAAATAATCATCTAGATAACTTATTATTCAAGTAAAAGTTATTCGAATGTATTTCAAAAAAAAAAAACTCAAATAGTTTTCAATTCTTATAATTCCAATTATAGTTATTCGAATAAATTGTTATCCGAATAATTCCTAGTATAATTAATTATTATTCGAACAGTACCACATTTAATTATTCGAATAAAAAGTCACTGTTTCTTTTTTTAAGTAATTATATTTTTCAAAACATTATTTCCAACCAGTATCTATAGGAAAATAATTAGCTGGTGTGTGCTTTAATCCCTTTGAAATTAACGAAAGTCAATGATAACGTTGATTAGCTTAACACACCGATTGTGGTGGCGGTAAGTTCAAAGCACTCTCGATATTATTATATACTCACATCGAATAAGTAAATAACGTTTGCCCGGGCCGCACAAAGTCGGTGTATTCGAGTATTTTACAGGCGGTCCAACAACGGCCATTGATCATCGTCGCTGCCCGGAAATATGTTAATATAACGGCCAGAGGCTAAACGTACTCCGTATTATTATTATTATATATACTAGTAAGTATATACCATAAGTAGTACGGTCATGCCATCACAAAAAAAAAATAGCATTACATAAGTATTACCGGCCGTGTGTCCGCGATGCATACACACACACACAGGTTTGTATGAACAATTTTACAACAGTTATATTATGAAGCGTGGTGGCTATTACTAGGGTCAACGTTTTTTACATTTGGTAATAAAATTAATTATAGCTGTTAGAAAAATCACAATTTATATTAAAATCGCAAAAAAATTTTAAAGAACACATTAATAGAAAAATTGACGAATCAATACACACTTTGTTATTTAAGTTAACCATTAAAGTTAACTGTACATTTTATTAGGCTAAACAAGTAAAAACTATCATATATTATATTTATATATGCTTTTGAATGGAAACACCGATCCTGTTTATGATAAACATTTTTTTTTTTTACTGACTGAATATTTGTGGTTATCAAATCTGGTGGTGTTTCTAACTATGAATTTGTTTACTTTGGAATGCTAGAACCATTTGCGAAATCGTTGTGAAATCGCCAAAAACTAACAAACCAAAACTAATGCATACTTTACAACATGAACATTGGACGAGGTTATTATTTTCTTCTAAGAGAATGGAGTTTCTTTAATGAGTTTTGTAAACACACATTTTAGCTGGTGTGTAAATGTAAACATACCGCAGGATCATAAGTGTAAACGGTGGGAATTATCTATTATTAATCGATTATTGAAACTAGTTGCAAAATCATCGAACAATTAACTCTTGTTAGTTTTACAAACAACTTTTAATTCACAGACGAACCGTTTGATTTAATTAGCCACTGTTTTTTCATCGGCCAACCGGTGATTGTTTTTTTAAGACAAGCAAGAATTTGCACGATTTGTGTCTTAATACTAAATTTACTATTTGCATCGTAGGTCAAATGCCAAACATCCGGCGGTTCATAAATCCAACCTACACGAAACGCAATAATTAAAATACAAATATATCAAAAGATCAACGAAAAAGTTATTAATAAAAAAAAATGTAATAATAATAACAACAAAATATGCACAAATTTGAACCCTAACGAGATTTGTGTTTTTATTTTTTTTTTGTCTGTTTTTATTTTGTATAGTTTCGGTCGTTTTGCAGATGACTTTCATGAATTAATCAAACACCATAATCTCCCGTTGCTCTGTAGTCTGTATCCTGATGGTGTTGTGAACAAATTACACAAATTACATTGGTCAATATTCATTTCTATAGTAATACACGAAGAGTAAAATTTGAAAAGCATTCCAAGTACCAAAGGAGAAAAAATTTAGTTTTAGTATTTGATTTGTATTTATTATATTACCGGAAACAATTTGAAATTTTTTTCAAATGAGGAATAGCTGTTATTCATAACTCTACACAATAAACAACAATATTTATTATTGATCACATGAAAATATATTGAAATTGTTTGCATAAAGTACAACTCAAATTATAAAACTAAATTTTTAGCTTATATCATAACTAATAATATTATAAAATATTTTTGACATAAACAAATTTTGTACCTATTAATAATGCAACTTGTTAAAGTTATTTTAAACAGTTTTTACTTTTAGTAAAATATGTTATGCCCAAAAGAAAAATCGTTATGTTTTGACATAAATAGAATAGGGGAGTTTTTTTTTATAGCTAATTCACTTCAATAAAAATTTAATAAGACCTTCAAAACAAATTGTATCGATTGCGTTAAATAAAGAGGAGGGTTATTACTGAATAACCGCTAGGCAGGTACGAATAGTTAATAAACTTTGCCCACATACCAATTGAAAACTTTTGTTTAGACATTATAATGTTTAATGTGGGTTTGTAATATTACACAGGTAAATAAGGTAACAGCGGTTTGGTTCATTTACAACGCAGTATTTTGCAATTATTAGACCTAAATATTGTTGCCATTGACAATGATTATATTTACACAACGCATTACATTCGACAAATAGAACATAAAAAATAAATTAATCTGACCACCGGATAGATTGAGATTTCCATTGGCACGGTAAATAGTACTCTCCTGACTTATGCAACCGAAAATTAAAAAAAAAAAATGTATTTTTTTCATATCTCAAAAAATTGCTTCATTTGCGGTCACAACTCAACACTTACTATTATACATCTTTCACGACGGTGTTTCTCAGATGTTATCTGTTATATTATATTATATTTTCAATATGCTGATGTAAATTTATTTTAGAAGTAAATGAACCGATTGGTTTAAGTTGCCACTTGCGCATAAGTACCAACCAATAATATGATTGTATCGAATATTAAAAGCTCTTGTGCCAAATATAACGGGTATATTATTATCGAGACAATATATAAACATTTTATATTATAAATGCGTTTAATAATTATAATAATTATGTTTAATAATTCAGTCTTCGTTCAATGCAACCGTTAAAATTTGTTACAAGGTTTTATTATAAATGTTAAGTGTAGCAGCGAATTAGCTGTATAAAAAATACTCTCCATTCTATTTATTCTATTATGTCAAAACATAAAAATCGTATTTTAGATATAAAATTTACTTGTATGGCACATAACACTTAAGTACTCTGTAAAATAATTTTTTTTTTTTTATTAGCCTTTATTGTGAATTATGATGGCTCTACTCTGTAAAATCATATTACTTATAATTAGCCTTTAAAAACTGTAACTATTGCCAAAAGTAAAAACTGTTTAAAATAACTTTAACAAGTTGCATTATTAATACAAAATTTGTTAATGTCGAAAATATTTTATAATATTAGTTATGACATAAGCTAAAAATTTAGTTGTATAATTTGAGTTGTACTTTATGCAAACAATTTCAATATATTTTCAAATGATCAATAATAAATATCGTTGTTTATTGTGTAGAGTTATGCATAACAGCTATTCCTCATTCCAAATGTTTACGGTAATATAAGAAATACAAATCAAATCGTAAAACTAAATTTTTTCTCCTTTGGTACTTGGAATGCTTTTCAAATTTTACTCTTCGTGTATTACTATAGAAATGAATATTGACCAATGTAATTTGTGTAATTTGTTCACAACACCATCAGGATACACGCTACAGAGCAACGCGGGATTATGGTATTTAATTAATTCATGAAAGTCATCTGCAAAACGACCGAAACTATACAAAATAAAAACAGACAAAAAAAAAATAAACACAAATCTCGTTGGGGTTTAAATTTGTACATATTTTATTGTTATGATTATTACATTTTTTTTATGAGTTACTTTTTCGTTGATCTTTTGATATATTTGTATTTTAATTATTGCGTTTCGTGTAGGTTGGATTTATGAACCGCCGGATGTTTGGCATTTGACCTACGATGCAAATAGTAAATTTAGTATTAAGACACAAATCGTGCAAATTCTTGCTTGTCTTAAAAAAACAATTACCGGTTGGCCGATGAAAAAACAGTGGCTAATTAAATCAAACGGTTCGTCTGTGAATTAAAAGTTGTTTGTAAAACTAACAAGAGTTAATTGTTCGATGATTTTGCAACTAGTTTCAATAATCGATTAATAATAGATAATTCCCACCGTTTACACTTATGATCCTGCGGTATGTTTACATTTACACACCAGCTAAAATGTGTGTTCACAAAACTAATTAAAGACACTCTATTCTCTTAGAAGAAAATAATAACTTCGTCCAATGTTCATGTTGTAAAGTATGCATTAGTTTTGGTTTGTTAGTTTTTGGCGATTTCACAACGATTTCGCAAATGGTTCTAGCATTCCAAAGAAAACAAATTCATAGTTAAAAACACCACCAGATTTGATAACCACAAATATTCAGTCAGTAAAAAAAAAAAATTGTTTATTATGAACAGGATCGGTGTTTCCATTCAAAAGCATATATAAATATAATATATGATAGTTTTTACTTATTCAGCCTAATAAAATGTATAGTTAACTTTAATGGTTAACTTAAATAACAAAGTGTGTATTAATCTGTCAATTTTTCTTATAATATACAATTTTTTACGGTATTAAAATAAATTGTGCTTATTTCAACAGCTATTAATTTTATTATCAAATATAAAAAACGTTGACCCTAGTAATAGCCGCCACGCTTCATAGTAATATAACCGTTGTAAAATCGTTCATGCAGACCTGTGTGTGTGTGTGTGTGTATGCATCGCGGATACACGACCGGTAATACTTATGTAATGCTATTTTTTTTTTTGTGATGGCATGACCGTACTACTTATGGTATATACTTACTAGTATATATAATAATACAATTTACTTGTATGGTACACAAGTGACAAGATCTATGTACACTGAAAAATCACATTGCCTATAATTAGCATTTAAAAATCGCAGTATTGTTAAAAGTAAAAATTGTTAAATAACAATTAATAGTGTTTCATTTTTTAATTTAACGTTTTTTTTTGTTTCGACTGTGTTACTCCTGTCGAGTACACGCCGTATTATAATGTATAATTGATCGGCGGTTTCGCTTTTATTTGTTTATCGATTTTTGGCTGTTTTCCGGCTGATAAATGTTGTAAAAAACGACTAAACAGTCGTCACAAGTGACGTCAGTTGAAAAAAAAACGTCAGTAGCAATGGCTCAACAGTCACATAATAATATCGGCTACTATGTACCGACACTCCTGATTCAAACCTTGTGTGTGTGTAATGTTATTGTTGTTAAATTGCGCCGGTGTCACAAGGTCAACGTGGCGGCCGCACGGTGTTGTATTGCCGTGATGATGAATTACCGTCACTCTCGCCATCGCCTAAAACACACATAATATATTAATTTATTATTATTATATAGGTACATATTACTTTACACTCCGTATAGGTACTACCAGTTTGGAAAACAGCCGTGTCGGTGTGTGCGCCCGTTACTTCCGGTTAGCGACACCGTGGTATCATGATACTATAATAATAATAATAATATAAATAATAACAACGATAATGTTGTACGTATAGAGGTTAGTGTATGATACTATAGTGGAGGGGGAACAACGCAGGTGATGGTGTCAGCCCGGAGGGTGCTGGGTAGCAGCAGCCCTGTTAACTGTTTGCATGCATTCAATTTTTATTGTTCCATTTAATAACAGAAGAAACCGACCGAATTTTTTTCTCCAGGACAATCTAATAACCATCAACAAGGTAAAAAAAAAATGAAGTTTTCTTCAAATGTTCAATGCAAAGTATTCAAGTTTATTTCGTTGACACTTATAATACTTTGGTCGAGTACACATTTTACAAATAAACACACACTAAAGTAAAATGGATTCAAACTTAAGAGGACATCATACCCCATATTTATTAAGAAGTTTGGTATAGGCAATTGCCTACTCGGTTATGGATTGCAATTAAGAGGACATAATACCCCCTATTTATTAAGAAGTTAGATACAGGCAATTTGTTTTGCAAAATCTTAATTTAAAGGTTAAACTGTGATGTGTAAAATTATTATTAGTTCAGTAACTAATAATTGTTAAAGTCCTGTCATCTATATATTATGTATGGTAATCGCTTGGAAGACTATCTCTAGATAGTTATTTCCTAATGAAAGCTATACCAATCAAAACTGCTAGTGGACAGTTATACTATACTTGACTGGGCGACACTACGCCGTACAACAATTTTATGTAGAAAATATTTGAAGCTATCTAATTCGCTATAGAAATTATACGAATTATTACATTTCGATACAGATTTTTGCATAATGAAGTGCTATAAAACGTGCGGCTCGAGTTGTCCAGTTTCGCCGTACACGCCAATGTGTGCTGTTGTTATTATTGTTAAATTATCAACGACGGGCGCACAATATCCGTGTCGTGGAAACCGTACGGGCCGTGTGAAAATAATGATAACATAACTAATGTATTTTGTTGTGGCGTACCAAGGTTGGGTCGTACAACGCATAAACGCAGCGGTGCTCTTTATATACGTGTCCAACCAACTCGATGTATGCTAATAATTCATAATTACCGCAGTGATAAATATATTGTGTTATCGGCTAAATGTTATATTATTTCGTGTTCGATCCGTTCCCGTTAAAAATCTAAGCGGTTTTAAATTGAGTGCATTAAGTGTCGACGGCGATCGCGGTTGCCGTTATATAATACGAGAAAAAACCTACAGCCGGCTGTAGTGCGGGCCCAATAGAGTAGTGCATATTTTTTATTACCATCCGCTAGCTGTTGCCGATACGGTTTTTATTGATACCGACAAGTTTAAGGTTTTTCACTGGCATAATAAAAACACATCGGTGGGTAAGGGGTACACACGCGGTGGTACTCTGGAAACCGAACACTCGGTTTTTCGGGGTAACCAATGTTACCATAATACACGTTAATATATTTTTCCGTACACAGCTAAATTAATAATAAATTATCACCTTCTTGGGCTTTTTTTTTTTTTTTCAACGCATAAATAACATCGATAACGTTGCAAGTAACGCCGACCGACAACGTGTTTCAACGCCTAGAGGCCACATTATATCCGATAATAGTCACTATAAAAAAAAATATAATACAACTACTATTACTACTACTACTACTGGTGTTACTGGGCGGTGTGTGTGTGTGTGTGTGCTAGGCCGGTCTAACTGCTGTGACGAGTTTTCGAATAAATTACTTTCATGCGACCGACAAAATAGCGTTACAGCGTTTGGTCTTATTCCGGCTGTCGTCGTTTGAATAAAGCGCCTCCGGTTGACCGACGGCCAAATCTCTAAGAACACTTTATTAATTGCATTGACGGAAACACGTTGATGGTTAAAATTATTTAAATTAAGTATCGATCACTATACAGTGCAGTCGGGGAAAAGGTTTGACACGAAAAGCTTATTAAAACGAAAATAATTGCTATGTGGATGTATGAAGTAAGCAATCCGATATTAGGCAATTGGTTGGGCCAAATAAAACTAGAAATAATGGAACGAAGTTAAGTTGTATTTTGTAAGTAACATGGTTTTTGTACAAACATTTACTTATCGAATAAATATGTAAAAAAATAACCTCAACAGTATAATAAATTAACTGTATTATAAAACAGGTGAGCCTATAGGTTCTAAGTACAATGTTTATACATTTATATGCAAATTAAAATTGTTGTAATTTATTTTTGAAATATTAAAAAAAAAAACAAATTCGAGTATACTACCCGAGTATTAATGTAAAGCATTTTCAAGATTCCAAATTAGTAAGATCTATCCTATGAATATGTCCCAAGGTAAAATATGTTTAAGAGGACGTCTCGTCGGTGATGGCAAAAACACCTTTCAAAGTAATTTTAGAGATAAAACATGAATGTTATAAAACATAGAAGACAACTATAGGAAATCTTGCCTTCCGTCTTTTTCATAATTGGTGTTTTACCTTTAAAATCACTTCGAAGGGCACCTTTTTCCGGTTTGCGTGAACATGGTTATTAGATGAAAAGAAAATTATTTAAATTGCTTTACAAGTCGACTAACAAAAAAAAAAAGAGTCCTAATTACTGAACTGATAATTATTACACATCACAGTTTAACCTTTTAATTAAGATTTTGCAAAAAAATTGCCTGTACCTAACTACTTAATAAATAGCACCCCCTATTTATCGAGGAGTCGGTGGTCCTCTTAATCGTTTAAAATATCCCACGTTCGTTCTCGGTAATAAATGTATTTAAATAACTGTGTGCGGCTCGACGGCTAACCACTGTAGCATACCGACCGTCCACTTGACTGTGGTACACGGTGAAATGAAAGCCAAAAAAAAAAAAAAAATACTAAATAAACGCCCGAGTGCGGTAAACGACCGGATGGCGATGAAAATTATTTGCAGCTGTCTTCTTTTCCTCTCCTTTTAAATTGATATTTTATATAAATATATATCACAGGTATACCAGAGGGTCGCCGAAATGCCCGACGGTGTCTAAAGAAACCGGTCGTCGGTCAACAACAATAATAATGATAACAATGCGAAAATGCGATTTCCTTTCCTTGCCATAAACCACAACGTCCGTCAAAAGACAGCTTATCTTATCAACAAACGTACATCTATCTTTTATTTTAGACCATTTCTCCTGGACACGTTTGGTCCAGTTAATCGTGCATTCTTTGAAGATGCAAATACCTAATTGCAGAAAAATATTACTATCTATATACGTATAATAACGCGTTGTATAACAGTTTCGTATGGCGGAACGACATTCCAGTGTTGTTATATTATTCCAATCTGTTGATTGTTGTTCATCTTATTATGCAAACTGCACGATAGAGTGCGCGGCCGTCATAAACAGAATAAACGTTTTTTTTTTTTTCTTTTTTCATTTAATAACCGATCGTTTATTTTTTACGTGTGGACCGTGGTCAGTGAACATTTGAAAAATATTAACGATTATCTCATTTGTTTGTATAATAAAAAAAAAAAAAATCCACGTGGCACGTGCACGGTATAATAACAATAATATACAACGTCACATTATATGCGTGTAATCAAATTCTAAAGTGCATCGCTCTTTCGGATTGCACGACGACAACATGCGCTGCTAATAAGCGTATAATTGCACGGTCGTAAACAATATATTATGTATACTATGATTGTTATTACACTGCAGTGTGTTCACACAACACTTTGGGAGACCATGGCGACAATTATCCAGACAAAACAGCCACGCATTCTACTTACAATTTTTTTGTTTTTTATCAATTAAAGTCACAAAGTATAGTAGTATTAAGTATAGAATACTGACACGGTTATGGATTGGTATTGAGAGAACGACATAACCCCTATGTATTAAGAAGTTAGGTACAGGCAATTGCCCACTCGGTTGTGGATTGCAATTAAGAGGACATCATACCCCTTATTTATTAAGGAATTAGATATAGGCTTTTTTTTTTTTGCAAAATCTTAATAAAAAGGTTAAACTGTGATGTGTAATTATTAGTTCAGTAATCAGCGCTGCTTTTTTTTGGTAGTTAATTTATTTTTCGGGCTATCAAAGTGTCCTCGACGGCGATTTTAAGTAATTTTCTTTTCATCTAAACATGTTCACGCGAAACACAAAAAAAAAAGTACCCTTTAAAGTGATTTTAGAGATTCAACACTCATAATAACAAAGTTTTACACTATCTACAACGCACATGATGGTCAAACGCAAATGTGGTTCCTTCTGAAATCTTGTCCTCTATCTTTTTAGGCGTTTTACCACTTTGAAAGGTACTTTTATCTGTTCCGCGTAAACATGTTTTTACCGTTGATAATCATCGATGAGACTTAACTGTGCACGATTCAATACCGAAAGACCAAAGCGCTGTGTCAACCTTGCTGAATTTTACCTTTGACGTGAAGCTCAGAAGATATTTCAACTTTAAAAAGATCGTTTTTTTAGCGTTGTATTTATTTACATAATATCATATTTGTCGGTTATAATATTATTTATTTTCATCAGGGCTTATTCACGTTTATAAATGAACCGTGTTTTTTAATTTAAAAATATTTTTTACTTCTCAGATACACATAATTTATCGAGCTCTTAGTTTCTAATGGAAGCTCGTCGACTTTCAAAGAAAAAAAAAAAAAAAAAAATCTTTGAATTCCGGCCAACGATGAGTGTTCAGAAAATTACTTCTAACAAACAGTGTCTATAGAAAAACATAGTAGGTAGTTATTTTTTTTTTTTTTTGTATTTATCATTTCCTGTAGGTATCGAAGAAAACGTTTTTGTGCGACCGACGTTTTGTCTCTCCCCAAATGTTTGTCTTTCGCCGTCGTTCTCTCTTAATGTAGGCCGTACATATAATTTATACCAATACATAAAAAAAAAACTCAACAATAACAATGCATGTACGCGATTAACGGAGGCGCTTTCTCTTCAATTTAGAAAATATTTCTCGACCTCTGTTTGCGTAACAACAACAAAATGCCTTATAATTACGAATGATAATAATAAATAATAGCAAACAATATAACTATATACATACACGCGCCGTTACAGATTGATATTTTTTTCTTTATTATGTTATATTTCCTGGCACTGCATATTTTTACAATACATCTATTGGATTGTCGCGGTGTCTTAGATAATATTATTATATTCCATCGGTATCGCGTTTTGCATTCGTTTTGTCGATTTATCGTGTGAACAATAATTATAACAATAGGTACAGTAAAGGAAAACGATAATAGAACAGAAGAGCACAGAAACTCACCATGTGGAAAGAGATTGTCGCTGACATTTGTCTAGTACATAATAATATTCCATATAGCCTGTGCAGTGGTTGTTTGCTAAATGGAAAATTTTTTTTTAAAAAATCATCACAAATAATAAGGATGTCGAATCTTTCCATTCGGGACCGGTCGAATACTGCAAGCTGTTTGAAAACAACTTTCGATTTGTTGAGTAATGACCGCTGGTCGTAGTTATATCGTGTCACGCGCTCCTCTATATATTTTATTTGTTCCAGAAATAATCAAATTTATTTGTAATAATTGTTTAACTCAATAAGTGATTTTCAGACGTCAGTGGGTTCATTTGTCCAAGACTTTACAAGGAAATTTTGGATATATAATAATTACTATTAAAACATTAATTACACTTTGCAAAACAAGAACCAAAATATATATCTACTTTTTGGATATTTTTTTTTCGCTAGTTAAAATGTCAATCACCTCCAAACCTGCGAACAACTCGTTAGTTAAAAGTCTAATTTCCTCTACATCAATTCTGAGACTTATTTTGTAGTTAACGCCAGTCAAAACATATTGAAATAAATGCAATATTGAATTTTGTATCGTGTATTCATGTCAAACGCGGTTGTGTTCTGCCAACAATATGGATTATTCGACGGTTAGGCGGTTTGGGGTCACAGCTGGCTGCAGTTGACTGAACAACACTGACCAAACAAGTCTGGGATCTAATAGGGGTCAAAAAAGATTACACGCTTATAGTGTAGGTACATTTGCGCTCTAAACAGTCTAAACTACTACAATAGGACATCACGTGCAATGGATGTGCAAGTACTGTGTTGCTCAGAAAGTTGGACGTTTGAATGGGTAGGGTGATAATTATTTGACAAAAACAACTTGTCTTTGAACTCTAGCGACTCAAGTCGGGCACCAGAGGTTATTTTCGGTCCAGTAGACGTTTGATACGCACAGTTTTGTTTGGTCGGTCGGATTGCTCAGTGTAATTTTCGGTCGTTTGACCGTCGTATTGTTTTTTTAGTTTTGCTTAACGTGTATTCGATTGTGTGTGTGTGTGTGTGTGTGTTATCGACGAAGACATACGACGGATACAAATTGCCGACTATTAACTGACAAGGGGAATGGAGGAGAGGGCATGAGCGACAGAGAGACGGGGAAGGGGACAAAGAGAGAGAGCCCTTGGCCTCGTTTTTTTTTCTAACTTTTCGAACGCGTGCGCTTGACACTCGTTACTTTTGTCTTGGTTTATTTCTCACCGCGCTTCACGTTCCGCCGGAGCAGGGAACTATACCTACGCATAACACCGCTGCCGTTTGTTAAATTTGCAAAAAACACACACGCTTGTATCGCAAAACTGTGTAACGAAAAAAAAAAATATATATATATTATCGTATATTTACTTTGTTCCCCAACCTAAATGGGGGGGGGGGGCACCACGATGTCGATCATGAATTATATTATAATATTATTATTATTATCATCGTATACATGTCTCCGGCTCGTTTTGGGTATTTTGGCGGCTAATAAATCGTTGTATGACTCCAGCGTTGCCTTCCCCTCTCTCTTCTCCCTCGACACAAATGAATAATCGTTTTCAATACTCTTTCGCCCCTCCCCTATCTTTTTCACTCTCTCCCTATCCGAGAGTTCTGTTGTCTCTCTCACTCACTCACTCAGAACGACCCGACCAGCAGCAGCAGCAGCAGCAGCAGCAGCAGCAGCTATCTCTGTCAAACAAACGAGGGAAAAAAACGCACTGTAGGCACTGCTGCTGTTGTTCCTCTCTGCTGTGTGTGTACGATGATTGCGCAACAACAATCGAACGAATTACCAGTTACCATGGCCGACACTCGTTCACAAACAATTAGGCGTGAATTTCAGTGTAATTCGGTGGCGGCGCGGGTCGAATAGCTGCTACCGTGTATATCATTAAAATAATTTATTATCCTTGTTGTTTTTTTATCACATCGGTACAGAAGACTCGAGCGCGCTTATATGTATGTATATGTGTGTGTGTGTGTGTGCACTATGAACTATACTCAAGTGGTGTGCATCTATTCGAATAAAACGTTATCTAAACAATCATCTAGAATCTAGATAATACATTATTCGAATAATCACTCAAATAAATTCTTTGTTGTTTTTATTTTATTTTTAATCATCAAAACATTTATAATAAATATTACAATATTATATACAACACGATTTTATATACAATTACAAACATTGATACCTACCTAATCCCTGTGAGCAATGCTCGTGGTGGGATTAGGCAGTCTAAATTAATTGTAATTAATATTTAATTGAACATCGTGTTAATAATACTTACATATTTTATAATATAATATATGGTTTATATGATTTACATTGACATTAAAATAAAATATAGTTTAGAAAGTTATATCGTGTGAAATCAAAATTGACTACTAATGAAATAAGACGTGCGTACCATTTTTTTTTTAATTTTCAGTTTAAATTTTAGGTTATTATTAATTAATTAGTTTAATATTGTTTGGTAATTCATTAAAGGATTTTATTCCTCCGAGTGTATATAAAACCTTTTAATTATGGTCGTATTAGGTTTAAATAATATTATTAGATTACCATTATTCATACTTCGAGTGATAATCCAACTGTTTTTTATTATGTGATTAAAATTGATTTTTCATCATGTACTCTAGTAGTTGATAATTTATATTATATAAACGTTTTATATTTAATATCCTAAAGATTTTAAACAGACCATTAGTACAATTAGTAAACAAAGGAAATTTCCTTCAATATGATTTTGTTATACTTTTAGTGGTACAAGTGCATTATTATACGCTGGCCCACATACTATAATTCCATATGTCAGTATTGATTGTACATTAGCAAAATAAACCATATTTTGTCTACTCCATTTTTATTCGAATAATTTCAAATTCAACTATTCGAACAAACAAAAATCAGTTATTCGAATAATTCTTAAAACCTATTGTTTAAAAAGTTTGCAAGTGCTTATACAAAGTAATTATAATTAAAAACACAATTATCCTAATAACGTTTTATTCAAATAAGAATTTGCACAACTCTGCTTTTACTTGACTAATCAGCAACGTTTTATTTTTATTTTAACAAGTACAATTTGATATATTATGTATTTACTAATGTGTACTTTAGTTATGGATATTGTAGGGCGTGGTTATTTCGTTTATAAATATAAATATTATTTGTTATATTTTATACACGTAGGTATTTATAATTATTAACTAAAGGTGTATATCGTTTTAAATAAAAATGAAAACACAGCGGCAAAAATTGAAGATAGTTTTTTCTTCTTCTACTTTTGATGTGTATTTACTGTTCTTCTTCTACTTGAGCAAATTATTCGACTTAGTATATTGCTGAACGCATCAATACCTGTGGAATTCGAGTGATTCGTTATTCGGCGAAAACTCTTTTCTCAAAACCACTTCGATTAACCGCTCTGAACTAATCGAAGATTTCG
This sequence comes from Adelges cooleyi, assembly GCF_023614345.1. Classification (NCBI taxonomy): domain Eukaryota; kingdom Metazoa; phylum Arthropoda; class Insecta; order Hemiptera; family Adelgidae; genus Adelges; species Adelges cooleyi. The sequence goes on along the minus strand of NW_026095926.1, from coordinate 672,128 downwards.
GAAAAAGTAATATATTTTTGTATATCATGTTCTAGACGATTTTCTTAAGAAACAGAAAAGTGTTTTCCATACCGATTGCACATTACACATATTTCATAGCTCCATATAGCCTTCTCGGTACGATCAAGTGTTTTGCACGGAAAGTAGCATTGTTTGCATTTATTCCTACAGTAAACCGTATATAGATATATATATATATGTAGGTAATAATGATAGTTATCAGTTTTAATTATAGTTTTATACGGTTTATAGTTGGAAAATAATCGGTTTTTCTTTACTAAAAAACAACAATAATAATGACGTATTTCTAGTAACCAATTGCTAACGCGTGTGACTTTGAAATGTCCTATTTTTGCTGCCAATGAGCTGCAGTTTGCAGTTTTCTTATTAATCGCGATGATTATCAGTGTGGCGGATAATAATAGAATTTTTTTTTTAGTGTTTACAGCTGATAAACGCAAACGACGTACTATTGTGCAATTTGAAATTGCACGTCTAGTAGTTCTTATCCAAGACAATAGGGGTTTTACCATAATATTATTGTACAGGCAAGTGGTCGAGATGGCAGAGTATAGTTTGCACTATTCTCTTAGTCCCAAATCTTATCCCAAATATCTCGCTTTGTTCAATTCCACAGGTATTGATGCGTTCAGCGATTTATATTAACTCGAATACATTAGCTTAAGTCAATATACATCAAAAGTAGAAGAAAAAAAACTATCTTCATTTTGTCGCTGTATTTAATCTTTATTAAAAACGGTATGCGCCTTGGCTAATAATAATTAATACCTATGTGTATAAATAATAAATTATATTTATATTTATAAACGAAATGACTACGTTCTACAATATCCTTAACTATAGCACACATTAGTAAATACATACATATTAAATTGTACTTGTTAAAATAAAAATAAAACGCTGCTGATTAGTCAAGTAAAAGCAGAGTTGTGCAAATTCTTATTTGAATAAAACGTTATTCGGATAATTGTGTTTTAAATTATAACTACTTTGTATAAGCACTTGCAAACTTTTTAAACAATAGGTTTTAAGAATTATTCGAATAACTGATTTTTGTTTGTTCGAATAGTTGAATTTGAAATTATTCGAATAAAAATGGAATAGACAAAATATGGTTTATTTTGCTAATGTACAATCAATACTGACATATGGACTTATAGTATGTGGGCCAGCGTATAATAATGCACTTGAACCACTAAAAGTATAACAAAATCATATTGAAGGAAATTTCCTTTGTTTACTAATTGTACTAATGGTCTGTTTGAAATCTTTAGGATATTAAATATAAAACGTTTATATAATATAAATTATCAACTACTAGAGTACATGATGAAAAATCAATTTTAATCACATAATAAAAAACAGTTGGATTATCACTCGAAGTATGAATAATGGTAATCTAATAATATTATTTAAACCTAATACGACCATAATTAAAAGGTTTTACATACACTTGGAGGAATAAAATCCTTTAATGAATTACCAAACAATATTAAACTAATTAATTAATAATAACCTAAAATTTAAACTGGAAATTAAAAAAAAAATGGTACGCACGTCTTATTTCATTAGTAGTCAATTTTGTTTTCACACGATATAACTTTCTAAACTATATTTTATTTTAATGTAAATGTAAATCATATAAACCATATATTATATTATAAAATATGTAAGTATTATTAACACGATGTTCAATTAAATATTAATTATAATTAATTTAGACTGCCTAATCCCACAACGAGCATTGCTCGCAGGGATTAGGTAGGTATCAATGTTTGTAATTGTATATAAAATCGTGTTGTATATAACATTGTAATATTTATTATAAATGTTTTGATGATAAAAAACATTAAAAATAAAATAAAAACAATAAATAATTATTTGAATAATTATTCGAATAACTGTTATTCGAATAATGTATTATCTAGATTCTAGATGATGAAACCAGTACATAGAACAATAAATAATAGTATAATATGTTTTTTACGTTGATAATTATTTATATTTCTGGTGCAGTAATTTTTGTATAAAACTGCGTTGTTATAGCCATCTCAGCGCATTTTTTTTTATTTTTTCACTGCACCCAGAACAGTTCCTCGGCCACAATACATTATTATACCCAGTATACACATTTCTCTCTCTCTTTCTCTCTCTCTCTCTCACTCGGTTCATTCATTCATTCTTCTCCGGCCGCCACTATATTGACGTGGTACTGCTTTAGTTGATCGGATAATAACCGTGATGTGAACCTAACCGACATAAGGTCCACACCGGGCCGTCACGACCGGTTATGTGTAGGTATATTTTCTCCCCGTGTTCCTTTATTTCATTTATACATATTTTCTATACCAAAACGCGTTGCGTGTCACGCACGGACTGTCGGAAACATATATATATTTTTTTTTTTGAGCGCACATACAGTCGGCAATATCCTATGTATTATTATGTATATTATTATTATTATTTACTAGTATTATGATTACACGTTTAGGATGCCAATGGACAAATCTCGCGGTGTTCGCCGCGCAAAGAGGCGTAGCGAAATGGTGTGTACGTACTAGATGCATAAAATGATTTTTATAAGAAATTACATTAACATTTAATACCACCTATTCGATCAGATCGGTTCACGTTGCATAGAATATTCGCTAGTATTATTACATATGGAAAGAAAAAAAATATATACTTTATGGTTATAGCCAGAGTTGTGCGTCTATTCGAATAAAACGGTATCCAAACAATCATCTGGATAATAAAATTTGCATGTAAAAGTTATTCGAATAATTTCAAAAATAATTACTCGAATAATTTCAAATTCAACTATTCGAATAAAAAAAAGTTATTCGAAGAATTCTTAAAAAGTTTGTAAGTGATTTTTTCAAGTAATTATATTTTAAAACACAAATATTCGAATAAAAAATTATTCGAATATTATTTAAATAGTTTGTAAGTGATTTTTTCGAGAAATTATTTAATTATTTTATAAATTATTCGAACATTTTTATAAATTCTCAAATTTCATAAATGATTTAATAAATAATTTATTCAGATAACCAATTTTAAGTGGCTGCCAAATAATAATTGTTGTACCTACACGAGACTGAGCAGATACCAAAAGGCGGCACTCCTGTGTGCGCAGATGCAGATACCGCAGAGTATGATTTTCGGTTTCTGCGCAGTACCGTTCTCTCGTGAGACAGACTAATCAGTACACACACATTTCGATTGGTGTCTACAGACCACGTGACTTGGTATTCGTCTAGCATTTGTGGCAACGCTTATTGTCATATATATTTATTTTTTCCTTTTTCTCTCTCCAACACACAGTGGTCGGCGACGACGAGACGTCGAAAAGGAAACGTTTACCTCATTGCGACCCGACATACAGTGTTTGACGGTTCCGACAACATTGCATTTGTTTTTGGACGAACTAAGTGCGGAAGGTCTTTTGCACATTTGTAAGGATCAAGTTGGTGTTTGTATGTGAGTGTATGTGACAAAAAAAAGCAATGCCTAAGCATTCTTGCTACGGATGTGCGATGGCCAGACGGATAATATCGCCAGAGTTGTGCATCATTCGAATGAAACATCATCTAGATAACACATTATTAAAGAATTTTTTTTTATTATTCAAGTTATTCGAACGAACAATTATTCAACATAATATCATTTAAATAGTATGTAAGTGTTTTTTTTTCTTTAAGTAATTATTTTTCAAAAACATTATTTCGTACAAGGAGAGTTGGTTCAACGACTCTTTTGCCTGCTACCAACATAATCATTATAAATACAAGCGAGTTTCACGAAAAATTTCCATAAAAAATCAATTACATTTCTTATTTTGAAAATAATCAGAATGCATCGATGCAATTTACATGCTCGTTATTTTTATTTATGAGACCGATTTACAACGCAAGTCCAATTATTTATCCGTAAATTCCGTCTGCGTGTAATACTAGATATTATTAATATTATTTTATGCGAGCAATGCCCAATCGCCTTGTTACATCTACATCGTTCATATTTCAGTAAATTCATTAATTAAACACCCGACTCCACGTGGTTAATGTCTGTGACAGTAATGCTTGCGGTCAAACAGGTGATTATAACAAGCTCTGAGAAAAACAGACTGTCGAAAATCAAAACGTTGTCAACAAAAAGAGTTATAGAAAGAAAAAAAACAAGCCCATGACGTGGCAGTCCATTTCTGGGTTTTCCTTACTCGAGGTTAAATTTGAAAATCAGTAACCTTACACTTATATATTATTATTCTTTTATTTTAAATTATGAACATGTTAAGAGGACGTCATAATCTCTATTTATTAAGAAGTTAGGTGTAGGCAATTATTTGCAAAATACTAAAATTAAAAGGTTAAACTGTGATGTGTAATTATTAGTTCAGTAATAATTAGGACTCCTCTTTTGGTAGTTAATTTATTTTTGGCACTGTCATAGTGTCCTCGACAGTGATTTAAATCATTTTCTTTTCATCTAATTTTATTTATTATTAATTTAAAAAAATTTAATCTTCTGATTCTTCAATACATCAATTTAAAATATTTAAAATATATATTTTATATAAATAAAATAACCTGTTAAAAATGTAAAAGTTAATTTTTATTGCAAAACAACCTTTATCAAATGACTTCAACAAATTATTTATATAGAAAAAAAAACAAGCCCATGACGTGGCAGTCAATTTCTGGGAAGTTTTTTCCTTACTCGAGGTAAAATTTGAAAATCAGTAAACTAAAACTAATATATTATTATTCTTTTATTTTAAATTATCGACATGTTAAGATGACGTCATACCCCATATTTATTAAGAAGTCGGGTGTAGGCAATTGGACACGGTTATGGAATGCAATTAAGAGGACTTCATGCCCCCTATTTATTAAGAAGTTAGGTGTAGGCAATTATTTGCAAAATACTGAAATTAAAAGGTTAAACCGTGATGTGTAATTATTATTAGTTCAGTAATAATTAGGACTCCCGTTTTGGTAGTTAATTTACTTTTGGCACTGTCACAGCATAATTTTGACAGCGATTTTAAATAACATTCGTCTTCGTCTAAGTCGTTCGCGCTAAACCGACGGAGAAGTGTACCCTCCATTGTGACTTTAGAGATAAAACATGTATTATATAAAAACATAGAACATCACCGGTCCACCGGTTCGGCTTGGCGATACCCACGCGTGTGTCTATGACTTATGTGTGTATTATTCGATTGAACTGTTCCACCGCCCCGCACCCGCAGGTATATATACCTGTCCACGCGGGGTCACCACGTTGACGTATTGACAAACGGTTTACAAGCGGATAAGATACTGTTAAGGACGGCCCAGGGCAGCCCAGATGGCAGGATGACGTGTGAGCTCGCGTTAAACGTATATATATATATATATATTATTATATACTATTACAATACGGCTTGAGTTACCACCGGCAATGCATTTACAAGCAAGCGCACGCGGACACAAATGAATTCCGCCAAGTCTACGACACGACGGTGACAAAAGGGAATCGAAAAAATAACTGCCAGAAGGAAGACATCTCGAAGACGATGAAACGTGGTCGATGTAATTTGTCCACTAATAAGACCAATACGTGTTATACTTTAAGAGGACGTCGTACGCCCTATATTTGTTATTAAGTAGTTGGGAACAGGCTATTTTTTGCAAAATCTTAATTTAAAGCTTAAACTATAATGCATGATAATTGTTAAGTTCAGTAATTTATAAGTTAACACTAATTTTTCGGACTATCACCGGACATAACCTTGACGGCGATTTTAAATATTTTTTGTCATCTAAACATAGCTGTGTAATACTCGGTTGAAAAAAAAAAATATTAAACCAATACCTTCTCAGTGCCGCATCGAACCTAAATAGATATGTCTAAACATTAATCGGTTTAAACGACGTTTGAAAACTCATAGTGCTATATGTATTGCATACAAAATTTTAATTAAGTTTTTTAAAAAAAAAATTACTGTTGAGGTAAAAGCCTTTATAACAGTTAAGGCGGTAAAAGATGCTTCAAAGGTGCTCAATGTGGTTTACTGCTCCCCTACGCTAAGCCGCTTGCCTAGTGGTAGAAATAATCTTATTTTTATAAACTTACCAAACTGGAGAGTGAATTGTTCATAATTCGGTATCGCTCAATTATTATTTTTTACAATTAATAAACTATTATTAACAAGTAGCACGCTCTTTTACCAAATAAAAATAACAAAATGTTTAATATAACATTAGCTTAGTAAAACTATATTTTCAATAGATATCGACAATAAAGATGAACATAACTTTAAACCATTGTGAAACAATAACCGATGGACGGATTTATTAATACTTGAGAACAAGGTTATGTTTGTCCCGAGAGAAAAAAATTGATAGAGGCTAAAAAAGTATGAACATTTAATAAATAATAAAGTGAAATCTTGGATGAATAGTAAACATGCAGAGACCAAGAGTTTTAAGAGGGATAAACGGCGTCAAACCGTGTTTGTTCTGGCCAAGTCTAGAGTGGCAAATGACGCGGACAGTCAAGTAGAAAAACCACATAACCGAGACAAGATGATAATAATAAAGCCAGTTGATGTAAGGGAAGTAAACTATTTTGGGGGTGTTGATTTCTTAACGAACGATGGCCAGCTGCTGTAGAGGTAAATAATAGTAAATACACAAAACTCTCTTTCTCTGTTTGCAAACGATTTTAAATAACTGTGTAGAGTTTTAATGAAATCAACGCAAATCGCTTGTTAAACGAATAAATTCGTTTTCGTTTTACACTCCTCGTCCGGTGTAACAAATAAGCTGGAAAAGACTTTACAAACGAGAGAGAGAGAGAGAGAGAGAGAGATAGAGAGAGAGTGCACCGATGGCTTGGCTTGTGGGAATCGGTCGTGGGCGAGGTGTTTCCGCTCGTGCGCGTACCGGCCGGCCGGATGGCATAGGAGAGGAACGGCTCTAATGAGACGTTTATTATTATCCGCCGTTGATTCGGCCGAGAACCCTTGGTATCGTCGACTTGTAATGAAAAGAAGTAGAAAAAAAAAAAAATAAAAAATCAATGTTGTATTTTTAAAATGAAGCTTTTTACGACTCGACAATAAGTTCGCAAAGAGATGAAACGACGCAAGGAAAAAAAACATTACAAAATATTAAGTTTGCTTAAAAAATTTATATTAACATAATAATATAGCCAAAACAATTTGAAAAAAAACCTTTTTTTTTTTTTGTTATTGGCGTTTTTAACTCTAAATAAAAAGAAAATGATTTGAATCGCCGTCAAGGGTGGTGTCCGGTGATAGTCTGAAAAGTAAATTGACTACCCAAAAGTGAGCGCTAATCACTGAACTAATAATTATTACACATCGCGGTTTAACCTTCAAATTAAGATTTTCCAAAACAAATTGCCTACTTCTAACTTTTTAATAAATAGGGGTATGACGTCCTCTTAATACCAATCCACAACCATGTCCAATTGCCTATACCTAGCTTATTAATAAATAGGGGTAAGTATGACGTCCTTTTAACATGTTAATAATTTAAAATATAAGAATAATAATATATTTGTTTTAGATTACTGATTTTCAAATTTTACCTCGAGTAAGGAAAAAACTTCCCAGAAATTGACTGGTACGTCATAGGCTTGTTTATTTGTTCTATTTAAATAATTTGTTAAATTCATTTGAGAAAGGTTGTTTTGCAATGAAAAATAAACTTTTACATTTTTAACAGGTTATTCTATTTATATAAAATATATAATTTCTATATTTTAAATATTTTAAATTGATGTATTGAAGAATCGGAAGAATACATTTTTTAAAAACAATAATGAATAAAATTATATGAAAAGAAAATGATTTAAATCGCTGTCGAGGACGCTGTGACAGTCTGAAAAGTAAATTAACACTCAAAAGAGAGCGCTAATGACTGAACTAGTAATTATTACACATCACAGTTTCACCTTTAAATTAAGATTTTGCAAAACAAATTGCCTACACCTAACTTCTTAATAAATAGAAGTAGAGGTATGACGTCCTCTTAAGTTCGAATCCATATGTTACTTTGGTGTGTCTTTATTTGGAAAATGTGTACTAAGCTTGAACATTTCGCGTTAAAAACATTAAAGGAAAACCTCGTATTTTTTCCTATCTTGTTGTTGTTTGTTATCGGATTGTTCAAAAACAAGTTTTTTTTTTTATTGTCAACGAGAACAGAAAAAACAAAGATTTCACAACCAATTACATACACTTGCGGTCGTTAAGGATTAAACATGCACACTCACACGCCCACACACATTAGTTACCGCTCTTCCGGACACGCTCCGGTAGTAGCTGTCGCCAAGCATAATGGTTTAGCCGTATCAGTGATATGTATGAAAATAATATTCTACTATAGATATACAAAAAAAAAAAAAAAATGACAGGAGACTCATCGCTGCTAAATAGATTGTTTTAGACAAACGTAGAATCGCTCGACCTTAGTTCGGCTGACCTACAACCATCTCTCAAGGTAATATTGCGAACGCATCGCTTAAAGGTGTACGGTATAGCGGGCAACAGATGTGCTGAGGAGAAGGCCATCGTTGCTTTTAGTATTATATTACTCGAAGGACTTTATTTTTTTTTTTTTCAATTATTTCCAATATAATAGTTTTATTAAGAGCGAAACAAATCTATTTCAAACAGTTTCGAGCGGTTGATTATGCGACTGGACTGTCAAAAAAAAAAAAAAGTTAAAAAAATATATTATACATTTATTCAATTTTTACCGATTGACGGCTTCCGGTGTTTGGTTTTGGGTAATAAAAAATACAATATTATCGACATTTTGATGCGGTTTTATTTTAATATCTTCATATTATATAGGCTGCGGCCGCTAACATTAAGATAACATAAAAAATCTGCATTATTGTTGTATTAAAAAAAATTTAAAAAAATGTGTTTTTGCATTCATTATGTTGACCTTTGTGCATTGTGTACAACGTGAAACCCAAACGAGGATGAAAATTATGTCCAATTTTGCTGTAGGTTTTATCTCTAAAATCACTTTGAAGGGTACTTTGTGCTGTTTATTTTCTAATTATTCAAATCGCCGTCGAGGACGTTGTGGTAGTCAGTAAAGCAAATTGACTACCAACAGAGGAGTGTTAATTACTGAACTAATAATTATTATACATCACAGTTTAACCTTTAAATGAATATTTTCCAGGGAGAAGGTCACCGTGCCCCAAAAGAGACCTCGGCCAAAACAGTCGGTAAATAAATAACGTTACTAACAACCTGAGTCCTGATTGTTTTTTTTATCGCCAAGTCACTTTCATTTGACGTCAAGAAAATAACGTCGGGTTTTTCTCGATGAGCAACCGTTTGTTGATCTTTGATTATAATAATAATTATTCTTTATACTACTGACCGTCGATCATCGAAAACAACGTGTTCCCCCTCATTGGTTCTGTATAAGTTTATAAAAAAAAAAAAGTGTCCAAGACTATTGTTGTCTATTCATTAACCCTAAACTGCTATCGTCGATGAATACCCCAAAACAAAAAATGGATTTTCCCAGACATAATTCATATTTTTTTGTTAATTGAATCGAGTCGTTTCGAAAACGACACGAATAATTAAATTTAAATACTACAGTAACCTTAAAACAACTGGATTGCTCAAGGAATTTAACTTATTTTGCATTTTGGATCATTGGTATTCATAATTCATAGTTATAATTAGTCTATCTTTGACTACATTTCAATAAATTATTATAAAAAATATTTCACTTATTATGTGGTCGTTCTTACAAGCAGTACAAGCTGTGTGTATGTAACAGAAGTTTATCAAATGTAATTATTAATAATGCGAGCAATCAGACAACTCTAGCGGCTTGCCTGGATGATTTCGAGGGTCATACATAATATTATAAGTATCAAAGTTTTAAGTTTTTTCTAGATTATGAAATATATATCGTTAAAAATAATAATTGTGTATTTTTTATCTTTTTTAGGAAAACAAACCTTTGTCTCTCAGCTACCTCAAAACCGAATTATTGTTAAACTGTACAAACACTTAAAACTCTAGTTGCGATTTGTGGGCGAACAACAACAGAGAAAGGAGCGCCTAAATAAGCTGACGGCGAGGCAATCTTGTAATGCTTTGAATTCGATCGAACCTAACTCAATTGTGTGTGTATAACACGGATGAACACTGTACAACTGTACACAGGGAGTGCAAAATGTAACCCCACTGAGCTTTTAAGAAAGCGGTTGGTCGGGTTAGATTAGGTTTGGTTAGGTTTGGTTAAGTTAGGTTAGGTTTGGTTAGGTTTGGTTAGGTTTGGTTAAGTTAGGTTAGGTTTGGTTATCTCAGAAGATAATAGTCTTTTTAAAATTATTTTTTTCACTTTTATTGATAATAATAGTTTACCCAAATTAAATTTATCTTTCAAAAAATAACCCCATCTTTTATTTTTTATGAAGCTTTCTATAAAAGCAAATAATTTGCTGAGAATTTATACCGGACCGGTTTTGGACAATTAGCTACTTTCAATGTTATTTAAGTTCCAAATTTAAGAAGGGGACCCGCACGCCTTACTCTACAGTCTACCTACCCGGGAGGCAGCCATATTGTGCACCAATTTCATGGAAAGTAAAACTGCTACGTTACTTTTCCACGATACTTATTACAATTTTATGTTAGGTGATGATACACCTTTATATTATAATATTTGATAAATCATAGAAATTATATAAGTTAGTTGACGATTACATGATGATTGTTTGATGATAACTCGGTCATATATTTGATAAATCATAGAAAAAACAATAAATACCATGGACAAAACAATAAACAAAATGGCAGCTTCCTAGTCGTGAACATTTTCATAATACAATTTTATAGAATTGCACAAAACGTCACTAGATAATGTCATTATTAATAATGTATTGTAAACCTTGTAAATAGTGTATAATAATGTAAAGGAAACATTTGTATACATCATATTGTACACGGGTCGGCGAAATCGTGTGCAAACAGCGAGACGGCGACTTTAACGACGATAAAGTGAGTGTTGTTGACCTAAGAAGGAGATATGGGAAAAAAAAAAAAAATTTAATTATACAATTAAACTGTCTTGCGATTAACCAACATATATTGTTTGTCAATTCATTATAGTTTTTCTGGTACCTACGTCTGGGCATATTTTTTTCTCGGTTTTTTCCAGCTAAGACGTAGTACCTACATAATATTATAGTATCTGAATATTTACTACACGCTTGACTAAACTGTTACCGTCGTACACGCTTTTTATTGTCATTTTTTAATTTTTTATGGTAGGTAGGTACGCGCTACGGAGAAAAGCAGAATTAATTTATTTAAGCACACAAATATGGGGTTAACCGATGTTATTGTTAAGTCCTATTATGGCCTTCGAGTATGGTACGTTTTAGTTGATCAGTTAAAACGAACAGGTCAAAATTGTTTTGTGTAGGGCAAAGAGTAGGACTTGGCTGAAATTTTGTTTGGCTAAGCATTACTTAGACTGAAACAACGGGTATTACAATAAACGATCAAATAAAATAATCAATTTTTCGTCCGGGTTAGTCAAGTTTTTGGCAACATTTTTCTGACATTGAATAACGCAAAATACTCTTTTACAGACCAGTCGCGGTACCAAACGATTTAACTGTTGGTTTTTAACGACTCGCTTTACACTCTAAACTAAGGTATGATGCACAGTCTGGTCGGCGGTCTGTGTGAATCAAAAAAACACTAAAATCAAACCATTAAATCTATTCCAAGGCATAATGTCATCAATGACATCATGACGTTGTATATATTATTATATTATTGAGTTGAGAACCATTGAATTAATATTTTTGAATATCACACTTTGCAGCTGATTTGGACGCAACTGTTTTGTACATGCGTTGTTTAACTGGTTATTGTTTTTTACTTTTTTGATTTTTAAATAACCAAGGAAGTATGGTAATTGAAATGAAAAAATTTGAAAATTTGTCGTTGATAGTTTTAAGAGCAAACAAATTGCTACACCCGGCTAGTGAGGAGGTACATAGCTGTCTTAGCTTTAATATAAGTACAGGTAGTTCGGATTTCACACTCATGCGATATAATGATTTTAGTCTGAATAAAGTCTATGTTTTACATCTTATATAAACGTTTAATTTTCAATTTTCCCTTGAACAATAAGATACATATCGAACTTGTCAAGAATTTAACGGATTTTGATACTTAGGCTCTTATTAGATTATCACCCTGTGCAGTGAATAGTTAGCTATAAAGTTGTGTATCATAAAAACAAATTCCCCCTCCTAAATTTTCATACTATTTTTAAATTAATTGCTTAATAATAATAAAATATATATATTTTTTATGGTAATTCTCCTCCAAACAGTCCACAAGCCTTGCCAGACTTGGCAAGCGTTTTTATCAGGACTATACAAAGGTGACAACTGTTTTATTACCGAAAGTGTTTTTAGGGCCGCTTTTCTCGCTGTACCGTGAAATGATATTATACGGGTCGTGTTGGATAATATTTAATGCAATCTCTTAAGCACGGTTAGCACGGCGGTGAAGTCGAACCGGGCGATTAAGAATCGCCTAATCATTCGGCATAGCAACACGGATGTCACATGAAAAACGCGTTCTTAACCTTCTGTCCTTTTAAGGGGAAAAAAATACGTTTACAGTCTCCAATCAATCAATACAATTTATGTCTGTCGTTGGACACATCTTCGCGGTGTGTTTCTGCGCCGGTCGGGAATTCCAAAGTGTCTATTAGTGTCCGTGTACTTACATATTTTTTGCCGTTTTGTTTTACAGCGCTCACAACACATGTTATGGATCTGATTAAAAATCCGATAATGCCCGTCGCGGCTGTTTTTTTTTTTTTACAGTAGACATAATATTTTTTTCCCCTTTAGAACCCTCGTCCGACGACCGCGTTCCTCGGTTGCTTTCTGGGGAGAAATATAAAGACACAATGCACACAGGTAACCCGCGGTTTTGAGCAAAGCAAAAGGGGCTGTATAAATTAAATATTATTAGTACATCCCATACGCCCTATCCTCTCCCAGTGCAGACTGTACAACCGGATAGTTTCGGTGCCAAAGCACCAATGCGCAATCACTTATTGTGCCATTCAAAAATAAAAGTCCCACAAGTTTCCTGGGTCAATAGATTTTCCTTAAACAACAATTCGGTCGATTCCCTTGGGATAAATATGAATAATTGTGGCGAGCTTTTGCATAAGTCGGTCTATGAATATTAGGAGGGTCCTCGTGAATGTTCATATTGTGGACGGAGCTTAGCCGAGACGATTGAAAAGGTCCAAATAAGATTTCTTCTTGTTGTGCCCGGCACAAAAGGACACTGCCACGGTGAGCTTAAATGTAATATTGTTATTAAACGAGTCGCAATCCCGTTTGGCCCTGTACTTCATTGTTCTCGGGACTGGAGTGCGCATAAGTTAATTAATGGTGCACAATAATATATTATCTCTTCTTTACCTTCACCGTGGCAGGTTAATTCCAACGTACACCGTTCCCCAATGCAGGGCCGCGTTTACATTAGCCGGTATGTTAAACTATTCTGATTGTATAAAGTAAAAATTTTTAATCGCCCGACCTAACCGGTCAGGCTCATTCGCATAAGCTGCAGATTCGTTTTACTTGTATGCATGGATGGCTTGGGGATAGCACCTCTAAAAAACTGAACACAGTGTATGCTTTTTGCAAACAAAGAAGGTAATGACATAATTAGATGAACTAAACGTATTATCTTTCTACGTTGACGGTGTGATGATCAACATTTAAGAGGACGTCATACCACCAACTTATTAAGAATATAGGTATAGGCAGTTTTTGCAAAAATTCTTAATTTAAAGGTTAAACTGTGATGTGTAATTATTAGTTCAGCAATTAGCGCTCTTTTTTTTTTTTTTTGATAGTTTAGTTCAATAAATAACAATTAATACACATCACAGTTTATCCTTTAAATTAAGATTTTGCAAAACATTGCCTACATCTGATTATTACTTTGACAGTGTTTTAACCTTTTTTTTTTTTTTTTTATCTAAACATGTTCACACAAAACAGAAAAAGGTACATATTTCCAAGTGATTTTAGAGAATAAAACACCTCAGATACTTTGGGCATTGTCTATACCGATGCGTATAGGTCGATATGATTTTTGTAACTTTTTTTTTTTCTGATTGATATTTTGAAAAACGCAGATTTTTCCTCGGACGACGTCCAAAAAATAAAAATAAAAATAGTTATTTCCGACACACACACACACGAATCGGGCAGGCTATTCTTCTTGCTCTTCCTCTTCTTCTTCTTCTTCTTCCTATAACATTAACTACGTTGTTAATGACCGCAATAAACCATCGAGGAAAAAAGTAACGTGGGAACGGCACGAGCATGTTTGTGCGTGGCGTCGCCGGCGATTCAAAGACGTCCCTTTAATGACCATAATGATTTTGTTTCCACAAAGCCGTTCGGTTATAATATCATATTAACTAGTCGGTAACACACACAGAGTCGGTGAAAACAATTAACGTTCAACAACACAACCGGGGACCACCTGGTCTTTGGATTTTTGTATGGGAACGAACAGACGAATCGTACGAAAACAAAAAAAAAAAGAGTTAAATAAATACAAAGTTTTTGCCAAACGTTTGTGCGCGCACACTATTGCCATAACGGCTTTGCGGGAGGTTGTAAAGGACCGCGCGAATGACTTTTGCTGCGAGGGGTTAGCAATGGAAGGATCTTCCACTCTGTCGCATACTCGAGTATAGGCCGTACGGTATATACATAATATGCACCGATATGAGGCCGCCCCAGACGCAATAAGGTATGAAAGAAAACGCTAAAATTATACGGTGGCGGCGAAATTGAACTCTGGTGTTTGTTCTAGAACCCGGGTACCAATATTTATTGTTCGATAAATAATCTCGAATCACCCCCAACCCAAAAACACATCCACGTTAGAACACTAATTGTGTAATGTGGAAATTAACCAACAGGTCACAATAAGTACCACGTACAAAACGGTTGTATTTGAACTTAAGCTGCAAATTGAAGAACACTACAATGATAATACTATTCAACTTGGTTCGCTACTCGATGCCAAATAACATCCGAGCAATAGCGCTCGAACTGTTATGAACTTTATTTGGCTATTAGTGTGCTGCGTAGATAATAATATTCATTGAGCAAATCAAGCGAGTTGTTGTAGTAGTTATAATGGTAATGGTAATGTAAAAAGCAATTATAAACGTGTAAAAATTAATTATTGCAATCAAAAGTAAACTTTACGGTATAATAATGTTTATCAGATGTTTATCTGATAAAACGAATGAATCTTTAGGCAATAACACTGATGATTGTGCGTACCGTTTAAACTATTCATTATTATGCAAAATAAATGATATTTTTTTAATAAAAAGGTGTACAACGACATTATTCATTTTTGGGCGCTATAACGGCCCGCAGTTAAAACTGACCTTTTGTAATTTTTTTTTTTTTTTTTAATAATGACGTAATTTTCAGGCAAATGCAAAATTAGTAGGTTATAAGAGTGAATAATAAAATATGTGCACTACTATTGCCGATGGACTGTGGATTGTGGATGTATACAGTATTATTATTGGTTCTATTATTTTATCGACCAGTTAGAAGAGGTCTGCTTGCTATCGAGTGCGTCCAAAAGTCTGAAAAACAAAATAAAAAGTTTAGGCGGAAAGGAATCTGACAATACAAATGGTTTTCTCTTTGATCATAATTTATTCGTCCGACGTCCGTTTGGTTAGTTGGGGCGAATGCCTGTTTCGGACGTTCGATTTACTTGCCGGTTCCCTCAGCCTTCTATACATGTCTATATTATAAATACAAAACCTATACACATTATGTGTGGGTATAAACAACGAAGGTTCGATAATATTATATAAAACGCCCTAATCGAATCATATGTTTTTCCACATTCCACGTCGAAACCCCACATTGAAACACACGAGTGGTTTTCGAATCAAACGCAACTGTTTTTTTTTTTTTTTTTTTTTACAATACATCATATTTTTCTGAAAACGGTTAGGTTGGGTTCGCGTTAATAATGTCAATTGTCAATTGCACGACGGCTGTCCTATACTATATGAATACATCGAAACCTTAACGAAAGCATTGCATTACAAAACGCATCCGAGGTTCCCTGGGAAATTGTATCCTTTACATTTTTTTACTGCGAGTGGCTTATCTCTAAAAGCACTTTGAAGGGTACTTTTGCAAAACCTTAATTCAAACGGTAAACCGTGATGTGTAATAATTATTTGTTACTGAACTAAACTACCAAAATAAGAGTCCTAATTACTCTGAACTACTAATTACACATCACAGTTTAAACTTTTAACAATTATTTTGCAAAAAATTGACTGTACCTAACTCGTTAACAAATAGGGGGTGTGACGTCCTCTTTACACATGAATAATTTAAAATAAAATAACTATATATTAGTTTCAGTTTACTGAAATCAATATTAACATTTTACCTTGAGTAAGAAAAATACTTTCCAGAAATTGACTACTTGCTTACATTTTCTGCATAAATAATATGCTAATGTAATTTGTCAAAGGTTGTTTTGCAATGAAAAATCAACTTTTACACTTTTAACAGATTATTTTCTGTATAATATTTTTAACTAATGTATTGGTGAATCAAAAGATTAAACGTTTAAATAATAATAAAATTAGATGATAAGAAAATCAGCATCAAGGATACTGTGATACAAGAAACTATCAAAAAAAAAAAAATTCTAATTACTGAACTAATAATTAGACACATCACAGTTTAACCCTTAAATTAGGATTTTTGCAAAATGCCTGTATCCAGCTCCTTAATAAATAGGTTGAATGACGTCCTCTTTATACGTTGATAATTTTAAATGAAAGTATAATTATTAATTTCAGTGACAGAACTTGACTGCCACGTCAGGGCTATGTCGTTTATTTTTTCTTAATGTACATAATATGTTATCATAATGTGTTTTATACATTGATAACCACTTGGAAATAAAATTCAACTCTAGGATTTTTGACAGGTTATTTTATTGTTTTGTAAATCATTTCCCTGTTACAAACTATATTTTCTAACTACATTTTCCTAGTCCTAGTTACTGAACTAATAGTATCACACGTTTGGCCTTTTAATTGGGGATTTTTGCAACAAAAATTTCCTGTTCCCCAACTGTTCTAAATTAACAGGGGATATGACGTGTCCTCTTAATTGAAACCGCACGCGGCTCGTGTTGTTTTTGTAAAGCGATACCACATTATAGTTTAGAGTTTGTATATTATATTATAAATTGTATATACACGGGCAACGACGATAATTATACTATTTGAATATTAACGCCCCTTCGCACGGGTGTAATTAAGCGGCTCCCGAGGATTCAACAGCTGTGTAAATAAACCACTCGGCGAGGCATTGGCGTATACGATTTTCAAACTTGTCCGTACGAATATCGGTTTAAATTCTGTCAGACCATTAATACTACCCGCGCGTATTATTCAACAGGGATAATTCGCCGCCCGAGTATTAACCCCGAGCATTAAACAGCTACAACGGCAGATTGGTGAATCTCGTGACAACAAAATATTTACTTAGAATATTGTATCCACACGAGCGAGTAGGTACACTTTTCACCTCTCGAGATCACTGTTTTTCGCGTGACGCTGAAAATAGTCGTTTATTTCATTTCATGCTATTCCATATTATTTGTGTAGTACACACGACGTACGGTTGCTCGCGAACGCTCTGGCTGATTGCCTTGTTGGACTTTGAGGAATATTTAAAATGTGGAAAAATTTTAGTTTAAAAGAAATATGCCCGCACGAGGCATTTCGTCTGCACACATGTTGGAGCTCTTGCCAGATTAATTGTGATAAAACACATTACAGTTTACTATAGGGTACCATGGCTCCAGTATGCGTTTGTTCAACCAAAGATGTTCTATACAACCGAAAGTCAAAGAGGCAGGTAATCAAAATAGAATCCGGGGTATCTGAATTTTTAATTTCCTATCCTAATATATTATGCCTTTAGTAGAATAGTTGGTTTTGACATCAACATGTTTTTAACATGTTGTAATCGCATACGAACAACAGATGTACTTGAAGTTTAAACAATAGATCAGCCGTCTGTTAGTTGTGCAGGTTAGGTTCTTTGGTAGGCGCTTTTCTAGTTAGTCCTTTTTTCGGTAGGCTTTTTCTATATTTATATACTACACAGTGTTCGGCACTCATCGCACGGGTCCAACCAATTTTAATACTTACTGATTAATACTAAATTTAAATATTCCTCAAAAATATAGAAAGAATAATTCAATAATATCCAATAATCTTCTTCTTCCTCCTAATCCAATCCAAATCTAACCTAAACCTTATTGATCTCTTATCAGGAGCCATTATCGGCTGTCACTTATCACTATCGGAAAAAAAACAAAACAAAACATACAACTCCAAAACGAAATCCATCTGTATCGTTTGTGTAACTTTGTCAAAGGACGCGGACATAAAAATCGAAGCAGACGACGACGACGACGACGGACGACAAAAGATAAACAAGGTTTACGCGAATGCACGTCGGTAAACGTGGTGAGGGGAGGGGGAGGGGAAGGGGAAGCGGTGGCCGGGCGTGAATTGGAAGAGAACAATCTTAACCGGAAGTAGTGCATATAGTAGTCGGTGGGACGGCGTCGGTGTGCACACAAGGCGCAAGGGAGGATGTCACGTTTTTGGCGAAATCGGCGTTAAACAGTTCCGGCGCAACCCTACGTTTTGTTACGCGCCGCCACGGTGCCCCCTCCTCTCCCATCCGCACCTCCCCTCTCCTCACCCTTCTACCCTCCCCTCCCCGATCCTTCCCCACCACCCCCTCTCCCCCGGTCGACCGGCAATCGTCCGTATACACAGGACAGTGTGTACACGGGGCGGCGGTATTGATTCTCCTCGGCGGGTACTCACCGGCCGTGTCTACTACAGACTTCTCGGTGCACAATATATAAGTATACAAATGTGTAAATCTATATACTTACTCTTATTTATTTACTTATTTACCCGCGTACCTATGTATACGGGTCTAGAGTCTCGGGGTAAGCGGTGTGGCGGCAAAGTATAGAAGCTAAGAAGTATAAGAACGCTGCTACGGTAGTATGATATTCTGTCATTTTTCCAGATCGACGAGTATAATATTTGATTTATTGTATCGCCCACAATGTATACAATCATAATAATATGATATACCGTTTTATAAATCATAACCGAAATTTATTCAAATGGATTTTCGACACGTGTCTCGCACACGTGTGTTGCAGATGGCCAGTTCGTCAATCGTTAACAAAAACGTAGACACTACCAATTAGACGTTGAAATAAATCAGGCGGTTCTGTTGTGTCTGTTGTATGTACTTTATGTGTAGTTTTTTTTAAGTACAGGACCGAGTTTGAACGTTGATCGGTTTGTTAAAACTTCACCAAACCGAACACCGTTTGCTTTGGAGATTTTGTTGATATTAAAGAGCCAACGATAAATCCCGCAAATCGCATT
This sequence comes from Adelges cooleyi, assembly GCF_023614345.1. Classification (NCBI taxonomy): domain Eukaryota; kingdom Metazoa; phylum Arthropoda; class Insecta; order Hemiptera; family Adelgidae; genus Adelges; species Adelges cooleyi. The sequence continues at coordinate 652,485 of NW_026095926.1, read as the reverse complement.
ACAGCGGAAATGATTCCCGTCGAACGCCGGCGCTCGGTATCATCATCAAAAGGAAAACACAAGGCAGACAAGAGCACTTCACTTTGCGCGTTAGTCATTAAAAACCTACGCTCGCCTCAACGGGTTTTTTTTTATCGATACAAAAAAAAAAACGAACAACAATACATACCACATACCAACACAATATGTGTATATTTTATTATGTACACGGTTAAAGCGAAAAGCAAAAAACAAACGCAGTCGCTCCGCGTTAGCTCGAGTCTCAGTGCATCGTCTAAATTACAACGAGATTTGTTTGTGTCGAAGGCAAACAAATAATGGATACTTACACCAAAAATGGCCGAGTCCGTTTACCGAGCCGTTTATACCGCGACAAAATTTACTCAGGCTGGTTAAAAAAGATTACAAGAGGATGCTAGCCAGAGCTGTTGTGAATCATTCGAATAAAACGTTATCCAAATAATCATCTAGATGACACATTATTCAAGTAAAAGTTAAACGAATAATTCCAAAAATAATTTCTCATTTGAATAGCTTTAAAAATAATTATTCGAATAATACCAAATATAATTATTCGAATAACATTTTATTCAAATGAATAATTATTCGAACAATTCCAAACATAATTATTCGCATAATATTTTACTCGAATTGTTTCAAATTATTCGAATCATTCTTAAACATACTATTCTAACAGTAATAATTAAGACAGGTGGACGTTTAAAAAATACAAATGCGCTTTAAACGTGCTCGTGAACTGGGATCACATCATCAAATCCAGTTTATAGATCAAATCAGTGCCATAAAAGCTAACGATCACGGTGCTAATATTTTTATTGCCCGTTGTGATTTTATCGTTATGATAATTATAATATTATATTATGGAAATCCACGAATCCACGAAGCGTGATAATTGTTTTTTTTTTTTTTAGGCGATTTACCGGTAGTCCACCCGGAACAGTGTGTATAAATTATCATTATTATGGTGCACACGATACGTAAGAGATAGTGGGAAATATTTTCCACAGGAACAACCCTTCTCCGCCTCTGCACGACCACACATACTATATCCCCCATCGTCACTTCCCACGGACAGAGTCTCGAGTTTCATATTAGAATCCGTTCAACTGTGTGCGTGTGCGAGATCATGTTTTATTGCACTCGGTGAGCGGATGTTCTGAAGTTTTTCCTATTTTTTTTTCCATGCAATAACCCGACAGCTTGTGCGGTTATTTATTTAGTACAAACAAAATAATATAAATTGAAAAACAGTTAAATTACACATTTTATATATTACCGGACCATGTTGCTTCAACGGAGAGCAACAACTTTAAATGTTATTATGATTTAAAAAATAATTACTTAATAAAAGCACTCACAAACTGTTTGAATAGTATGTTTAAAAATGATTCGAATAATTTATGATTTGAATACAATTTGAATAAAATATTATTCGAATCATTTGTTTACAATATCATTCGAATAATTATATTTGGAATTCTAGGAATAACTATTTTTAAAACTATTCGAATGAGAAACTATTCGAATAATTATATTTGGAATTATTCGAATAATTAATTTTCAAAACTATTCGAATGAGAAATTCTTTTTGAAATTATTCGAATAACTTTTACTTGAATAATGTGTTATCTAGATTATTACATTGTAGATAATGCTTTATTTTCGAATAATGCACAAATCTGGATGTAGCTCTGATGTAAGTACAAAAGACTAGCAAGATTTACCGACGTCAGTGATTTTCTAGAAAATGATTTCTTCGAACAAACATTTACAAAAGTCCTAAGACTTGAAATGGAACGTTTTTTTCCTATTATAATATCAATTATCTTATACGAATATTTATAATAATGTATTTGAGTTTAAAGAGATTATATTTCAAAAGTAATTTACTAAAATCAAAAATGTCTAACTATGTCTTATGGCTAGTTCATTTTTTAGAAGTATTTAAACGGTATAGTGGATTGTACAAAATCCAAAATATGCTACTTAAAGAAATATTAAATACTGCTACGGTAGCCGCCCTAATGTACTTATAAGCTGTTTATAATTGAATAGTTAAAAAATTAAAATTCATACTTATTGCGATAAAAATGACTAAATACTTATTATTTTTATAACCAATCACAGAGTAATTCTTTTTTTTTTTAATATTTTATTCTAACATTATCATGCAATTTTTGTAATTATTCATTCGTCATTCACCAATTCGTCTGGCGAGTGCCAGCTTTCATCGTAATGCGGACTTTCAGTGAAACCTATTTAAAAAAATAATTGTTGGTAATCGAATTCGTATTGAAATTGAGCATAGTGTTGCAAATGTCGAGAAGGAAAAGAAAGTCGAACAGTTGTGAATACTATTGGTGGCCAGGGCTAGTGAAACACGAGGATAACGTGGGAAATGGTATTATTATATTAAAAAATTACAATATTACTATATTATTATAGTTGTAGCCGATTTTAACGCTTGTCGAGATAGCAATCTACTGCAACGGCCAAAGGACCAAATACAGCCGGGTAACATTGATATACATATATATATATATATATATTATGTGCTTCTCTATTAATGTTGCGTTATTATTTACAACGAATAGAAGTTCATTATAATTACTACTGTACAGTCATGAATAATTCAATTGGTCGTTTTACATCATCGGTAATTCGATTATGAATTCAACGTACAAGGGCGGATACGATTATAATATGATGTTTGGATTCATATAAGCCGCCTGGAAATACTAAACAATAATAATAGTCCAGGTGCAGGTTTTGGGTGTAATGCCCGTTCGGTGTTTGTTTAAGCGGTCGCCAACAGCACACACAAGTCGAATACGATTACAATCGAAAACACGACGTTACGGCCACTTGAGTTTACCAAAACGTTTAGAGGCGTAGGTATCACACCGTGGACTATTAGCTGTTAATAGGTGTAAACCTTCAAACGGTATATTATTCTATCCAATAACACCACGGCTGGGATAAAAATACTGCAATGCGCGTTACACTGAAATCGCGGCTCAAACAACTGCACAGGACGTTTCGCTTTCGTTTTGCATCGAGTATAACAGTACCTAATATGATTACACCGAATTATGACCAAACCACACCCAGCAAGTTTTTATCTACCGAACACGACCGCTTTCATATCTGACACCCGAATCCGCGTTATATCTCCATCAGCAAACACATTCGATAAACGAACAATTAATTTTATCGATACTTTGTCGCAGCACACCATGCTTATAAAAACTATTGCTCTTCAGCTTGCACACAGCTTGTGCCACTTTTGTTTGGATTTCACTTGTCAAAAACCGACAAGGTGCTGATGCCGTCGATTTTTCCCTTTTTTTTTTTTTTACCATTAAAAACTGGCAATTTAATCGAACAATAATTCCGGATACAAATAGCTGGCCGCCACAAAGTTACCGTTTCGGTTAAGACGTTCAGCGCGCCGTGGTCTACTGGGAGACGGGTCTTGTGGTTTTTAGTGTACTGTTTACATTAAAAAAAAAAAAAAATACTACCTACACGGTAAGTACTTAGTCGCATTAACTACGACAGACTATAGAATAATCTATACACGTAGAGTCCTCCCGACCGACAAACGGGTTCTGTGGCGGTGCACCGCGCTAGGCATATGCCACGCACTCCGCCTTTGCGGGTCACCTGGTCCAGGTGTCATAACAGCAGACAGAAGACCGTCGGGGCATCTTATCCTGCGTTCACTCACACCGTGTCTAGCACCGGTTCGCTGCACGTAGACCACCGTGGACCTCCTTGTGATGTGTGTGTGTGTGTGTATCACATATATTCAGTGCCTCGCTGTGGGGCTGAAGAACATAATAATAATATCCCATATATACATACATACATGCCCTACCTACCTACCTACCTACCTACACCGGATTACGCGCACAAGGGTCGATACAAGTAAAACAATCTCATCTGGCACGCGCGTGCAACGAACACACACACACACACGGGGATGGCAAATGGATGCCACGCTCCAATTACAATACACCCGGTCTTCCCGGTGGAACGCGCACCCGCTTAAAGATAATTATATCAATATTCAAAAATCTAATAAACCGTGTCTTTTGAAAAAAAAAAAATATTATTCAATGTATTTTCGCATCAACGCCTTGGACACGTTCCACGAATGGGTCGTCGCGGTTAAAAGCATACGTCACGACGGTTATTTGCTCATGATCAGAGCTGTGAAAATTCTCATTTGAATAATATTACTTCACATTTTATCCGAATAATTTGTTTGTTCAGTTTATTCGAATAAATTAAATCCTAATTGAAAAATCGATTATTTTTGAAATTGTTCGAACAACTATTTTTAAAACTATTCGAATGAGAAATCATTTGAATAACTATCTATTTGAATAAAATATTACTCGAATATTTGTATTTGGAATTATTCGAATAATTATTTTTAAAACTATTCGAATGAGAAATTATTTTTGAAATTATTCGAATAATTATATTTGGTATATCCGAATAACAATTTTTAAAACTATTCGAATGAGAAAATGTTTTTGAAATTATTCGAATAACTTTTACTTGAATAATGTGTTATCTAGATTATTACATTGTAGATAATGCTTTATTTTCGAATAGTGCACAACTATGCTCATAATATATAAATTGTATGAAAACAAACCAAATATGGGAGAATATATATTTTTTCAACGGAATAAAAAATTGATACAGAGGAAAACAAATCAAGTATTTATTTACTTTTCGTTTTGTCCGTGACACGTTCATATTTTATGGTGTAAGTCGAGTGTATGAAAAACCGTGAGAAAAAAATACCAAAAAAATTAGCGTAGAACGGTACTCTGAGGAATACACGAGGGGAAAAAGTTTTCGCGTTTTCTCTCAAAATCAAAAAGCCCTCAGCTTTAGTAAGTTTAGTTTTTTCTCCTTATTTTATGGCTCACATTTATGCAATGTAATCCAAAGTAACATGTTCGTTTTAACTAACTTTTCTCAACGTTAACGGGATATAATGTTTTTTTTTTTGGGAATTTTCCAGTGTTCCATACACACGGTGTATTTCAGTTGTGGTGTACAACTCAACGATATTGGTATTATCACAGGGACCGCACCGCGGTCAATTACTTTAGCGGACTCTGATGTTGCAGCAGTATTAACGTTTGGTCACGCTATGCATTGGGAGGTTTTCAACGGTTTTTTTATGAAATGCACGAGCCCCATAGAGAATATATTATTACAAAATAATAATGCATTACAATGCGTCGACGACGTCTTAGCGCGGTCGCGGCAACGTCTTGGCAACGGTACAAAATTAATTATAAACGACACGACGATTTGTCTGTTAATAATAATTTGTCTGGAACTGCACATTATAATACACACACGCCGGGATGCTTGTAAGTGCATTTCATCCGAGCAGTGTATGTACACTAAAACTGAAACGCATATTTCGAGCCCATAAAGTCTTCAAGAGCTCAACGCTCTTGCATAATAACATTATATAATATATAAATATACCATTTGTCCGTGAACCATTTTCGCTACACCTAACGGGTTGTCCATAATGATATGTGCGCGTTTGTATCGACCAATTAACGTTAATATGAGAACGTTCAATTACCGCAACGGCCGCCGTTAGTCGCCTGTTAAATTACCCGTTATGTGCATGTAGTCCAGCACTAGGTATAGTATCAAGACAGAGGACGTTATAAAATGTGTCGATTCGCAGAATGCGTTTAAGTCGCATAAACACCCACTGAAAAAACCGAAGGACCTGTTTTAAGAGTAAACGTCATAGTAAAAGTTGAAAAAAAAATATTTCTTAGAAAAAAAAATAAAAGAAACGTGCCGTTAAGGGCCACTGCGAAGGTCTACGCTGTGGAAACTATAAGCGAGTGTGTGTTCCAGAACCCTGGTACCACCCATATTTATTAAATCATCTCGATAGGAACTCTTTGCGCTTTTGTCGTTCGCACAGCTTTGGAAATATGTTCAAAGATTTTCGTTGTTGTCCACAGAGACTGCTCGAGAACGACCCAAGTATGTTATACACATAATACAGGTACGTATTTACTCGCTTTTTAAACATACATAAAAAACTGTATACGCTATATTTTGTTTGCATATGTTTTTAAGAAACATAAAAAAATGTTTTTTCATACCAAACTAAACGGCCTCTCGTTTGGGGACCGCGTACACAAAACGGCATTTTAATTGCCTACAAAACGGGGTGAAGGGATTGGGCGCCTCGGGCATTGGTGCTGCGTGCAAGATCCTTATCGACTAAACGCGCACCGACCGATGGTCCGATTACGTTTTGTAACACATTTTTTTTCACCGATTTAATACCGGAAAAAACAACAACACCGAGTTTAAAAAACCGAAAGCCGACGAAACAACAAAAACCAAAAAAAAACACCTCACCGCGGTTCCATATTCCTACAGGTGATAATGGTAAATAATACGGCTTCGGTTAACGTATTGTTTTCTTTTTTACCTACATAATATTATTATGTTCGAATCGCAGGCGTACCTCCTACCTACCTACCTACTTACCTATGTCGCGGTCTAATGTAATAGTGTTATTATTATTATTATTATTATTATTGTATCGAAAAGGGAAATGCCCGACCGGAGGAATATTACTACCGATAACCGTGGATCGAGGGGAGAGCGGACGAAGAGGGGACTTACACAATGGAAATAGTGTGTAGCGTGAGAGAGGTCTTTGGGCCACCTACCGAGCGACCAGCCGCCGGTTCTTATATTCGCCTTGTGTGTGTACAGTGTATATAATATACGTGTGCTTGCATACGTTTAATAGGATGCCGTACACGACACTAGTATAATATGTATAATATACACTGTGCGACTGTGGTGCGCATCCACTGGGAGGGACAAGTAAACCCACTACGACCTCAGGCACTTCCGACGATGGTAATAATTGTATTAGCGGCGCGTGTCAATTAAGAGGACGTCATACTCCCTATTTACTCAAGGAGTTAGGTACAGGGCATAGGCAATGTGATGTTTTGCAAAATCTCAATTTAAACGTTAAACTGTGATGTGTAATAATATTAGTTCAGTAATTAGGACTCGTCCAATGTCTCTAAAAACTGTCCGCGCAAAACAGAAAAAAATACTTTTAGAGATAAAACATCTTTAATAAAAACGGTGATATTGAATTGAGTCCAATAATTATTTTTTGGTTGTTTCAGTTGAGTCCCTTCAGCCTATTAGCGTTATCCAGGAGACACCGCGTAGAGGTTGCCTAATTAGTCTCCCAAGAATGTGTGTGCTTGCTTACACTGTTTATAAATGGTCAAAAAAAAACTTAAAATTTTAATGATTTTTAAAACAATTAAAATAATGTCGAACTTTAAACAGTTGCTGGTAAACATTTTAATGAAACCGATTTCAAATAGTCAAGCCTACTAATTTCTTTATTTTGATATTTGATAATCTGCTCCCGTAAAAATGTTTCTTTTTCCAATGTTTTTTTACATGGTGTTGTTGCATTGCTTTGTATTTTTATGTAGGTATCTAACTGTATGCCCAGAAGAGTGTCAACAAGAATAAAAATATTCGGATGTCCTGAGTGAAACAATGCATTTAATTTTGCATGAAAACTTTCACAACTGTTAGTTGTCCGATTAGTGCTTGATGAAAAATCACACACAATTTTTGGAGGAAACTGTCCAACTTCATTATCAATGTAATTATTTAAAATGTAATCTGTGAAACTGTCAATTTTATCATCATCACATGGTTCACCATCAAATCTTCCGTGAAACATTCACCTACGTCATTTTCGTTTAAAAATGGCAATCCGAAAAAGTACTTGTGATATCTACTTTTCTCAGAGTTAGACTTATATTCCTTAGACAGACCCAACTTCTGAATTTTTCGCCACCAGCTTTACTTCACCAACACCATTATTTGGGACTCGATTCAATGTAGTCCGTCCAAATTCCCTCCTTATCTACGTAATCAATTCAAACATATTAAGATAACAAACTGCACTCAATTCGATGTTATCCAATAAAAATATAGAAGACAAGATTTCCAAAGGAACATTATCTACAATGCATATTATGAGGTTCTCTTGGAAATCTTATCCTCTGTAATTTTCATTACAGGTGTTTTATATCTGAAATCACTTTGAAAGGTACTTTTATCGGTTTCGGGTAAACATAGTTAAACCGTTGAAATGCGTCGTCGAGACGTTCTCTTTATCCATTTTGCTTTGTTACCGATAAGCGTCGGTCGATACCACTTAAGTGTATGACAAAACGTCTCTGATGTTGGCGCTCTTGTAAGGCAACACCGCACAGTGTGTAGTAAATCTATAGACGACTTATATAGTGTAAATAGTAAAACGGTACTCCGTCTCCTTTCGACGGCATCCATACGGTCGTGGCGGATAGCCAATTGTGTTTCGAGGCAAAATTTTAGCCTTGGCCACACCGTTGCGTTCACATTTCGGTGAAATGTACATAAACTTAAACGTTAACACTGGAAACTAAAAATATCAAAACACATAAATGTATTATTTATATAGGAAACGACGACTGGCAAAGGTAGTGGTTTGCTACGAGCATACTTATTGAAATAATATGTACTATTAATAAAACACTTACAATTTGTCTAGTATTTTCGCTACACAACTTTGACTTTTCCTAAGTAGGTAAACCGCGCATCGCTCATTAATTTTGATGGTTTAGCGGCCATCGTTTCGTTGTATTTTAAACGGTACGCGCGTGTTATTATCGTATAATAATATTATTTATATAAAACGGTAGTAATACACAAAATGTATATAATATAATATATATTTACACACAAATGGGACCGTCATTGTGTATATAGTGTACAAAACGTAACGAGGGTGTCGCACGCTATGCCGAAAGCTCACGCACTTGTATCGTTAGCCCATCGGCGAACGCAATGGAAATGGAATGGATGGAATGTTTTTTTAATAATATAATACAATAAATAAAAGAACAAATAGCCGACGGTCATCGTATCGCGGTCGTAAATGGGTACAACAATAAAAAGTATTAAGAGAACGTCATACCCATCCTATTTAATAATGAGTTAGTTATAGGCAATTATTTTTGCAAAATCTTACCCGAAAGGTTAAACCGTGATGTGTAATTATTAGTCGGGTAATTAGGACTCTATTTTCTCACCTAAACACGATAACGCAATACAGAAAAAAAAGTACCCTTCGAAGTGATTTCAGAGATCATCAAAGATAGAGGGGAAATTCTGCTATTTGCGTAGTCCAACTGCAAATAACAATTAAAGTATCAAACCGGCGCCTTCCAGAGGAAACGAAACCTACTAGTAAACCCAGAACCTGTCGATAACCACGAGAAAGTGTTCTTAAAGACATTTGTATGGAGCGTCTTGAGAAATAGGAGAGTAACAAACTGCTCGCCGCAGAAATGTGTTTCTGACAGAGAATCGCACAAAGCTGGACAGCGATAGAGAAAATGATCAAATACTAACTGAAGTAAATGAAAACAGGGAAATCATAAGAGAACCATACAATTTAGTAGTAAAAATTATTTGGACACCTGATACTACATAACGAACTTTTATATATGATTTTAGAATAGAAAGTTTTTTTAGGCAAAAGAACCAGAAAAATACCTAGGACATTTTATTGTATCCTCTAGAGCATTAGGTCATACACTTGCTGTATGAATTATTACACTTAAAGAAACTGCTGAAGATCGGTACGTTTGGCTTAGACGACAATGACAAGACATTTCATCATCAGCTTTTAAAGGCCAAGCCTTGTCGTTGTAGCCATTCATGTCTATCACTTGTCGTTTTCTTGAGTCGTTGGTCAGAGGTGAAACCCATCCAATGGAAATTGTCTCCAAAGAAGGATTTACGAGGTCTTCCTCTGGTCCTCTGGTGATGAACTCATTATGTTTTAGAAGTTGTCCAATTAGCTTTAATTTTCTTCTCTCATTAATTTCGTCCAATACTGCTCTATCCAACTTGTTCCTGACATTTTTCTTCACATCCACATCTCCATTGCTTCCAGTCTGTCTCTCATACCTTCCTATCGTCCACGTTTCACGACCATACAATAGAATTCTCTATACGTATGTTTTTATAAATTTCTTTCTTGAAATTGTACTCAGATATTTCCTAGTGTAATTCGTCTGGCAAGTCTGACAAGGCCTTTAGAGAAACAACAGGAATTCTTTTATGCATGATCATTTAGCCGGATCTTAATGCGCGAAGCCGTTTTAAAAACTTAACAAAAGTCTGCAACTATTTGTCTTCGAATGAATATAGGTTTACGGTGGAATAAAAGATATGAAAAGCCTAACCTTGTTGCTTTGAGCTTGAATTTTGTTTTAATTTCAGCGCGAAGAAATGTTTTTTTTTTTAACTGGCTAGAGCTATAAGTGAGTATATAAGTATGTAACACAATTATCTATAAATTTCACACTGCAGCGTATGCCATAGAGCGGCGGCGACGACGACAATAACACACAGTACAGCAGTCGAGACGGCGGCGGCAGTTGCAGGGGCGTGGCCCAATGACCTTTCAGTGTAATGCACTGTCGTATCGACTGTAAGAGATCCTGTTATCCGCGAATTCAGTGTACATAAGTTTACCCGTTACCGTACTACAAACACTGGTATGACGGTCGGTAGCTGTTGATTTTGTTGAGTGTCAATCGTTACTACGTTAATTAATTAATTGCTCGTTGGTTTAGGTAGGTATAATTGATTGACACTCACTCGAAACGAGACACGACGGGAGAAGAGCCGTTAATTGAACCAACGAAAAGTAACCCTATTTTAATTTGCAACAAAAACGCTATATAATTCATTACGGTACGCGATTCTTCAGTGCATTCACTTCAACCGCTGTTGGCGTAATTTAAAATATGCGAGACAGATATTATATCACAGATTGAACAAAACCAGATGGTGCACTTCATAGTTAAACAATAGCTGATATTATCGAATAACGATTTTTTAATTGGTTTAAACTTAACGCAGTGGGGCCAAATTATGATGCCGAAAATAAAAAACTAAAAGTATTCTTAAGTATTCAACAACTGTTTCAACAAAGTGTCAACATGATTGCAACTACAACAAAACGAAAAACCGCAAATTATTGTGATAAACAAACGTTTAGTATTTTTGTAAGAGTTACAATGCGTTTTTTAAGGGTAGCAAAAAAAAACATTTTACTTGTCCGTCAAATAAGATAAGGGGGGTGTGACTGCAGCAATGGCTGATGACTACCCCGAGAGGAAAATCCGGTGTACAGAATAGCGGTGCGCCGTGTCGGTGGGGTTATAGATGATGCACGAGAGACATTATCTGTTGGCGACAACAATTTCCATTTTGTACTTTACCCATCGCATCGCTGCCCTTTCCGCCGAGAGAAGAACCCTGTAATCGGTCGAAACGTCATTTCACTTTGTCCTTACGACCCGTTTACGACGTTCGTTACCTCCTTAAGGATTCCGGCGCACCGACAACGGTGTAGTAAAACAGAATCACTTCCATAACGGCCGCGGAATACCTGTATATAGTGTATATAATGTATATGCAATGCACACAAGCGTCACCGACCCTCGGATCTTTACCGCCATTACACCGGTCGACTGTGCCGTCACTATTATGATTATTGTCATGTCTGTGGTGTGAAATAAAAATATTTTATCGATAAACGCCTATTTTTTAGCCGTTTTAATATTGTAAAACAAAAATTAGCCGCGCTGTTTTGGATTTATAAGCATTCCGCCGAATGCCAAAAGGTGGACCTTCAGCCTCTTAGCGTGCGTGGACCGTACTCGAAAATATAAAAAAAAAAAAAAATGGGAAAAAGGCCTTAGCCGGGTCTTGGCATTCGGCCCGACAAAGACGGCAGCGGTGACATCCCATTGTATTCCCTCGAACCGTTTCATCCCGGATTCCATAGGAACCTCAGTGCAGCTCATTGAATACAACAGCGTCGGTGTAGCCAGAAATTAACCATCGTTAGAAATTATTCATTGCTGTCGAAACTGATTTCACACATTTTCCGGTTAGGATAGTGAACGCCTGAAATAAGATAAAAACGTTGTTATATCTTCACACTGTACACCCTGATTCTCCCATAGGTTTAGCAAATCTATCCCCCGTAAGAACCCGCGTAGTGTCTCTTTTGGTTATTCTGTGGTATGCATTTCATGTCGTCATAGACCTTACTTCATCGCCGTGTATACGTGGTAAATAAGCAAACTCCATGTATTTCTACCTGCGAGACTTTTCGTATGTAAAGTTGGTCCTTCGAACCAGATATGTAGCTAAATGTGTACGTTCGAAGTTTGAATTTCAATAAAATGTTTTATTTAGCCAAAAATAACCGACACAACCGGTTACTTTTATTCTGTTCTACTTTGCCGGCGAATATTGACACAATCATTGAAATGTCAGTGTATCAAACATACATAATAGTGTTAGGGTGCAGTATGTAGCAATCGAAAAACATTGTAACGCGCGCTCGCTGTAAGCAGATCAAAATAACAATATAATATTATTATGATATTATAACATAAAAATGTGCCACTTTTTTTGTGCAATTATTGTTACTGTTATTGCGCACGTTTTTTACCCAAAAAAAAAAAAAAAAAAATGCCGCCGTCTATTTTGTTCCTCTCTAGTTTACTTTCACTGTGTGTGTGCTCGCTCACAGTGATAATATAATGCATTTGCCCACGTCCGCCGACATGTATATATTACCCCATGGTATATCGGGCGTTGCTTAGAACATATTTTTTTATTTTATTTTTATTTTTTTTATACCTCACAAAGAAATGATGCGATACGTACCGTGTAATATATTATGATTATTATTATTTTCGCCGAGAGATGTGAATGCCGCGCGTTTCGATCACCGTTCAATGCATTATTTATTATATTCTTAAAAAAAAACTCCTACCGTGTAATTTGGACGAAATCGTGTTGCATCGAAAATTTGTCCAAGCGTTTCAATAGCAGCAGCAAATAGTGACGCAATAGAATTATAAGATAGTTTTTTTTTCTTTTCGAATAATTATAATTGTCATGTCGCGAACGAGGCGGTAAACAATTGAAATATATACACTTAGTGTGGTTTGTGTACGTGTGTTTGTTATGTGCACGAGTCATGTCGTCACCGCCGTCTTAAGGTGCTCGACGAGGGAAGCATTGCTTTTAACATTGACAAAATATACAAATTAAAACCTTTGGCGGAAACGGAGTTTCACACAAATTGCTAAGCAAATTACAATTTTGTTAAATTAATATCCTTCAGACGCGGGGGCGGGCTAGCCCGGGGTTAGGTACATGTACATTTGGCACGTCGAGTCATTGGCCTTGTTAATGTTTCCCGACCTTAATACCAATATTATAGTTCACTTTTCTAACATTTTTGGAATGTTGTCTCTTTTATTGTGTCGCTGATCTCTTAGAAAATCCGGTAGAATAGCTGCTATTTTCGATAAACTGCTAATGTGTCTTTTACGTAGCTGATATTTAAATAAACAATAAACAAATAGGTGTGTGTGTGTTATAAAAAAGTGTTAATAATCTGTTAAAATTAATGAGCTTACAGTAACATTGCAGCTATGCTGTATGTTCTAGTTGACAATAACGGTGCCTTTAAAATCGGTTGGGGTTTAACGCTCTTATTTAATAAATAATAAAAATACTATCCGTTGGAAAACAAGAGGTGTATTTTGTTTGTTTGGTTTTTTTCACTTTCTTCGACGGCGACAACATAATATTTTAATGTATACATTAAGATTGTGTGTAGACAGAAAAAAGGGGCGCCGGGCTGGCCAGGTGAGAACTATTCACAACCGACGGCAGCCCCTCTACCTGTGTGCACAAAGACTTTGGTGTACATTATTATTATTATACTCCATGCTACTCGGTCGTATAAGTTTTGTTTTCTTATATTGTATTCTCGTTCTTTACCTTTCTCACTGGCCGTGAGCCCACACGAGAGGGGAGAGAATTATTGTATTTCATTATTATTTATTACACACAACTCGAGTCCCGGAACCGAGGATCCTCTCTTTATAATTATAGATTATATTGCCACGGTGTCTTAGTTTTAGACGATAATATTATTAAGTATAAAAATCGGTAAATACAAAAATGTATGGTTATTTAGGTCAAAAGAAAATGGTATAATTCAATGCCTGAGAAATAAGCAAGCGGTTCGAGTAAAATTTGCAATGTCAGGACAATTACATTAAACGGTTGATTGCAATTGAAGAATTGTGAGCAAACAATTTTCGGGGATGTTATTAGTCGAACGAAAATATGCTAATAAAAGTGACGGTATTGATTTATTATTATGTCGACAGTGTTTGCTTTCAGAACGTCTTAACGCGCTCAAAGTATTACGCCTTGGGCTCGTGTAAGGTGAGTGGTTTGTTATTTTCTCAAGGTTTTTATTTTTTATTTCGAACGTGGTTGTTAACTCCACGCGGCATCCCTCTGGCTCTTTTTTTTCTCTCTCTTTGAATCGCAGACATCCCTCTGGCTGTGTGTCATTGGAAACGCAGGAAGATCAAAAAATAACGATAAGCCACGCGACCAGCTCATGTCCATAATTCGGGTTCGACGACAACGTTTTACATCCATAACAATACGTACATATTGTTATTATTATTATTATTATGTATGTTACATATTTGTATTATATCTTTGAATTCCATTTGTTTCACACAATGGAGCATCGACCAAACTGGTATCGCACAATAAATCCCAATCTATTACCGCAGGGTTGTATTCAATTTTGTACCACCACCAACACCACCACCCTTGATACATTTATCGCGTTAAGCATATAACAAACCTGATAATATTGTGTAGATTTATTATACCATTGTGTACTGTGTTGGGATGGAATACATTCAACCCTAGTCACAGCGTGTGTGTGATAATGTAGAACTTTTAACAAGCTTTAGTTGGTAGACAATTTTTTTTTTTATCAGAGAAATATATTTACAATTTGTACGTTTAGGAAATTAATTAATTATTTTTCTTTCTTTTTCTCTGTCTTCGAGCTATTGTCACTGGACGATTTTCTTAAAATTTTACCATCTATTTTAAGAGTTCCACTGACACACAGGCACACTTGCCATAGTTAATTGGCCTTGTAAATTGACGTTTGTTTTAAAACTATTCCAAGGTTGTCGGGTGCAGATGATACGGCGTGACGGCAAACTTGTGCATACTTGGTTTAGCTTACATAACATAAATACGGTATATAAAATATGATTCACGGAGTATATCTATTTTATACACAATAGGAGAATCATTACTGATTTCAAAGTATACTAGTACATATTTGATGAAAGTACATTTTTATACATTATCCGTGGTCGCCAAACCTCTTGCAACCGTGTGATACAATACATATGGCCTATCAATAACTCCTATTGGCCTATCACATTATCATATTTTGACATTTTAATTTATCTATCGATCTGTGTTGGACAACTCGTAAAATAAAGTGTTTTTAAAATGGTCACATACGATGTTACAGTTCTATGATATAATATATATTTTTTTCGCTCTATGGAAATTCGACTCTTCCGTTGTTGTTGTTGTTTGACTGATAGTACTATTATTATTTATGTTAGATAGCCGGAGATGTATATAATATTATATAAGTAGCCATTATATTATATCTGAACATTGTCGTTTCCTCGTTTCGTGTCTATGTGTGTGACTATTTTGCGCACAACGAAAAAAGAATACCATAACGCCATAATGTTATGGCCAACAGATACGTGACAATAAACGTAAACACCATTCCGAAGGACAAGTCGCAGAAATGTTTAACTTAGCAAACTGCAAAGTAATATAATTATATTATACATTTTACTGTACCGCGCGACATGTGTGCCTAATAATCATATGATATTTCATACTGTTTTGACGTGCACTGTGGCACCAAGGTTAAAATTAAAAAAAAAAAAAAAGCCCCAGTACGGTTTACACAACGATGCGCTGAAATCCAAATATAATATAGTATAGCTCCACCCTTGGAAGAATATCTGGACATTATATTTATTATATACTTCTCAGCACTTAGATATCTATCTAAAATACAGTGAGTAATGTACGGTATAGGACGGAGATGGCGGCTTGAATTCTTATCACGAAATAACCTGACCAATAACGGTTTCTTCCAAGAACGTGCTAGGTCTACAACGGTTTGTCTCGCTCAATTTGCATATCAGGCAGGATGTAAGGAACGCGCAGTTCTCGACATATCCGGCTGCCTAAGCCAAGACATTGACAATTGTGTTATTTTTATCAACTAATTAACCGTTTAAATAATTACAATTTTGGCGAACGCGTCGACCATAAAAACGAATAGCTTATTTTTGTTTTTTAAAAATTGTCCACAGTATAAACTGCAATTCGTTTTGTTTTCCGTCGAGCGGTATGAATTTCAAGTAATAAACATTTTGCAAGATAAAAAATATGGCATACCGCGGAATAATAATTAATTTTTATTTACTTTTGTATTGTGTCATTGAATTATGTTTGCCTCGCTGGAAGATAAAACCGGCTTCCCCTCTCTCTCTCTCTGACTCAATAAGTCTATGAAATTATCACATTCCGAATAATTACTATTGTTGTCGATACCATCCTTTTTTTTTTTTTTTTATAGCCAAAATTTCTGTTTTAAAATATTATTACAATATCGATTTATACCGTTATAAATGGCGCGTGTCTAAAAAAAAAAACTTCTCTTCAGCGGCGCATATTGTTTTACATTTTTCAATGGCTAAACAATAGGTTGTTGTTTTTTTAGCATGTACAATATAAAACAAAATAGTATTGCTCGCTCGAACCCAATCACTATAATATGTACATAATAACATAACATAGACTTGAGCTCAGCTCAGCTATTCACTAACTGCAAGTAACATTCCTTAACTTAAATGTTTCGGGATATATTTTGTGTCTTTAGAGAATCAAAAATAGAAAACTAAAATAATAATGATATTCCTATAGGAATATGACTAAAGTAACGCCTCCTAAATAACCTGTGCGTGGTGTTATTTACTTTCATAAAAAGTAAAGACCGTCCAACAGCTTTTCTCGTCCCTTTCGAGGGAAAAGTATAGAAGTAATAATGCGTTGTACATTTTATCTAGCAGATGAATCTCAATCTCTCCAAGTATCAACCGAGACTTTTGAAATGTCGTTTTCTGAACCTCGTCGGTATATTATTATTGGACAATCAATGCGACTAAAATATTATTATTCATGAGTGGCATCGTTTTCGTCGAACAAGCCAATATGTATGTACTTTTTCGTGACGGAGACTTGTATGTGTGTGTTTTTTTTTTATAGTGTTGCAGTATACCATTTGGTTAGGTTCCCCACTCACTTGCTGTATAATAATAATAATAATACTACAGCTATACCCTTGGGACTCGGCCAATTGTGCGTGCATCGTCGTCGTCGCCCGCGCACCAGAACCGTTCGTTTAATAGCACTCATTTTTTATAATATAATACTATTGTCTCCGTCTCGTTTTTCTTATTCTCTGTACACAATCAATTATACATTTATTTAACATTATCACGGTACCAAAACATAGGGAGCCGATTTCGTTCGAGAATTTGCCTCGAATTTCTTGTTTAGCAGTTGCTCTCAATTGTTTTCAATAGCGCAGCCTAGTTTATACCGTCTTCCAAACAAGTGTAGTCCTTATAAAGGTATGACTTATCCCGGGCAAAAAGACATTATTTTTCACACCCCCGACGTTTATCGGATTTGCACTAATACTTTCGCAATGCTGATGCGCTCTAGGAAAACGCTTAACCTACTAATTTCATTTGCCACGAGGAACGACAAACGACAATATAGGAGTCAAACGTTTTGTCGCCGAAACTAGCTGCATGCCATTTGACCATTATTATAAGTAGGGCAAAATGTCTTAACGTATTTAGGACACGGTCTTCCGGGAAACGAACGAGTGACAACAAAAAAGGCCATTTCTCCTTCTTTCGGTTGCGCCAATGTGTTTAAGCACCGACGAATGGAAAATATCAATATCCGTTCAGCGCCATTCACATTTATAGCATACAATATTGTGAGCAAATTCTAAAGGACCAAAGATAACGGTTCTGGAAAATTTAGTATTTTTCTAAAATTTAAAAATGGCAACTCCCAAAGATTGAGGATTGTGTTCTCCTACCGTTTGTCGGAACCACAATCTCTCTAGTGCATTATGTCCATCTTTTCAAGTAGGTAATGCCTTAAACTTCAAACGTCCAATAGTTGAAATTGTAGACTGTGGCCTAGTTACTTGTAATCGAAGTACAAGAACCATTGTCGCTGCAGCGGTGAACGACACGTCATGAGCTAAGATGAATAAAATCGAAGACATTTCACTCCGCTCTCTTTTTCTCATAATATAATATAATAAGTACACCGATAAGTTCAAGGCTGTTTCTATATACAATATAAAATAGGCAATCGCACAATAAATATCATTATTATTATTATATTGTATAACAAACATGTGAAACGAGTTTGTGTTACAAAGTGCAGTGCACTCGTGGTTGGACAAACACTTTTGAACGATACTAGAGGACTTTTGTAAAGCGTTTTGCACTTGGATTTTGCATTTAAAAAGCGGTTGACGGAATAAATTAATGCGTTTCTCGATTATCGATTGTCAGCACAAGCCGTGCAGAGGTCACGACGGCTGAGAAACACTAAGGAAAGTCACGATTACACGCGCTGACAGCCATAACAATTATCATGGTATTATAGAGTAACAATATCATTATTATTATTTATCACTTACCGGATTACTACTGCGCACAAATCGTACAAGCGAAAAAATTTCCACAACAGTGTGCTAAAATTTCAAAAACAAGTTTCTATATTTATTAGATATTGTCGTCCGCAAAGATGATAATATGTAAATCAGAACTAATTACTTTGAGAACGAATCAAATGTTACACATTATAATATGAAACGATACAAGTGATCAATTTCTTTTAGAAAACAGTTTTAGCTTCGATGCGTTGGTTTTTGTTACCTGTCTTTGTCCTACATTAAAATATTGCAATTGAAAATGTTTATTTAATTTTGCTCCCTGTAAAATGTTGTAAAAACTAACTATAATAACCTAACCTAACCGTTGTACTTAGTTATTGTAAATAAATAATAAAATATTTAGTTATTCAGTTTCGATTTTATAAGAAAATGTTAAATAGGTACCGACTAAGGATTTTAGATAGGTTAGAACGATTGCTGATGGAAAATTTGACGATTATAGAAATGCAAACTCCTGTAAGAGGAAATTTCTAGTTGGCATAATGGAACTGACAAAGGAAATACTAGAGATTGGATATTAAGTGTGTATAAAAGATTATGATACGTCTGCGGAGCGTTGGCGACTGCAGCTGAGTTTTTTTCTTATCAAATACAATATATACAGCCGGTTTCACCAAATATTATTAAATACTCTCCTAACAATATGTTAGTTAACAATTCATTTAAATTTAACGTCTGGTTAAATTAAGTAAGTTTCACTATAACATTATTATTGTTAATTTATATTTATTGAGTTAACAAAATCTTAGTTAAGTTACCAAAGCGGTTACCTTGATTCCAACGTTCTCATTGGTTATCACGAAGTGTTATAGCTGATAAGTGATAAAATTATAATTTATTTTTAAATCTCAATTAGTAATGAATAATTCGATCTATGGCATTTTAACATGCCAACTAACTTTTTAACAAGCTGATTTCCGCTGATTGACTTAACAATCGTTTTAACAACGTGTTAAGTCTAACAAATCTCGATGAAACCCGATTTTCACTAACTTATTGTTAAATATAATTAACAAAAAGTTAAATCCTTAACAAATATTGGTGCAATTGGCATATTGGATTATATTATTATTGCAATATAGAAATGGGAAAAAAATCCAATACTGTATCTACTCGTTTGTGCGGTATTGCTGGCAAAACGAAAGTGAAACCTGTGGAAGAGGTGAGAAATGAGATGGGACAAACTCTCTCGTGTTTTATGTTCAATTCACATCATCACACACATAAGGAGGAATACACAACGTCTTGTGGCCGAAGGAAAGGGAGACTATATACTATTATTATAGTAGTAGTAGTACTAGTGTAGATCTGAAAATATAATAATTATTATTATCGTTATTACGCGCGGGCCAACAAAGAAAATGCAAGGCGGCCTCCTGTAATAGCAAACAGCACCATTCTCCACAGCTCTGTACAATGTTATTACATATGTATGTATGTGTATAATATATTATACCGTCTTAACTCGGCTACACACATGCGTGTAGCCGTGATCTAAATTTGTAAACCGTACCGCATAGCCGTCGTGTACGTGGTTCGATCGCATTTCACGAATAATCACACGATTGTACGTATAACATAACGTTATTACGGTCCAAACACAGTTTTCTGGGACGGAAGAAGAGTTCCGGTATGCCTGATTTCAGAGATAAAACACCTACGGTAAATAAAAAACATTTCTCTGTGGCAGCGTTGGGTCCGTTAAAGACCGCTGTCGAGTTACAAGATGATGATGATGACGATAAAATATCTGGACGGAGGAAAAATATTCTGCTATTTCAACAGTCAAACTACAAATGACCCGGAAAAGTATCGAAGACTAGCCTTCGAGAAACCTACTGGTAAACCAAAACCTATCGATAACCACACAAGAAAAGGTCCTTAAAGACATTTGTATGGGATTATAGAGATCAAATACTTTTGATAAAAATAAAATTAGAAGATAAGATTTTCGAGAGACATTCATACGAATTTCAAATGAAGCGTCTACTTTTAAAAATAAGCTAAACAGCTATGCATTTTTTAAACCATTTACTATTGAGTATCTAATTAAGAATTATGACCAACCCAAACTGTGTAGTGAATGTTCTTGGTTGGTCCGAAGAAATTGTTTATGTTTGTGAAGATTTTCAAAAATTGCTTTTAGCAGGTATTGAAAAATTAAACGCCTCGAATACCAAAATAAGATATGTAAGATAACAAATATTTAAATATGTACAATTATGAACAAGATGATTTGTATGATTGTTATAGTTTCTCGTCATTTTCAGCACCTTAATATTATCAAGCATAACAGTGGAAAGTGCATGGTAAAATATTGTTTGTATTGATTATATTAGAGATTTTATTTTTGTGTTATAACAATATGCAACGATAATGCGCAGTACTTTATTTGATTTTTTTAATATTTGTTCACTCTCTATTGAACGTTGTTTTAGCAATGACGCCAAACTAGGGCAACCGTGTTAAGGACCGAACACCCACGCGTCATTCGCAAGGATAACCCAATTTGTTCTGCAAAATTTATTAACTTCACTTAGAATATAATTTATATTATTATAAGAAAATATATGTACCGAGCGACCTATAAAGAGTATATTATGGTTGTGGTAGGTAAAACATTGGTAAGTAAAAAAAAAAAATCTACTCAATTATTAACCTCAAAGAATCGCGTAAGATGATAAAAAACCGAGTTCTCGAAATGAAATTTTTGAACTTTTTCGTTCATAATTATATTATTACCTTGAGTTATCTCCTTTGTAGTCGCAAGACTTACAAGTTACATCTTACGAGGGCATTATACAATATTAAAACTTGTACTGTTCAAGTTTACGCTGTTATTGTTGTTTATATTTACTTTGTACATAAGGAATAGTATTATTTAACACACAATCACCGCTTAGGTTATAAAAAAAATGACACAAGCAACAAACGCACACATCTATTAGAGACTTTTGAGTTTTGCTCCCCCCCCCTACACCCCAAGGACTGTGTTTTTTTAAACAGCATCATCGGTAAACAAAATATTAGGGTCAAGAACTATAGGACAGATTAAATCCTCTCGAATATTTAAACTGCAATTATCACTTGAAAGCTAAATTGCATTCATTCAAACACAGGAAGACTAAAGCTACCACCCAAGTACTCACACTTGATATCCGTCGATGAACATAACCTAACCAGTAGCCGCCATTGTATATGAATAGGTAGGTAACACCGACTTGTCAATCGTAATCCCAAAACAGATCATTGAGTTTGGTTACCTGAAGAAATATGACAATTATTACTATCAGGGTAAATGTAATTTCTTTGGAAAGTCATAGCAAACGAACAGATTGATGATAATTGAAAATTCAAAGGTTTACATTTTTTTTAAGAAAACTGTTACCTACATATTTATGGAATTTAAAACATAAACAGCCGATTTCACCAACTTTTGTTAAAGACTTACTTAATAATTGGATAGTGAAATTTGATTTTCGTCAAAATATTTTAGCCTTAACATGTTATTAAAACTATTATTAAGTCGACCAACTTGTTAAAATGATAATTGGCATGCTAAAGTGCCATGGATCTAACTAATTGAGTTTTGATTATACAATTATAATATTATCACTTATCAGCTGTTATCACATTTCGTGATAACCAATGAGAACGTTGGAATCAAGGTAACCGCTTTGGTAACCCAAATAACATTTCGTTAACTTAACAAATAGAATTTAACAGTAATAATGTTATGGTTGAAACTTACTTAATTTAACCAGACGTTAAATTTAAATGAAATGTTAACTAACATTATGTTTAGAATGTATTTAATAATAATTGTTGGTGAACCCGGCCGATTATGTTCCCATTTTGGATAAAAACAAAGTCCACACTAGTTTCGCATAATATTTAGGCTATAAGGAAGTTTCTATAATAAAAAATTATATAATTTTATTTTTCAGTAGTAGCTCTAAACCTACGCACTAATCAAGTGCAACATGTTAAAATATAATAAATATACAAACATATTTTGAGATTGTGTGACGGGAGGACGACCGAATAATTTATAATGCCGGATTAAGAGCTTAGCTACATCACAGTTAAATACTGTACACAATGTGTCGCTAAACGGTTGTGTCCCGTCTACTCCACCGCGGGAGATTGCAATTAAAGTATAATAATGTTTTTATTGGAAAATGTTTAAATGAAAAAAAAAATTTATACGATAGTGTACTTGTTCCGGTACGGTGAAGCGAGCGGTGTTCATAAAAAAAACTAAACGTGCCGGCAACCATAAAAAATACAATTTAGTTCAACTTAATAAAAGTCGGTCGCACGCGTTAATCACTACCCACCTTGGCAACGGTTTCTTAACGGCCAAATAATAGACAAATTTTCATCGAGAAAAAAAATATATATAGAACGCAAATTAATATACCGAAATTAATTTTAAAAAAACAGTTTACGGTTACTTGTTTACTACTCCGTTTTTATATTTATTATATTGTGTATTGATCGGTGTGCGGCGTTGTGCAATAAATTCTTGTAGGTCACTGTTAAACGTTCGAAAGTGTGTGTGTGTGAATAATTTTCATCGTTGTCAAAAAAATATTCTGCTGTTGTTTAACTATACCTACCTACTAATACCTATTACCTATTATTATTATTCGGGTCTATCACGTTGTGGTACACACGCTTGGATTTGTATTAGAGAAAACCGATCAAACCGATTTGTTCGATGGTTTTGTAGACAACACAATATAACGTTTAGAGTATTTTTTTTTTTGTACATATTATTTTTTTTCGACCGTAATGTAATATAACGTTACGACGCGGCTCTTTACCTCGACCTACATATTGTGCTGTACAAGTACACAACAGTGGCGGTTAGATATTTTGTATAGTTTCTACTATACGTCTGTATATGCCCATAATACAGTGCTGTGTGATGTTATCAAATTCGTTTTGCCCGGCTCCTTATATTAATCTCGGCTGGTTCGTATTTGGACCAGAAGATGATACGAATTATTTTTTTTTTTAATAATATGACTCATATAACACTATTAACATAATTTTTGTTAACAATTAATTTAAATATAACATCTGGTTAAATTAAGTAAGTTTCACCATAACATTATTACTGTTAAATGCTATTTGTTAAGTTAACGAAATATTACTTGGGTTACCAAAGCGGTTACCTTGATTCCAACGTTCTCATTGGTTATCACAAAACGTGATAACTGATAAGTGATAATATTACAATTTTATAATCAAAACTCAATTAGTAATTTGTAATTCGTTCTATGACATTTTAACATGCCAATTAATATTTTAACAAGTTGGTCAACTTAACAATCGTTTTAACAAAGTGTTAAGGCTAACATATTTCGATGAAACCCAATTTTCACTGACTAGTTGTTAAGTATAATTAACAATAAGTTAAATACTTAACAAATGTTGGTGAAATCGGCTGAAAACCGCACATAATGGACACCGCCATATTGAGAACAGTTATACTGTTTATTCCATGATTTATTAATGATATAATATATTACTATGTCTATGACCTCTGAACATGGTTTATCCACAGATATATAATATAATAAACTAGAGTTAAAGTCGACGGCGGCCTTTTTTGTGGGATTATGTTTGTATTAAATAATATTTATATAACTGTACGATTCTGTGATATCGACTTAACTTGTACTGTGTCATAAACAGCGAGATAACAGTTATAAACATGTAATAAGTTTTTAATTCCCACAAAGATGGCGGAAATGTTAACTTCTATTATCTCTATTGGCGGCATGTAACAGTTAGCAATCTAGTTATGTGGGCTTATCAAATATATTATTGTGTTATCGTAGGTGAAATTAACCATTTCAGAGATGACGTTTTAGTATTTTCCATGAAATTGTAAACAAAAAGCGCGTTTCATGTATTAAGTTCAGCGCATCCTTTGCTGTCAGCCCGTTGATCACAATACTAACACAGATTAAACAAAACCAGATAGTGCACTCATAAAATTAAATTAATACCCAATCCTTCTGTCCGTTGTACAGTGCGGTCAAAGAAATGTTATCAAACATCTGTAATGTTATCACCATCAACTAATTGTTATCAGTATTTCTTATCAGTATGTAGATATAATCTATATTATATCTACATGTATTGAACTATATGCTAAACTAAATACAGGGCGTGATGCTATTTTCACAAAAATTTACTTAAAATGTTCAAAACCGCGTACGCAACATATTATTCGTACAATTTTAGTTGTAAACCGTTTGGTTCCCTTGTAATAAATTAGAATAACTGCATTTGATATGTACTAATTGTATTAACTGTGTATGTTTTACCTGTTATAACTGTATAAGCTATTAATAATTAACAAACTTTGGCCATTCGATAAATGTCAATTGGAAAAGAAAACATACCATATATATTAACATACCAATAAATTGCCCCACGTTACACTTTACGGTATATATTTTGTTACAACTGTAAATAAATAATTATCAGGAATTTACTGAATGAACGGTAGAATAATTTTTTTTAAACGTTCGTCGACTAAGATAAGAGGTCGAAAATGATTTTCAGCCGGTCTGAGCCCCTCGCCTGAAATGTACAATTGTTTGTATAGTTATTCTGTACATGTATGACGTTTTGTGTTGTGTACCATAAAATATATCAAGGTATTTATTTCCGTTAATACTTCTCGAGCCAAGTGTTTTTTTTTTTTTTTTTGCAAAAGAAACTACACTTTACTTTCGTCCGGCACAAGAAATTATGTTTTATTTTTTACTCTATACTGCGTCGAATATATTGTGCACACGCTGCACGCGGTCGCGACGCTTTGCAACTCATAGCATACTATTAAATAATTTAAACAACAGCAAAATAAAAAAATGAAAATACTAGAGAAGCATATACAGTATAAAAAATCATCTCGGCCGTGCGTCGCGGTATCTATAATGCACTAAAGTAAAAAATAAAAAACGCATACTTTCACTCGGCCGTCATCTCTCACACGCTGTAATTAGTTATTTTTAGTCGCGCACTTCAACCAATGTAAATGGCTAAGCGACTATGTACACGTGTATGCACACAATTCACTTGTATGCACTAGCCGCACACACTTGGCTGCGTTTTTATACTATTCCATATTAATGTGATTAGATAAAACCGGACGGTGCAGTAGTGACTTATTGTGACCACGTTTTAAAAAATGCAATTTATCGCAGTAAACATTTTACCATAACAATAATTGTACATTTCAGGCGAGGGGCTCAGACTGGCTGAAAATCATTTTCGACCTCTTATCTTAGTCGACGAACGTTTAAAAAAAATCATTCTACCGTTCATCCAGTAAATCCCTGATAATTCATTCATTTACAGTTGTAACAAATATACCGTAAAGTGTAATATAGGGCAATTTATTGGTATGTTAATGTACTTATATTTTATAGGTATGTTTTCTTTTCCAATTGATATTTATCGAATGGCCAAAGTTTGTATAATTATTAATAGCTTATACAGTTATAACAGGTAAAACATACACAGTTAATACAATTAATACATATCAAATGCAGTTATTCTAATTTATTACAAGGGAACCAAACGGTTTACAACTAAAATTGTACGAATAATATGGTGCGTACGCGGTTTTGAACATTTTAAGTAAATTTTTGTGAAAATAGCATCACGCTCTGTATTTAGTTTAGCATATAGTTCAATACATGTAGATATAATATAGATTATCCACTAATGTACAGTTGTAGTATATAATACAGTAAACATAAGGTAATATTTTAGAAGCTTGTGGATTTCAACATTTGTACCTTTTCGAGAATGGTTTTTCCAAGCCAAGTCATAGCAACTGCGCACTTCAGGTATAATATTAAATTTACTTTTTTATAACTGAAAACGATTGAACGTTAGCCGCAACGATATAAAAAAAATGTCTATCAGTATATACACTGAGGCGGGATTCGCGTTTACACAATGTATCAACTGTCCTACTGTGTTTTCGCTTGTCGAAAGAATCTCTAAAACATTGCAAAAAACGACAAGAAAACTAAAAAAAACAAAAAGGTATCTATGCTGTAGATGTTTAGTTTAGTTGATTGCAGTGGATTACAGTCACGGCGTGGATAATATATTTTAAGGACTTAACGTCCAAACTTACAAGAATTTGCGACAAACTCGATCGAGTTGATAACCGTAGTGTACGATTCTCATAGATCACATACTGTTGAAGTAATTGTTCCAAAAAAAATTGACCTACATAACTAATCTCTTGTAAAAGACCAAGAGTATATTGGGTAGACATTTTAATTTACTTCCACTTGAACGAGAAGTTGCTCGTTTGGATTATGTGCTAGATTGTCGCCTACGCCACAGATTAGACAAAACCAAGTAAAACAATAGATTTTCAAATAACAATTAACTGATAAGAAATACTGATAGCAAATAGTTGATGGTGATAACATTACAGATGTTTGATAACATTTCTTTGATCACACTGTACAACGGACAGAAGGATTAGGTATTTGTTGTTATTTTATGAGTGCACTATCTGGTTTTGTTTAATCTGTGTTAATATTGTGATCAACGGACCGACAGCGAAGGATGCGCTGAACTTAATACATGAAACGCGCCATTTTGCTTACAATTTCAAGGAAAATACTTAAATTTTCAATCGTGTTAAAATTAACGCATTCGGCATTAACTGATAACTCGAACTCGTCCCACTGCAGTGTGACCACATACGAGGACTTAAACTATTGTACAGCACCTTTTACTTTAATGTTATTGTATCGAAATCTAATCCGTGAATGTATGCTTAATATGTTTATAATATTTACACTTCAATAACAAGCGACTCCTTGACACGTTTAAATATTTTCCATAACAAACAATGCAAGTCAGTGATGCGTAATTTAAAAAAAACAATAATTTCTCATAAAGACTTTTTTTTCTACGAGTGGTGGCACTGACCTGAGGCAGCTTTTGGTTTGTTTACATTTTTCATAATCACGTGGCTTGAATAGGAAGTGCACTATTTGGGATTATCTAATCTGTGGTCGATGGTTGATGGTGATAACTTGTCTATTTACATGTTGGAATTTATCTATTGACCTGTATAGTGGACGAGGATTACACTGCGCAGTGTTTGAAGACTTTAAGAACTAAGTGTGTATTTATTTCGATTTAAAGTCAGGTCACACTGTCGCTCGCCGTGATGTTACAGGTCTGTACATTTTTCACTCTATACTCGATTTGATTGTATTATTATATTATACAACGATGATATTATTGTCAGTCCTTTCTCGTGGGCCAACGCCACCGTTCTATTTAACGTGACGGTGAAAAAACAACAGTCGCGCCAGTTTTGCGTTACGCAACAACGTTTTCCCTAAAAGTATTTTTTTTTATTATTATTATTATAATTAATAGTTAAACGTTTTCGTCGGCGTGCATAATCGATTTGAAACCGCACGTTTATTAATGAAACCGCCTGCAATCCCTCGTCATTGAAAGCGATTATCGCGGTTTTTTTTTTGTACAAAGATTATTATGTCTTTCAAAGAGGACTATAAATTTATCAGGGGAAAAAAACAAGAAGCATTGTCGTTTTTTGTAGGCGACTAGTGACCAGCTGGTACGTTTCTACAGACTATAATAATATAGTTTTCTGATTATGATATAATTATAATGAGTGTACAGAATTAAACCATGTTTTTTATTGTTCAATCAATGGTGGTGTGAAATCTAGACGTCTAGAGAGGTAAGCTCAGCCTGACACCTTAAAATTAAATACAGCTATAAGTAGGTATATGTGTAACTATTTTGTTCGTCTCTTATACTAGTGATTAACAGAGGAGATACTGTTTTGTTTTGTTTTTTTTAATACCAAAGTAACTTGAAGTAGTAAGGTTAAGAAGCGCAATGCGGATCAATGGTACCTGTCCATCAAGTGTGAGATGATGTGTTATCACACTAATCGCCTTATTCTTTAAGTTACATATTTTGTTCTATTGTTTTACCTTAATCGTTATTGCGTTACATCAAAGTGTATGAACCATGCCGCTTGTTATACTGCTCGACTAATAAACATGTATGATTTAATACAAACGGTAGCTGCAAAGGAGTTTTAATCGTTTTCCCCACTCCGGATCATGACCAAACCGGGACGTTGGGGAGAGTTAATATTCCCTGGCCGTGTAACAGCCGGCGTGAGAGGTTTATACTTAAGCACCCTCCGGTGTACTCAACGTGTCGGATAACGGTCCGAAAATTATTTCCCCGGTCGGAATGACTTGACAATAATAACAATAAGTATAACGTATCAGTTCCGGGCTGACGAACGGGCGCATAAGTCGAGAGAGTGTCTAACCTCTTCGTTTCAAGATGATTTTAGACACTTTTTTTCTATATTTTAATACATTTAACAATAAGTTAGTGAAAATCGGGTTTCATTGAGATTTGTTAGCCTTAACGCGTTGTTAAAACGATTGTTAAGTAAATCAGCCGAAATCAGCTAGCCAAAAAGTTAATTGGCATGTTAAAATGCCATAGATCTAACTAGTTGAGTTTTGATTATAAAATTATAATAATATCACTTATCAGTTAACACATTTCGTGATAACCAATGAGAATCAAGGTAACCGCTTTGGTAACCTAACTAACATTTTGTTAACTTAACAAATAGAACTAATTAATAATAATAATGTAATGGTGAAACTTACTTAATTTAACCAGACGTTAAATTTAAATGAACTGTTAACTAACATATTGTTAAGAGAGTATTTAATACTATTTGGTGAAACCGGCTGTGTATATTATTGTATTTGATGAGAAAAAAACTCAGCTGCAGTCGCCAACGCTCCGCAGACGTATCATAATCTTTTATACACACTTAATATCCAATCTCCAGTATTTCCTTTGTCAGTTCCATTATGCCAACTAGAAATTTCCTCTTACAGGAGTTTGCATTTCTATAATCGTCAAATTTTCCATCAGCAATCGTTCTAACCTATCTAAAATCCTTAGTCGGTACCTATTTAACATTTTCTTATAAAATCGAAACTGAATAACTAAATATTTTATTATTTATTTACAATAAGTAAGTACAACGGTTAGGTTAGGTTATTATAGTTAGTTTTTACAACATTTTACAGGGAGCAAAATTAAATAAACATTTTCAATTGCAATATTTTAATGTAGGACAAAGACAGGTAACAAAAACCAACGCATCGAAGCTAAAACTGTTTTCTAAAAGAAAATGATCACTTGTATCGTTTCATATTATAATATATACAATGTGATAACAAAAATATGTGATGCATATTAATAATTGTTATCTATACCGTTTAAGAGAAAGTCATAGCCAATGTTTTTTAAGAAGACGTTAGGTATGGGCAATGGTTCGCAAAATCTTAATTAAAATGTTAAACTGTGATGTGTTAATTTGTTAACCAGATGTTAAATTTAAATTTATTGATAACTAACATTATGAATTAAGAGTGTATTTAATAATAGTAGGTGAAACCGGCTGTACTAGTTGAGTTTTGGCTATAAAATTATAATATTATCACTTATCAGTTAATAACGTTTCGTGATAACCAATGAGAACGTTGGAATCAAGGTAACCGCTTTGGTAACCCAAGTAACATTTCGTTAACTTAACAAATAGAATTTAACAGCAATGATGTTATGGTGAAACTTACTTAATTTAACCTGACGTTAAATTTAAATTAATTGTTAACCAACATTGTGTTAAGAGTGTATTTAACAATAGTTGGTGAAACAAAAGTTAGTTTATTAGGCTGGTAAATAACAATCTACCGCAATAGATAACGACAAGTTTGGTGCAACAACAAGTCGTGTGGATCGATTTCGCTCGATTGAAAGTGTTTAAGTGCCGCCGATTCGACAAAAAAGTGTATAGTGTAAAAAATATTTTATTAAAAAAAAGCCATCTCGGTGCATAGCGCCCACGACAACGACCATTGTAATGGATTGCCAGGTGGTTCGTGTGCGGCGGCGGCGGGCTGTCAAGACGTGAGGGCCAAGAAACCAGTTCGCCTATTAGCGCGCGTGTGTGTGTATAAAAGATGTGTATAAGATACATGTATGTATACATATACATACACCCGTAGGCACCGGAATGTGCATCCATATACTGTACGGTTTACGGTGCATTGTATATACAGGGCGAACGCGTGCAAAATAATATATAACACTGTCCCCTTGTGGGTGTGTAGTCTTGTTAACGTCTCGTCCCCTAAACGGCATCGTCGGAGGGTTGTTATGCAATGCGCCACCGGTGGTGTTCAAAACCGTTTTCGGGGCAAATAATAATCGTTTCGATTCGGCTGGGTGTGGTATGGTTACAATTATATATTAAAGAGAAGGGCTGGCAGAGACACACAGTCCAGTAGGTGTATACAGCATGACCACTATAAATTGTATACTTGGAAAAGTCTACGAGTATGGTACTGTTTTTGAATTTTCATAATCATTAAACCTAAAAAAAAACTATTTAAACTAGAATATTGAAAATATATGTAAACCTATTGTGCAAACCTAACCTAATTGTAATTTAAAGAATTTTTGTAAGTATTAAACACATAAGGGCGTTACCTAATAGAGTACAATTTGGTACTTGCAAACTGTATGAAAACAAAGACTAAAAAAGCACATACTTAAGTCATCTGTGCACTACGCCATCAGAGTTGTATAAACTAAATATCCTAACCTAACCTAATCTAACTTAACCTAACCTAACTAAATACGATTGAAAATTAACGAATTTTACAAAAAAAGAACAATAAAGTTCCACAAGAAATAGAGAAGCAAGATAAATTGAGTCTGTAAAGAGTATAAAAATGTAAAAAATATACATTTCACCTTTTCTATACAAAATTGGATGTCTTTTCCAAGAAAAATATGTGTGCCTTTAAAGGGTACAATAACTTCAGGTGGTTAAAATAAAACTGTGCTCTTTTCGAATGCACCGGAAGTATCAGGATGAAATATCTGGGTCCAGAAACATTATTGACATTGGATTTCCGGTTTAAAAATCACTACGGCCAAGTCCGTATTAACCGCATTGTCTTAAATAAGTAATTTTCAATGTTCAAATATTATCCTTTCTATATTGACCGTTGTATTAGTTTTGTTTCTACATGTACCTAATATTTTTTCTTACATTTCATTAAACGTCATATAAACTGGAAAGATTTATCAGTTTCATAATATCAAATTTTTCAAAAGAAAATTTTTTTTTATTTCTTATTTCATCATATTTTTACTAAAACGGTTTCTGTGGAGATCCAAATAATATTTATTTGTTAATAAACTCTTATTCTTTTTTTTTTCTTTCTTTATATTGTTATTTATCTAAGAATTGAAAATATTATACGACGTTGGATTGCACGACGATAGGAAGTCTCGAATCGAATACACTTAAATGGACAATAAAAACTTGAACGGTCTGAGTGTATCGATTGAATATTATACAACAGTCGTACTGCAGTCGTCACTCACTACACGTGACTCTTCAAAATGATTTATCCGACTTTGCGGTACCTCAACCATTTTTAGAAGAAAATAAACTACATAACATGTTCGGATTTTATAACAAATGAAAAACAATTAAAGGAATAACGATGAAAACTATTATAACCGTGCAAGGAAAATATGGATTCGTTTAATTATAAAATAATAGATTTTCAAATAACGATTTTTGATTGGTTTAAACTCAACGCGGCAGTGCCAAATTTCAGTGGCGAAAATATCGTAAAGTGATAAGAACTACTGATAACAAATAGTCGATCGACGACGGTCGGATGGTGATAACAGATGTTTGTTTACATTTTTCAGATTATTTTTGTAGAGTGCACTTTCTGGTTTATATACTTTTAATCTGTGGCCCCGCTGTGAAAATTAAGTCGGTCGACACACCCACATTGCGCTCAGCTCGATAACAATATATTAATCATGACGGGGTTATCGTTATCGTGCAGTCCGTTCAAGATGAACCACATGCGCAGTGTTCAGTATTTATGTGACAAGAGTTATTATGTAAAAACCGTTCCAACAAAATTGAGAACAGAGAAGATGTACAGTACAGGATGCTACGGTTGCTTGGGCCAAACTCTACCCGCTCGTGTCCATTGTGCATGCCTGTTTAAGATTAATACAATATGTGTGTTTGTGACAATAATATTATTGTATGTGTGTATGTATGTATGTGGTGTGTGCGGTGGAAGAAAGAACGGGAAAATGACCAATACTAGTTCCCCGGTGACTGCGGTGACAGTATATTACAAGACCAACCGTCGCTCTGGCACGTAAAAGAAGGATAATAACGATTATTATTATTATTGTAGTAAGGCTGTATCCGTGTTGACTGTATTTGTCACGATGCGCGCGCCAAGTTTCACATCAAATAGTAATAATAATACTAACATAATAGTATAATACAACCACAATAATAATTATTATCATACTATACCGACGGTGAAGATTAGGAACAGATTAAATCAAACCAGATGCAATAGATTTTAAAATTAGAATGGCCAAATTATAGTGTAGAAAATATTGTAAACACTATTTACAATATAATAACTGATAATACAATAATAAAACTGATAAGAAATGCTGATAACAAGTATGTGATAAACAATGGTCGATGGTGATAACATTAGATTTGTTTGATAACGTTTCTTTGACCACACTGACCTGAGATTATTAAAATTGTATTTAAT
The DNA here is from genome assembly GCF_023614345.1 of Adelges cooleyi. Classification (NCBI taxonomy): domain Eukaryota; kingdom Metazoa; phylum Arthropoda; class Insecta; order Hemiptera; family Adelgidae; genus Adelges; species Adelges cooleyi. The sequence continues at coordinate 618,801 of NW_026095926.1, read as the reverse complement.
CTGTGCCTGTATACTGTTGCTTGTAATTACTTATCAAATAAATTAAACACACTCTGTAGTGGCTGACAAAAGCCAATAAAAATAAATACAGGCTGATTCACTAATTATGAACCGGTCTCAATATCTTAAAAGATATAAGACTTTGTTTAAAAATAATTCTTTGTCAACCCCATCCTTTTTGTGTTATGACCTTTTGAACTTTTAATTTACAAACTGTATATATAGAAAACAATGAGTACATTTGATAGGTAATAATTACTATTGACTTGACTTGAATAATTTGATGGCAGAATTTATAACATGTGTATCGTCTCATATGTCATAACAAACCAACGTGTAAATTAAATTAATATTTAAAATACATAACAAGCTATTCGGTCAAGAGCTGTTGTGGTCATTGTCGTTGGCTTTGTGCCAATTATGTCCAATTAAGGATTACAATAATTATTATTGTTTTTGGACGTCACACGTTTGCATTGTCTCGGATTTTGTACACAATCTTTTTTCTTACATGACAATAAACGTTCATATAAGCTGAAAAGGTTTATTAGATTCAAAAAATTAAAATACTATACACAAGCAGGCACATCATAATACTTGTTAATAAACTATTAACAGTTTTTTATTACTTATATTTCATCTCAAAGACAACTTTACTAAAAGTCGGGAATTTAAATATTGGACATCAACTGACCGCATGATTTTTGGGTAGTTAAAATAAATCTGCGTTCTTTTCGACTGAACCGGAAATATAATATAGTAATATACCAACAATATTTGGTTCAGAAATATTGTTGACATTGAATTTCCGGTTTAAAACCGACTACGGCCATGGGTGGATGCACCGCGGAAGTAGGTATACATATACTATTAATATTATTCATAGTGGCGAGGTGGGAAAAATTAACTATAAAAATGATATTTATATATAAATCGTGTGGCGCTTGCTGAATTCATCGCATCGCAGTAGCAGTGAAAGCCTTGCCCCGCTAGTTTATAATAATTGACAATAAAGTATTAATATTATCAGCCAGTTTCACCAACATTTGTTAAGGATTTAACTTATTGTTAATTATATTTAAAAATTAGTTAGTGAAAATTGGGTTTATCGAGATTTGTTAGCGTTAACTCGATTGTTAAATTTTTCAGCCGACATCAGCTTGTTAAAAAGTTAATTGGCATGTTAAAATGCCATAGATCTAACTAATTGAGTTTGGATTATACAATTATAATATTATCACTTATCAGCTGTTATCACATTTCATTATAACTGATAACCCACGAGAACGTTGGAATCGAGGTAACCGCTTTGGTAACCCGAGTAACATTTCGTTAACTCAACAAATAGAATTCAACAGCAATAATGTTACGGTGAAACTTACTTATAATATGACCAGATGTTAAATTTAAATTATTTGTTAACTAACATTGTGTTAAGAGTGTATTTAATAATAGTTGGTGAAACAGGCTGATTATGACGTACAGGAAGCCAATTTGAATAAAAATATTCAAAAAATTATTCGCTTTAGTTTTTTTTTTATAGTAGTCGTTTACAAAAAAGTATTACAAATTATTTTAGAAGTGGCGCTAGTTTTTTTTTTTTTTTGATACCGTATAGTATACAAAAAATAGTATTTTACAAAAAATATTTCATTAATCAAGGTGATGCATATTACAATAGTTTTAATTTATGAGAATGCTAATTATTACTAATGTGGAGATGTTTAAAACGGGCAAAGCACCAGAGTCAGTTTGCACACAAAAACTGTACAAACGAGCATACCACAGTTAGTTTATAGTATACACTTTACCGGGTTAGTCTATAGACTAAGTGTAATTTTTAGTACCTAAAAAAGTGTAAAATATTATTTAAAAGCACTCACATTATTATTTTATCATATGCTTAGCATGACGAACCACGAATTGTCCAGAGAAAAGATGAGTGTGTGATCACAAGAGAAATATAATTATTAAAAAAAAAACAAATGTCAAAATGCCATAGATCGAATTATACAATACCAATTGAGTTTTGACTATAAAATTATCATATTATCACTTATCAGCTGTTATCACATTTCGCGATAACCAACGAGAACGTCGGAATCGAGGTAACCGCTTTGGTAACCCGAGTAACATTTCGTTAACTCAACAAATATAATTCAACAGCAATAATGTTACGGTGAAACTTACTTATAATTTGACCAGATGTTAAATTTAAATTATTTGTTAACTAACGTTGTGTTAAGAGTGTATTCAATAATAGTTGGTGAAATCGGCTGAATGAGTTATTAATTTTTTTGTTGCGGTGAAATTTTCTCGAACCGACAACTAAGGCGAATGGTCGCGTGCGTGCGCGCCCGGACGTGAATATCGGTGGCGGACGACCAGACCACGGTGGGAAGGAAGACAATGTGCATCTTACACATAACATATTATACACACACACACACACACACACACACACACTATACATCAGTGGCAACAGCAACAGTAACAGCAGCAGCAGCAGCAGCAGGAGTCAATACCCCACCGACAAACCGGCATAGGCCAGTGTACTCAGACCATCGTCGCCGCCGTCTCTTCTACCACACACACACACATACATAAGTCTTGGCGACAAATCACCCACTGCCACCATGTTTTTTTCTCTCCCTTCGCCGCCGCCGACATAACATCCAGTTCTTTCACATATTGTTGTATTATTTTCAAAAAAAAAAAAAGGTCTATACAAGTATTATTATTATTATTATTATTATATACACACCACCACTGCACTGTCGGCGCACGAGGGTTAAAATCCTGCAAATATCCTGCAAGGGTCGTCCCTAGCCTGTTGGTACCGTCGTCCCCTACGCTCATAATATTATAATATACACTTATACGTCATATATACACACTGCACTCGGGTTATAAATAAACGAGTTTTGTTTTCAGTTTTGTTCAGTCTTAACTAGGCCGGTCGGTTTCGACAGCTATTAAGTTGGCTAAACGATTTAGCGTGTAATCCTTCTCTTTTACAGAGTGCTCAGAGAAATGGTATCAAACGTATCTAATGTTATCACCATCGTTAATCAACTACTCGTTATCGGTAATTCTTATCAATTTACGTTATTATTGCACATTTTGCATTATCTACAATGCATATTATGTCAATATAGTGAATACAAAAATACATTTTTTAAACTTTTTTAATACTTTGCAACTTTTGATAATTAAAAAAAAAATCTTATTAGGTTCCTCTTTTACTATAAGTGTTTTATCACATTAAAAGGTATTTTTATCTATTAACATGTTTTTACCATCGATGAAACTAGCAAATTAAAAAACCGTGTAAAACGTCAAAGAGCTTAGATCTATTCTTTTTTCGACTTAAGCCCATTTTTTGTATTATAAAAATAAGTAACGGAATCAACAAAATGAATAATTTTTTTTACAGTCTTAGATAAAAAAACAGTTGTTGTATTGGATATTTTGTTTATTGTTCAATTGTTTTATCACTTAAAAGTAAAATGATGTTATTTGATATATTCATATGAGAAGCTTACCAGTGATAAAGAGGTGTAGATATGGCGTTACCTTAGTGATAAGGAGTTGTGATAACAAATGGACCTCTCTTATCAGTGATAAGATTTGTTTACTACTTTTACACAATGCTGTTTGGCTATTTTTTTTTTACTAAAATATAATATATATACACCAGTTGAGCACTCGAAACTAAATAAAATAATCGCGTGATACGTCGAAAGTGTTAAAAGTTGTTTGGTCATTGTTTTCAAACGCATTGCACTTGGATCGCCACTGTTGGTGCAAGTGTTAAGCTTCGGCTGTAGGGTGCCGCGGGTGGACATGTGCAAGCGTGACCTGAATACCTGCTCTGCGCGTGCCGACCGTTTCGCTCTATTATTTATTGAAAATTAAAATTAAAAAATTGAAGGGGCAAAAAACACACACAATTATGCCGCCTATAACGTGACTGTCACAGTATATTAGCAAACAACAATAATTATTTGCTTGTTTTCTTTTTTGTAAAAACAACTGTTGCGATAGCAAAAAAACAGACACATATTTTAATACTAATCATATTATTACTAACGGGATAACCTTGAGATGCTTGACCAGTTGGCTACCCTGATTTTTCATTAAAAATAATTTAAACTCCGTCCAAGTCGGGTAGGTACATTTAAAACAGCGTTCAACATACAAACCAATATCCCATAACTGATGGAAAAACGTTCTTTCTGTTCTCATAGTCTGTGCTATAGTTCTAAATTTACCATTGTCCAGACTAGGTATTTGAAAACATATAATATACAAACAGCCGGCTTCACCAACTATTATTAAATACACTCTTAATTCATAATGTTAGTTAACAATTGGTTTAAATTTCACATCTGGTTGAATTAAGTAAGTTTCATCATTACATTATTATTATTAATTAGTTCTATTTATTAAGTTAACAAAAATGTTAGTTAGGTTACCAAAGCGGTTACTTTGATTCTCATTGGTTATCACGAAATGTAATAACTGATAAGTGATAATATTATAATTTTATAATCAAAACTTAACTAGTTAGATCTATGGCATTTTAACATGCCAATTAACTTTTAACAAGCTTATCTTGGCTGATTAACTTGACAATCGTTTTAACAATGTGTGAAGGCTAACAAATCTCGACGAAACCCGATTTTCACTAACTTACTGTTAAATATAATTAACAACAAGTTAAAACGTTAAAGTGAATTGATATTATTAGTTAAATTGCAAAACATTATACTTTTCTGTACTATACTGTAAAACATCTTGAATCAAAAAGCACAACATTTTTACATGTAATTGATGGTTACCGCTGTGTTGTGAAATCGGTTATTAATTATTATTTATATGGTAATATTTATTATTTTACACGCTGACGACGGAGAATGTAATTGTGCACGTGGACCGGCATCACAACTTGGAGGTTTCTGTTGTTGTAAAATTATTATTATTATTATTATGTATACGTGGCCTGGCGATTTGTAAGCCAATTTAGCTAGCGACACTCTAACGCACGTGTACGGTGTACAATATTGTTCGGTCGTCATACCCTACGGGTATACATATAATATATATATATATATATATTTATACGTTATGGACAATTTTACAAACGCACACACGCCAGTAGGTGTATTTAATTAAAACAATAAAGTACCAACCTAATGCACGGCATATCTGTCCAGATCTGAAGATCCAATGCTTCTAAATATATTAAAATTGCATACGCTGGCACCCGTCTTTTTTTTAATTTACACAAATATTTTTCGTACCCATTTTTGATGTGCTATGTAAAAACAAACGGGCAACAGTCGCCGAATCAGAACAACAGAATGCCATGGCCAGAGTACACCAGACGGTGTGTACATATTTTTTATCCGTCCGTGGGAACTGGGCATTGTATTTAAGTCGAACGGTCATTTGTATAGACTATAAGAGAAATTGCGGTACGAGAAGTAAGTGAGAGATTGGCCGTTGAATTATTATTACGAACTACGTTCAAGTGTAACCGTTTGTTTCTTATACTATGTGCACATCTTAACGTGATGATGATCCACAGACCACAAGACGTCTTTTATACATACAACGCTGTGTGCGTGTGAAAAATCACCAACCGACATGACATGTCTCTCCAGGTAGTTGTACTACAATAATATTATTGTACATAATATTTATTATATTGTAATGATAGTATTGTACTTGGTTACATGTGCACTTGCACTTGCGCCAGGTTCCGTTTGATTATCGTCGGGCATTATATTATTATTATTACTATTATTATTATAAGACGGCCGTGTTCGACAAAAGGAGGTACGTGTTAATTATACGACAATAATGATTATTATTAACGTCGTCCAACCGGTTTTGCCTCGTAAAACCCAAATTACTTTCCATAACGTACTACGTGCCGTGTATAGTGTAGCCACACATGTGCATAGTGCATCCGCTTATACGGTGCACGTCACGAGGAGCTTTGTCTATATAACACAACAGCGGGCCTAATATAATTATTACAATGTTATCACTATCGTTTTGCTGAAATAAAAAAATATTCAGCCGATTTCACTAAGATTTGTTAGCCTTAACACGTTGTTAAAACGATTGTCAAGTTAATCAGCCGAAATCAGCTTGTCAAAAAGTCAATTGACATGTTAAAATACCATAGATCTAACTAGTTGAGTTTTGATTAATATTATCATTTGATAATATTATCACTTATCAGTTATCACATTTCGTTATAACCAACGAGAACGTTGGAATCGAGGTAACCGCTTTGGTAACCCAAGCAACATTTCGTTAACTTAACAAATAGAATTTTACAGCAATAATGTTATGGTGAAACTTACTTAATTTAACCGGATGTTAAATTTAAATGAATTGTTAACTAACATTATGTTAAGAGTGTACTCAATAATAGTTGGTGAAACCGGCTGCTAAAGTATTAAAAATGATTTGTGCCTTTTCTTACTTAAACACATTGTGTGCGAAAGTGTTTTGTGTAAAATTTGTAGCAATAATCTTAAATATCTAAAAATGTTTAAATTTGTATTGTTATACTTAAAATATATCACCGTAGTTTTTATTACTATGTTAGTGTGTAATATATGTCTGTGATAAGGACAGTTCCGATGTAAACAAAAACGGGGCGGCCATATTGTTTTATACCTGCTTTTATCTTATCAGACATTATCACTTGGTTAGGCGTAAATTAATTTACAAAATAAACAAGCTTTATTGTAATTGTACGTTATTTAATTAAATGTTTTTAGTTTAGCACCTATTTCACACCTGATAGAGCCCCTTTTGGCAATTCAATGGTACCTACCTAACGATTAATTTTATAGAAAACCTATTCTTTTTACACTTCCCATAATGGCTATAAAAGAGCAGGTGGGCAAATGAAATCATTTTTTTTTAATCTAACCTAACCTAACCTGGCCTGACCCAACCACATCCCAGTGAACTTTGGTTTTCACTCAAAGTTGCTTAGGTGAGAAAAAAAATTGAAAAATAGAAAGCTATTTTTTTCAAAACACTTGTAATATATTGTTATGCAGTAACGTTTGTTGATGGTGATAACATTACAAAATATTAGTAATATTTCTTTGACCACACTGTATAAGAGGAGGATTATATTTTTCATTTTTTTGGCCACACTGGCCTGAGAGTATAAAATATATGTTGAAAATCTGAACTTAAAGGTTAAACCGTGATACGTTATAATTACTTACGTAATTAGCACTCTCTTTCTAGTAGTTGATTAACTTTTAGGGCAGAACAAGGTACTCTACAAAGTCATTTTTAAACCATAATGACTTACAATTATACTCGTTTTATATACGGCAGTGGTCGATAGCCAAATATTGAATATATTATTATTATATTACCAGCTGCGTGAAACCGCATTTAAAGACCTCGCTGAATTGCTTTGTGTGTACTCGCTGTCGCCGACAAAATAAAATCGTATAATATTACCAAAACCAGTTTCGTTTCCAACAAGGTGTAAACACACCGTTTAGCTACTATATTTTCCGAATCAATCACATTGTAGACGGCATCTACACGAATAGGTTCAATATTGGCCAACACTTATACTACAATAATATATGCCTGCCAAGGTATAGGTTTTCCGGTGGTTAAATTTACCATTGTCCAGACTAGGTATTTAAAAACATATAATATACAATCAGCCGGTTTCACCAACTATTGTTAAATACACTCTTAATTCATAATGTTAGTTAACAATTTATTTAAATTTAACATCTGATTAAATTAAGTAAGTTACACCATAACATTATTATTACTAAATTCTATTTGTTAAGTTAACGAAATGTTAGTTGGGTTACCAAAGCGGTTACCTTGGATTCCAACGTTCTCATTGGTTATCACGAAATGTGATAACAGCTGATTAGTGATAATAATATCATAATTTTATATTTAAATCTCAATATCAGTAACGAATAATTGGATCTATGGCATTTTGACATACTGTTAATGTACATGCTAAACCGATTTGATAGTTTTTAACAAACGAAGCCAACACAAACCTATTACAGTTTAAAAGCAGAGATTGCGGTACACGGTTCATGGACACTGCGGTGTGCTCCGTCGATTGTGATTTCATTTTTTATTTCCCCTGATCGGTTGCTGTATTTTACTAAGACCTATCCCCGGTGCCAGTTCAGCGGGCAGCGATTATCATAATCTCGAAATAGTTTCACAAGAGTTGATTTATCAGCTCGCCAATACAAGGACCAAAACGATTGGCGCATTTAACGTGTAATTACCGAGTCATTAGGCAAAATAAAGATGATATTAATATCAATCACGAGGACGCGTTCAATAATCGATCTGAGTCCGTTGACCGTAATGAAAAAATAAAAAATAAAACAGTCACTCATAATTTTTATTGGCCAACGTCTTATCGCAGACTATAATATGAAAACAGATAGCTCACTCGGACGAAAACAAAGCTAGGAAATTCAAAAGAAGGGTCCTGTTGGATGCAAGTGAAGGAGAATATGTGGACAATCGCCAACAGCTTGTGGGACCAAAAGGAACGGAGTTGAGAGACAAATAATTATAAGCAAAAGCAGGTAACAAGTCGTGACCAACTGTGAGTTGTGCGAAGAAGGAAATCTGTTTCTTGGTCAATTCTAATTCGTGGTAACTGTGCAAAATTAGGAGGAATATGGATGGGAATGTGAGATGGAATTGAAGGAGTCAAAAGGAAAGAACGTGTGGCTTTAGCCAAAGAGTCAGCCAATCTCATTGCCTCTGATTGCCCCGCATGACCGGGGACCCAATGAAATTGAATCTCTATACCAGAGACAAAGAATAATCTGTGATATCATTATGACATGTTATCACAGATTGTTGATCCCACTGATTTCATTTTGAGACATGTGACCTCATGGTTTTTGTTTACATGCCCGGTGAGCAATCTGTAATCATATAGTCTGCGCAACAAGAATTTCGTTCATACTTACAAAGGTTAACATCATGAAAAACAAGTGGTCAACTAAAAAAAAGAGATAGTTAATATACGAACCAGAGTATATATTACATATATATATATATAATTATTCTAATTAATATCGATTGTCGCCTTCGCGTCCTTGGGGTAGTTCATTGCCTTTTGGTCGGTCGGTACCATTATAATATTATTGCACGGAAATGCAACCGAAAACATAACATACATAGTATTATTTCTAAAACGACAATTTTGGTTTACAGTCACTGCTATTCGCACAACGTCTATCGGAGTGGAACAACGTAGCTGTAAATAATTAGTAATCGGCAAACAATAGCAAGGCAAAAAAAAACTAACGTTAAGATGCCGTCATACCTCATATTTATTAGGTGCATGGCAATCACTCGCAAAATCTTAATTTAAAGGTTAAACCGCAAATTAAATAAAACCAGTTAGTGCGCTTTAAAAAAACAATTCAAAAATGTAAACAAACTTTAATAATAATCTCAGGTCGGTGTGACCATAAAATGGAAAACAAAAAATAATAACCCTTCTCTTTTACACGATGTGTTCAAAAAAACGTTATCAAACGTATCTAATGTTATCACCATCAACCATCGTTAATCAACTACTTGTTATCAGTAATTCTTATCAGTTCACGTTATTATTGCACGTTTTGCTACGTTCATTGTCTACAATGCATATTATGTCAATATGATGAATGCAAAAATAACTTTTTCAAATCTTTGTAACTTTTTTTTATTGATTTTTAAAGAAAACTCATACGAGGTTCCTCTTTTATTAGAGGTGTTGTATCACTTTGAAATGTACTTTTATCTGTTGACATGTTTTTACCATTGACGAGCCTAGCATATTAAAAATCCGAGTAAAACGTCAAAGAGCTTAGATCTATACTTTTTTTAATTTTACTCCATTTTTTGTGGGGTATAAAAATAAATAACGGAATCAACGAAAAGCATAATTTTTTACAGCCTTAGATAAAAAAACAGTTGTTGTGTACCCAACGTATTGGATATTTTTATAAAAGAAGCTTACCAGTGATAAGGAGTTGTGATAATAAACGGACCTCTCTTACCAGTGATAATAGGAGGAGTAGTGATAACAGGAGGACATACGGTCAAAACTTACTACAACGAACAATAATATTAAATTATATAAGAAATTAACAACAATGTATCCTAGCTCTAACTGATACATTAGTATGGGTAGATGGAGATTATTTTTATACATAATTATTCGGCGGACCTCGAAAAACTAAAGCTTGCTCTAAATAAAGCGAGATCTTTAAGTTGTAACGCTTATTAAAAATACAAACAGGATAATAATTATTCATTGCCGCGAATCGTGAGACCGTTTTAAAACTGCGCCGTTTTCATTAAGTCACAACTTAGTTTATTGTTTATGTACATAATTTATAAAACAAGTAAACCTTTTATGCGTCTCGTGTTTTGTCCCAGTATTCTGAGAATTATTACTATAACGGGAAATCCGCAATGGTAAATCGATTTTACAATTATGTTACAATTTTTTTGCGCGGTATCTCATCTAGTCGTTTAATGTTTAAATTATATGTAAAATATGTGAAAATTAGATTTATTGAGATGACCCGAATATTGAAAGTAATCTAGACTAAAGGGAATTGATTTTGAAAATCTCACATTACTTAACACACGAAATGAAAAGTAGCATGATTTAATTATATATATATATATATATTTTCAATGCTTCAATGGCTTTTGAAACCGAACTATACTGAAAATTATCAGATTTACAATTAATGTTATTACCATGTTTTTTACTAATAATAATCAATATACGATTGTTGGCGGTCAATTATATCGAACGGAAAACAAAGCAATACATTTTATCGCATATTGAGCATAAACGGTCTTTTTTTTCTCCATAATAATTCCGATCTAATTTTTTTATACACTTGTGTTCACCTTTTTTTTAACTGCAAGCTTGTATAATAAAAAATACACTTCATGTTAGTGTAACAACAATGGTGTACGACTGCGCGCGCATCTCCGCTGTAATAAATGGTTTTTGACGACGAAGACGGCGGCCTTAGAAAAGGAAAATATAATAATAATAATAATACGCTGGCAGATGATTTTTAACAGCCAGCCCGGTACGTACAAATATACACGTATACATAAAAAAAAAAATATATTTATATATACACATTACACTTATACATGTATATATGGACGGCGTCCTTACACCGTGTGGAAATATGCCGTTTATAAAAGACCTAAGGCGTGCGCCCTCCATTAGTTTTTTTTTTCCTTCGGTACAACATGAGCTGATGGACTGCGCGTTTTCTTGGTTCCGTATGATATTATTATTATTGTGATCTTTAAGTCTTGAAAACCATTATCGGATCAAACGTGGGCGCAATTTCAATAATAAAATACCTACCTAAATTCCACGGAAAAACATTAATTTGATCGTGGACATGTTATCTCTTATCACTTATGTCTTGCCTCTTTTCTTTTATCTCTTATCATTTATCTGACAACACTTATATTCTATCTCATATCTCTTATCACTAATAGCTTATCTCTACTCTCTTATCTCAACTGAGAGTGTAACGCGAAAATGGTCACACGAAATTTCTTGTATCCACCCTAATAACATTGTCCGTGTTAAAACGTGAGGGTGCCTGAGCTATGCATTTTGTAGGTATTTAAACATGAATTTGATTTAATGAGATTAATGGTTTTTTTTCCGAGCAAAGATGTTGTACATCATAGTCCTTCCTATATGTTTTATACACTGAACGCATGTCGGCCGCAACCCTTTTTCACAATAATAGGTATGGACTGTCTTATCTACATAATAAAATTATAAAAAATATGTTTTATTACACACATTATTATCTAATAATATTGTGACAATATACACATATTATTATAACAGCGCTCACGGGACTGCATCGGTATCAACGACACGACCACGGTTTATTCGATGCGATAACCTTCGAATATTTTCCACCTTATCACCATTTTGGTACAACTCGGTCGTTTCAATGATATTCTTCAGTAATAAAAAAAACATAATCGTCACATTCGCATCCATTGTTTGTCCGCCGGCCATTTAAACAAGTCAAAACCAACATATTTTATGCACATTAAACTCAATTTTAAATACCTTCAGGCTTCACATTGTTCCCTACGACGTAGTATGTCCACTGAAATGTATTACAATATTATAAGATACCAAACAGATAGGTATGTATACAATAATATTGTATTAACAAATGTTGTTCTCTAAAATAATATATGTAATAATTTTCTACATAAATATATCATAATTATCATTCTGTCGAACGTGGAAAAATAATTGAGATCATTAACACAGTTGTACGGAATGACCAGAAAGGACATTTTCCCTTATCAATAGATTTTCAAAAAACGATTGATTGGTTTACTCTTAACGCAGTAGTGCCAAATTATACTATACACATTGACTGATAAGAAATACTTGTTGATGGTGATAACGTTAAAACTTGACTTCTATGAGTTTTGTGCACTAATTGTAAGAACCTATTATATTTTAAATAGCAGGTCAATTAAATCGAAAATTATTGAAGTGAATTTCACTATGATCCTTTATTATCATCATTAATATTGTAAGCAACGGGCTCTTTGATAAGAAAAATCCGCCATTACTCGGCTTCGACATTAATTCTTAGTCGGCCAGTTGTAATATATGTCTGTGATAAGGACAGTTCCGATGTAAACAAAAAAGGGGTGGCCATATTGTTTTATACCTGCTTTTATCTTATCAGACGTTATCACTTGGTTATGCGTAAATTAATTTACATAATAATCAAGCTTTATTGTAATTGTACGTTATTTAATTAAATATTTTAATTTTAAATCTATTTAACGTGTATTAGAGCCATTAATTTTAAAACCCCTTTAATATATTATTATACATTAACGGTTGTTGATGGTGATAACATTGCGGATGATTGATGATAATATTTCTTTCACCACACTGTTAATGTATGGCACGAGGATCATTTTTTTTAATTTTGCGGTCGCACTAACCGGTTTTATCTAATCTGTGGATTTGGTTTGCTAAAAATCATAGTTTGTTTGAACATTTTGGCCATGTCGGTGTCATCGTCTCGGCTGGTTATCTTATATCGAGAGAGGAACAAGAAAGTACACACACACACACACACACACACGTGATATCCGTTTGTGATGAGTTCACGAGGTGTCGGCGTGATTGCACTTAGACTCGCAGCTTGTGTATAGCTGTGAGAGTGTGCTCTTATCAACATTATCATAATAATTATCGGGTTACGTTTACACACATACATGCATTGTGTATGCCCGTGTAATTTATCTATGTATACTGTGTATGTGTTGCGCCGCGCTTGCCGTCACTGCATGCGATTAATATTGTCAATGACCCGGAATTTGCGTACAAAGAGTATTTTCACAATGTGTTTCACATACATTGTACCCCACACGAATCGTATCGCATCAAATGATACGGTAAGTTATTATCAATGGCGGCCGACTGGGTGTATCGCGTCGATTGATTTGTTTATTTTGATTTTGTTCAACCGAGGTGACCGCGGTAATAACGCACAGACTATACTATTATCATTATTAATACAGTTGCTCGAAAAAACAATAGACATTTAAAAAAAAAAAAGATTCATTAATCAATGGCGAGGAGATCAGTATAGCCCCCCCGATTTAGGCCTACAATTATGTAACTGTGTTACTTACAGCTTTGTGATTGCTCCTGAAATAATTGAGGTTATTATAGAAAAATTTACCTTGTAGTTTAGTACCAACGACTATGTTAAAAAGTAAATTTTAATAAGAATGTTGGTTGCTGTGTAGATATTTACTTGGTTCTGTATGATATTATTATTGTGATCTTTAAGTCTGAAAAACCATTATTGGATCCAACGTGGGCGCAATTTCAATAAAAAAAATACCTAAATTCCACGGAAAAACATTAATTTGATCGTGGACATGTTATCTCTTATCACTTATATCTTGCCTCTTTTCTTTTATCTCTTATCATTTATCTGACAAAACTTATACTCCGTTTCTTATCTCTAATCACTAATAGCTTATCTCTACTCTCTTATCTCAACTGAAAGTGGAAGTGTAACGCGAAAATGGTCACATGAAATTTCTTGTATCCAGCCTAATAACATTGTCCATGTTAAAACGTGAGGGTGCCTGAGCTATGCATTTTGCAGGTATTTAAATTTAAATTTGATTTAATGAGGTTAATGGTTTTTTTTCGAGCAAGGATATTATACATCAATTATACTATACTTAAACACTTAAGTTTATTAGGATTTTATAATTTAAAAAATGTATACAGTATTACAAGTGTTCTATACAAGAGTTGTACGCTTTGTTTGTTCTGTAAACGTGTCATTGACTTTGTTTATGTTAATTCAATTTTTCATATATCTTTTTCCATATGTATGATTTTGGAAAATCTGTAAGTCTGCCCTGTCTCATTGCAACCCTTGGCCATATCTTTATTTTTCTTAAAGCAGAAACCGACTCTATTATTATGAATTTTTATTCATAATTATAGCCGAGTGATTCATGTATGTTTTCAAACACTAGTCTGTGGTAATGATTAGTCAACATCTCAATCACATGCGAATCATGCGGGCGAGTTATGTCGGTGTGCGATAAGGAAATTAACATTAGTGTAAGTAGGAAATATGTTTTTACAAGGAAGACAAATATCCGTACCCTCATGCATGATCTAACCGATTGTCCACATCTACTTTGGGACACCGAAAAGTGAAAACAAATAACGTATAAAGAACAAACACGGTTTATCTTTCTACCAAACACTAGCAAATTCACAGGACTAATAAGACACATTCCTTATGTGATTATGTCATAGGAAATTTACCGGTGCAGACTTATTGTAATTTTTTGTTTTGTGAGTTTGTCGTTTGAATATCTTATTGATTTGTACAGTAAGATGTGATTTGTATTGTTCAAACATTATGTGCTAGTGTCAACTTGACTCACGTGTACAAGAGCACAATGCTATATTTTGGAATAAAATGATTCCTACATAACATTCTATTAAAAGGTAAATTAGTGTTTAGAAAATTTTTCAATTGTGAGAGTATGCAAATTTGGTACCTTTTTTGTTTTGTTTGTGAACATGTTTAGATGAACATAATTCAGCAATCAGGAGCAATCACAGTTTAAACTTAAATTGAGATTTCGCAAATAATTGCCTATAACTGACTGGATTAATAAGTATGCGCCCTCTTAATAATTGTACCCGTTTATTGTGCAACTCCCAAAGTCTACTTATTGTGGTCTCTATTTATGATTCTAAGGAAGTTCAGACCTTTTGAAAACTCTTAGAGCTCTCTCAGAATTTCAGTAAAAATAATTTGGCTGTGTCCGATTGGTCGCTGACCTATTTTTGTAGAGCCCGGACGAGTTTAGAAGGATTTGAACAGAGCTATTCGCGAAGGGACTTGTGGCTTCTACTTTTTAAAGGCGGTATCGCAAATAGACAGTTTTTAGGTACTCAAATGCAAGCGTATGTGTGTATTTTATATGTATATATATGTATGTATAATTTTAATGTGCGTTACCTACCTGTTACGGCCTCGGTGGACGTCACAGCGAACGGATTAATCGCAATCGGCCTTGACGCGAGGCAAAAACAATTAGTGCTTTTTTGCGTGTATGCGCATACATGAATTCCAATAACACAATTTCAATTTGCCGTTGTACGCACTCACATAATAATATACACAGGTATACATACATAAATATTACACAACATATTGTAACAACAAAAGTCATTTTCATCTAAAAAAAAACATTAACTCGATCATGGACATGTTATCTCTTATCACTTATATTTTGCCCCATTTCTTTTATCTCTTATCATTTATCTATTAACACTTATATTCTGTCTCTTATCTTTAATCACTAATAGCTTATCTCTACTGAAAGAGTAACGCGAAAATGGTGACATAAAATTTCTTGTATCCAGCCTAATAACATTGTCCATGTTAAAATTTGAGAGTGCTTAAATGAGGTTAATGGTTTTTTTTCGAGCGAAGATGTTGTAAATCAATTTACTGTTTTTGAACACTTCAGTTAATTAGGATTTTATAATTTAAAAAACAAAAAAATAATTCTAACTTATGTAATATTATAAGTGTTCTATACAAGAGTTGTACGCTTTGCTTGTTCTGTGTGATAACTCCTAAAATAATTGAGGATATTATGGAAAAACTTGGCGGGTAAAGCCTTTGAATAAAAGTACTCGATTTCTATTATATTTCTACACATTTTTTACAATAATAACGTAAACTGATAAGAATGACTGATAACAAATAGTTGATAGTGATAACATTACAGATGTTTGATACCGTTTCATTCACAACACTGTAAAAGAGAAGGGTTATTATTTTTTCTCATTTTTTGATCACACTGACCTGAGTTTGTTAAAGTTTGTTTACATTATTATTCCATTCTTTTTTTAGAACGCACTATCTTAAATAGTTTTTTTTCTTAATTTCTCGGATGGAATTTAACTAGACCTGTGAACTCTTCACACAAACTGCACCGTCAAAACATTTGTACTTTGTTTTCGCTGCGTACATCATACATACCGACTGTGCGTGTCACCATAACCTTGCCCGGCTGTGACCACAAAGACCTACTTATTTTTTTTCAGCCAATAGACCGACGAACGTGTGAAAAAAAAATTACTATTATTATTATTAGTATCATTGTTGTTGTTGCTGCTGTCGTTGTTGTTATTTCCATCAACCCGTATAGCAGTAAACTGATTTCTAAATAATAAACTTACCGGACACTTAATATGCATTAAAAAAAAATACTGATAAAATATAATCAAAAGCACCATAATCACTTGCCTGCAGAATAGGGAAAACCTGAAGGGTCACTTTCAATGAAGCAAATAAAATGAGACGGCCATTTTCTGAAGATCTCTTTAGTATTATGTGTGTTATATCTATTTCCACAACTAAAAATAATAACGTATAGATAAAACACTATAGTGGAGTAGCCTTAATAAGATGGCCGCCGCGTTGTTGTGAGATAACAGCTATATTTCCCGCGATAATTGTTATCAGTGGAAATGACGTCACCGGTTATTTACAATTTCATGGAAAACAAAAATGCTACGTTCCTTTTCCACGGAAAACATTAAAACGTTGTGTGTGAAATTTTAATTGGCCAATTATTTCCATAGAGATATAAAGAAATTAACCGATAGTAGAGAGAGTGAACCGTTTAGAGAAAATCGTTAAGAGATTTTTTAGGAATCCCATGGAAGAAAAAATATCATGGAAAAATAGTAATATGATAATACCTGATAACGACATTTTTGAACCAAACATTTTCAGCTAACTTTTATTTAAATATCGAATTTAAATTATTTTTATAACGGCGAATCAATGTGTAATATTCGTTCTAGCATAGTAAGATCAGTTAAAGAAATTATCACCCATCGCATCGGTAAGTTGGGACTTTCTTTACTTCTATAATATTATTTTATACATTTTAAATTAATTGATCATATAGGTATACTACTAATATAGTTATATAATTGTTTTTAATATTATTAAACATTGTGATAGAGAAGGTATTGGTTTAAAAATACCTAGTAAATTTTTGTAAATTCGGATACAGATCTGTGAGGGGTTTTCACTCTCAGGCTTAACCAATGTCTTATTAACATTATATATTATTCGAAAGAATAGTGTAATACGCTTTTGAGTTGTTTTATTTTTTAAGTATTCGGATTGGTTTATTTGTTAATTTTTTTTGGCATCATATTATTGTCTCTAGTCGAATCGGTCCATTATCGATTTTGTCCGACGTTGACGTGCACGCGTCGTTTATCTTCATTAATGAAAATAATAATCGTGGAATGTTCTAATATTCGAAACATGACGATTGCCAGTGACGCACAAGTACGGTAATTAAAAGCCGCAATGCTGATATTATTTCAAATACAGTTCATGAAAAACTAGTTTGATCGGTTGTTCGGTTATTTGACACCGGCTTCATCCGCAACATCCGGGTACTGGTATCGATGTGTGATCATAACTGGCTTAGTTTGTATCGAATCGGATACATATTACTGTCTTTTTAATATTCTTTAAACGATAGACAACAGTATTCAAACTCTTCTGTTGTCTTTCCAATTCAAAAACATAAGTGGCTAAGCGATTGGATCGACCATAAACTATTAATCGCATCTCCAATTTATAGTCGAAATAACTAAAAAAATAGTCGATCGACTAAATGTTTAGTTAAAGCAACTATAAGTTTAGTTGGCCCAACTATTCAACAAAGTATATCGTTTGATTTATAATGTTAAGTTACATAAATAAATAAACGAGTGGCACATAAATGTTTTCAACATCTATGACAATGAATCATTTGTCAATATTAACACCTGGCCAATAATGAGTTCATCGTTATCGGGCACTCACAATGAGAACTATATATCTCAAGTGTTACCTAAGAAAACTATAATTGTGTATTTACATTGTACTCGACCGCAAAATTGTATCACACATCCGGCCTCCTGTTATCACTGATATGAGAGGCTCATCAGTGATAAGAGAAGATTATCCATGATAAGGGCGTGTGTAGATATGGCGTAATCTTAGTGATAAGGAGTTGTAATAACAAACGGCTCTCTCTTATCAGTGATAACAGGCGGAGGAGGTGTGATAACAGCAGGACATACGGCCAAATCGTACTACTGATCGCGTTAAAACGGTGAGAAAATTGAATGGGCCAAACGATTTCGGATAAAAAAATTAATGCAACTATTACTTTACGAGACGCGCCGTGTATTATGTAAATAGGACCGACCAGCTTATGTTTATCTTTTTTTTATTTGTTCATTAACGACAACGGGTTGTGTGTGTGTGCGTGTGTGAGACAGAAAGAGAGTATGAGAAAAAACAAACAGCTAACAACTTTACAGCGTCTTAACTCACAAGTAACATGTTTTATTTTTCATGTATTTCCCACACCTAGACCGCAGTCGTTCGTGTGGACGCCCGGAACGACTCTAAAAAAATATTTATTCATAAATAATGATATAAGAAAAAACATTATATAAATTACCGTGTATAACTTTCATGTTGAAATAGAAAAACAAAATTTGCAATATATTTCCAACTGTAATGTCGGAATTTAACAATACCTGAAATACATACAAATTTTAAGTAATTAATTTAATTATAAAAAAATGTCTCGAGTACAGTTTTATTTTATGTACCTGAAATCGCGTAGCCCATAAGAGCACACTTTATATTTTTCTGATGTTGACATAGCCTAAATGAGCACACTCGGTGGTTATCAGCAAACTATTATCCGTTTAGGTTAGGTTGTAATATTCAAAGATAAACAGACATATTTTCTAGCAGCGTTTTAGTTAACACACATAACACAGTCGCCATTAGCTGAGTACAATCTGTGTATTGAATAACACATTACACACACACACAAAGCATAATAAAAAAACAGGAAAAAAATTGAATATTTATTTCCAAAAAGTTAAAACGTCTAGTTTTTTTATACTCTTAACACTCTTAATTAAAACGGTTAGATATGAAAAAGGTACTTTGTTTGTGAATACCAATTGTTCACTTTTTTTTTTTTTTAACTAACGTTAAGTGTTTTAATCGAACGAATTCGACCCTTTTCATAGACAATAACGAGTCACTTAACTGTTTTCATAAACAATAACGATAGAGTAAACCAAAATTATACACTACCGATATTATACTTTATTGGTGTGACTTTTACGGATCAAAATATGTATTACTATTATTGCTATTAATAGCTAATACAAACATTGATGGCATAGTGCATATCGATATTCATATTTGCACATGTTCTTTTTTTTGGAATGGATACAAGAAATTTCAAGTCGCAGTTTGCGCGTTACACTTTCACTTACAGTTAGAGATAAGAGACAAAAGATAAATGATAAGACATACGTGATAAGAGATAAGAGATAACACGATATCCATGATTCAATGTACCTACCTATTTTAGTGGAGCGGAGAAAATAACTAAGTTTTTGTTTTTGGGCTGTATTTTCATTACTTTTTGGCATTATCAATTCGAGCTCTTTTTGTGATAAGAATTGGATAAAGTGTGCTCCGATTTCGGTCAACCACACCGATGCAGTTTTGTACCTACTTATAAGTCGTCGATAGTGTGTTATTATGTTATATCATAACTGAACACCCTAGTGTTAAAATGAATAGCCCGCGGGGAGAAACAATAATAATTCTAATAGGATAATAACCTAACGCACACATGTAAATCGGCAGCTAACCTCGAAATACACGTTTCGTAACGCATTCACTTTTCGACACTTCCATTTTAATGTATTCAAATGGAGACGGCTGTGTGCGTTTTCCGGTACACACACCCAGTTCGATAGCGATTAACATCACAGTTATCATTATAATGATCATTTAGATCGTTTCGGAACGCCTAATGTGCCTTGCATATCACCCAATTTTTAGCCCGAAAGAGCTCAAACTGATAATGCCAAAAGATCCACGGAAAAACCTAGTTATTTTCTCCGCTCCACGCAAAAACATTGAATCATGGATATGTTGTCTCTTATCTCTTATCACTTATCACTTATGTCTTATCATTTATCTTTTGACTCTTAATTCTACCTGTAAGTGAAAGTGAAACGCTAGAATCGCGTCTTGAAATTTCTTGTATCCAGCCAAAAAAAAAACATGTAGAAATATGAATATCGCTATGCATTTTATTTTTAATATTAATAATAGGAATAACCATTTTGATCCATACAAATCATACCAATAAAATATATTGGTAAAGTAGTTTTGGTTTACTCTATCATTATTCCATTTGCTATTAAAATAACTATTATAATATTTAAAATACTATTAAACACTATTATTATACTACAATTATTCTATTATTTAATATCAGCTACTATTATAAATTATAAAATAACTATTTTGATCCGTCCAAATTTCAACGCAGCTGAAAGTTAACGAATTTTACAATAAATAAAGCGCCATAAATAATACCCCCCCCCCCAAAAAAAAAAAGGAAAGATCATTAAATTTAGATTATTGAGAATAAAAAAAAAAAAAAACAAGATCCTTAACTTTTCGAAAAAATCGGATACCTTTTACGAGAACTTTAAATTATTTTATTCTCTTATTTAATTTTTTTTATTCATTATTATTTTATTTGTTAAGCCAATTTTACCAACATTTCTTAAGGTTGTAACTTGTTGTTAATTATATTTAACGATTAGTTAGTGAAAATTGGGTTTCATCGAAATTTGTTAGCCTGAACACGTTGTTAAATTAATCAGCCAAAATCAGCTTGTTAAAAATTGAATTGGTATGTTAAAATGCCATAGATCGAATTGTACATAATTAATTGAGATTTGATCATACAATTATAATATTATCAGTTATCAGTTATCAAATTTCATGATAACCAATGAGAACGTTGGTATCAAGGTAACCGCTTTGGTAACCCAACTAACCTTTTGTTAATTTAAGAAATAAAATTTAATAATAATATTGTTACGATGAAACTTATTTAATTTGACCAGACGTTAAATTTAAATGAATTGTTAACAAACATTATGTGTAAGATTGTATTTTAATAATAGTTGGTGAAACCGGCTGATTGTATTTTAATAATTATACGATGTGTTAATCATTACACTGATTGTACAGCGAATGGCGACTGTGTTAACATTCCACAAAGAAAATATGTTAATCTTTGAATATTATATTACACTCGTTATGTACGGTTTTGATGAACGGAGAATAATTTGCTGATAACCACGGATTGTTCTCTTTTAGGCTAAGCCAGAAAAATTGTATTATTAATTTATTTTGCATTTGTCGCACTTGAGAGCGTTGAACTGTTAACAACTGGTATTATTATTTGAGGTATACTTTTTGACCAAAACTGATAACGACCGATTCCCTTTTAGGCCACTTCAATTTGTAAACACTTAGCCAATAATAAAATATTTGGTAACCATAATCAAAATCAATAAGAGAAATATATATATATATATATATATACAGCCGGTTTCAACAACTATTATTAAATACACTCTTAACATAATGTTAGTTATCAGTTCATTTAAATTTAAAATCTGGTTAAATTAAGTAAGTTTCACCACGACATTGTTGTTATTATTGAATTCTATTTGTTAAGTTAACGAAATGTTACTTGGGTTACCAAAGCGGTTACCTTGATTCCAACGTTCTCATTGGTCATCGCGAAATGTGATAACAGCTGATAAGTGATAATAATATAATTTTATAATCAAAACTCAATTAGTTAGATCTATGTTATTTTAACATGTCAATTGACTTTATTAGCAAGCTGATTTTGGCTGATTGACTTAACAATCGTTTTAACAACCGGTTAAGGCTAACAAATCTCGATGAAATCCGATTTTCAGTATATAAAACCGATTTTAATGTAATACCGTACAACTACTTGAAGGTAGTCTCGTCAAGTATAAGTCCATGTTTTCCTTTTAAAATATACTAGGTCTGGTAGTCTGGTCAACAAACGTCAGGAATGGAATAGGTGTATCAGCTAACGACAATGTCAAGTTTTTTTTTTTTTTTTGGACACTATTCTGAACCAAGACGAAACATTTAACCACATATTTTTTAGTTTATATCCAAAAAACGTTAGCACAAAACCGATTTACAACATAACATAGGCACTGCTGCCAGCGATTCGCCCACAGTGCTAGGTATGCCCGTCACAGCCTTTGATAACCGTCGGCCTCGTCTCTATGTAAATTGACTTTTCGCCACGTGCCATCTAATCGCCTTCTCTCCCCCCTTTACCCTCCCCTACTCCCCCCCCACCCCCTCGTTGCCGTCGACTATGTGTTACACGTGCGCCGACCGACACATGTAGGTTATTATTACACACATGCACATATTTTTGTAGTTTACACAAAAAAAAAAAAAACACCAAACCTAACCGGACGGGTCGGCTGTACATAATTGTGTTGTGTAGGTGTTTGTGGGTATTGTTTTCTTGTACCTTGTCCCAAACGTTTTACCGACGGTCGAAATAATTGAAAATTTCTCAAGAACGGGCTCGGTGCACGAAGTTCCTCGTTGCATGAGTCCAAACCGTAACTCCTATATTTTAGAATATCGATAGCTCTGATCTGATCATCTATTGTTAAATACACTCTTAACATAAATGTTAGTTAACAATTCGTTTAAATTTAACATATGGTTAAATTAAGTAAGTTTCACCGTAACATTGTTATTATTATTATTGAATTCCATTTGTTAAGTTAACGAAATGTTACTTGGGTTACCAAAGCGGTTACCTCGATTGCAACGTTCTCATTGGTTATCACGAAATGTGATAACTGATAAGTGATTATATTATAATTTTATAATCAAAACTCGATTAGTAATGTATAATTCGATCTATGGCATTTTAACATACCAATTAACTTTTTTAACAAGCTGATTTTGGCTGATTAACTTGTTAAAAATTAATTACATTGTTAAATATAGTTAACAATAAGTTAAATGCTTAACAAATGTTGTTGAAATCGGCTGAATGAAAAGTATTCTTAATGCAATTTTATTTAGGTTAATTGTTCAACTCAATAACGCATACATGTGAATTTATTTGACTGTATTTCTTTGTCTCATACAAATATTTGTAATAATAATATTAAATAATATTTGTAAAATATAATTTGTATAATATAGTTTTTTGTTTGTTACTTTTAAATTGCAAAATGGTAAAAATTATTTTTTTTTTTTTTTTTACTGTTGAGGTTTAGAATTTTCAAAGTTTTAACTATCAGAAAAGATAAAATGTTTTTTTATCAAGACTGTAACAGCGTTAAGAGCTTGTCGAGAATAGGGAAAAACAACAAGATGCTACAATTAATAGCGAGAAGATGATATTTGTCTTAGCTCTGACATAAGATAAAATCATACAGGTAGGTCGGATTTCATACACATGCGGTATGTACCTGATGATTTAAACTTCTTTTTATAACGGCCAAATTTCTCCTTAATTATTAAAAGAAAGTAGATTCCAAGCTGTTGGAAATAGCAGACCTTAAGCCCTAAAACTTCACCTAACAAAGCGTGGTAAATTTAAAGTTTCCAGTCCTTCTAGGGAAAAGGGTTCATGATACATGTTTAGTCGGTGAACGTTTATCGGCAGTGCTTAGTCGAAAGAGAATTCCATAGAAATTTTAAACTAATTGAATAAAGTTTGCCTACCTTTTAATAGTGCAATTTCTGATCTATAGATAGAGTTGCTTCACGAAGACATCCGTTCGGTGGCTTATAGGAGATGTCGTGTCATAGGTACATTGAATCATGGATATCGTGTTATCTCTTATCTCTTATCAGATAAATAATCAAAAATTTTTGTTTTTTTCCGGTTCTGTGCCAAAGTGAAGACATAAAATTTCAACAAAAAAAAGCTATATTATAATAACAAAAAAAGGAAAATGATTTATCCAATAAAAATTTCGGAAATTCGTTATGGTCGCGATACTATAATATATTTATGAGCTATATTACATTATTATGTGCTGTGTTTGTGTGTGCGGTATATTATACTTATACATATATATGTATATCTAGGTGTATTATAAAAAAAGTGTTGTACACGAGCCGCACAATGAGAACGGTCACCGCATTATTAGCAGTACACAATAATATAGGTTAGGCATCGGACTCGGCCACGTTTTTATTACATTATTATAGGTATATGTATAATATGTAGTCTGACCGTCGGTGTATCGTTTTATTACTATTATAATATTGCTATGATATTGTGTGGGAACGACTCGTTTTGTACTTGTATTTACTTCCTACAATAATTCCGGAGAGGTATAATGTTCATACAACAATCGTTCAAGATGGATTAACAAGAGTTCATCGACAACAATTTGGACAGTCTTAAAATTGTATTCTGTGACTTGGGTCTAATCTCACTTTTTGTAATTTTTGCCCGCAGAGTGTTGTTTTCTCACAGTTTATAAGTAGATGTTTTAATTTTTATATACAGTGGACTTGATCAAAATCGACATTGACCCTTTTAGACACCAAAGACACAGATAATATATACAAACACATTTTATACATACACAGGGTGATCCAATTAATGCAAGACACTCATTTTCTCTGAAAATATAAATATTTTGAGAATTTTTTTAAGGATTGGTGATAAAAAATTTTAAAATATTGAAAAATTTGGTAAATCATGTACCTAAAAGTTTAGGAAAATAACAATCTCAAAATATTCATATTTTCAGAGAAAATGAGAGTCGTAGAGTGACTTACGTTGGTTGGACCACCCTGTAAATATATATTTTATTTTAAATCGCTACCTGTGCATTACCGGACACTTTTTTATTGCTCAATTATATTATTATTATTATGCAATGAACATACCCCGTTCGCCCAAATGTCGTTAATGCGATAATTGTAGGGTCCGAATGAGCGTGACCGCGGCATTAATAATTATATCAATCGGTTATTGTAAGTATATACATAAAGAAAACCAATTGAGTGTTTGGGGGTTTGGTACTGATAATAATCGTCACTCGAGTCCCATTGATGTGTGTGCCAGCGGATTTGTCATTATGGTCTTTAACAGTCCCTTTGGCGCAGTCGGTAGGATACAATGGCCGTGTCGCCGGTCAAAATGTTTGTGTCCGGTTTACAGGTAAACGACAGGTCCATCGAGAAAAAAAGCCATAATGATATTATGTAGGTAAAAAAAAACTGGACACTTGTTACACTGTGACGCGGCTTCGTCCGGTTTCCAATGCTCAGCGCTGATACAATATGAGCCAACACACAATAATGCAATATAATAATAGAAATACAAGACAATAATGTGCTTAGACATTCAATTTTGGGGATAATATCGAATTGAGTCCATCCTACTTTTAGCTATTCCAATTGAGTCCAGTTCATTATCTTAATATGTTTGAATTGATTTCGTTGATAAGATCGTAAGCATAGTCTCCTTTGCTATTATTAGGAGAGAATTTGGACGGACTATGTTGATTTGAGTCCCAAATAATGGTGTTGGTGAAATCAAGCTGGCGGCGAAAAATTCAGAAGTTGGGTCTGTCTAAGGAATATAAGTCTAACTCTGAGAAAAGTAGTTATCTCAAGTACTTATTCGGATTGCCATTTTAAAACGAAAATGACGTAGTTGAATGTTTCACGGAAGATTGGATGGTGAACCATGTGATGATGATAAAATTGACAGTTTCACAGATTACATTTTAGATAATTACATTGACAATGAAGTTGGACAGTTTCCCCCAAAAATTTGGTGTGATTTTTCAACAAGCTCTAATCGGACAACTAACAGTTGTGAAAGTTTTCATGCAAAATGAAATGCATTGTTTCACTCAGGACATCCGAATATTTTTATTCTTGTTGACACTCTTCTGGACATACAGTCAGATACCTGCATAAAAATACGAAGCAATGCAACAAAACCATGTAAAAAAACATGAGAAAAAGAACAATTTTTATTGGAGCAGATTATCAAATATTAAAATAAAGAAATTAGCAGATTTGACTATTTGAAATCGGTTTCATTAAAAATGTTATCAGCAACTATTTAAATTTCGACATTATTTTAATTGTTTTAAAAATTATTAAAATTTTAAGTTTTTTTGACCATTTATAAACAGTGTAAGCAAGCACACACATTTTTGGGAGACTAATCAGCCAACCTCCACGTGGTGTCTCCTGGATAACGCTAATAGGCTAAAGGGACTCAACTCAAACAACCAAAAAAATATTTGTTGGACTCAATTCCGACAACCCAAAAATATTCGTGGGACTAAATTCAATATCACCGAATTTTGGTATAAGGGTGAAACAATTAGGGCTGGTCGATTGCTTATAATAATTTGTTGCCTTTGTAACCGTGTATCATGATTTCCAACTCACTGGGTACAAACGATTCAAGTCAAAGGAATTCATTTTTATTTTCACAAGCATTAAAAATTCAGGGAAAAATGTATACAACTTAAACCTGAACTAACTGAAAATTTGAGTAGTTATAGTGCTTGTCCTGAAAATTAACAGCTTTTTCTGACACTTATGTCAGATAACCTTAGCTAAAAATAGAGTTATAAAGTAACTGTTTCCACCTCTTCTAGAGGAAAGGGTGTATGTTGTCAACGTTTATCGGTAGTACTGTGTGTCTGAAGAATATCCCATACAAATTTTGGGCTAATTGAATTCATTTTGAACAAGTTGTGGAGTGTTGTAATTTTAAGTTGAACAAAATGTAAATGATTTGGAGGTTTTTCTCGATTTTGGGCCATTGATGTACCTTTTGGGTGCGCTCACTGATCTATAGCGTCGCTGTGTCAATCAATACCTTCTCAGCTCTCAGCTTTTAGACTAAAATTATGTCAACTCAAATTAGGTATGTAATATTGTGCAAAACAGCTCTACGCTATAGCTGTAGCAAAGGTCATGTCGTGAGTTTTATGAATAGCAATCAAACAGAAATTCTATTCGATAATAATAACAATTGATTTGCACTTGAACAGATGGCACACGAGTAAACTAAATATGATATTATGAAAACACAGTCAACGAGCGGCGTGTTGCCCTATGACAGCAGCAGCCAAGTGCGCTTGTATTATTGTCACAGTGCCCCGCGATTAAGTCTAAATGGTGTTTACCTGGTGCTTTGTACATGTTGTGTACAGCAATAGGATTTCGGTTGACATGCTGCACAGTAGACACGAGAGCCGATAATTTGCGATTACATACATCACTCTGCCTAGTACCTATGTTTTCCTTGACAACAACTGGATTTATTTTTATTTCCGGCAAAACCGCATCGGCCAGAACAGCGACCCGTCACACCTTCAAAGTGAATGTTAAAGATAAAACACCGCCTTCGTTGATACAGGACAAAAGTTCATCTTAAAACCAAAAACATGCTCAATGCTAACGGTAGTTGAATGTTGAATAAACTGTTAGTGAATTTTTTTTTTGCTATCAGCACAATATCATGGATTAAATAAAACCAGAGAGTGCACTCAATAGTAAAACAATGGATTTTTTTCCATTTTCAAATTGCACACACTATATACGATAATAACGTGAACTGATAAGAAATACTGATAACAAGTAGTTTATCAGATATAACTAGATTACTGACTAGTGATAAGAGTTGAAGTCGACGTCGGCTCATTTTTGTGGGATTCATGTTGTATAATAGTATTATATATATATATGTGATTCAGTGCTACCAACTTAACTTGTAATTGTTATAAGCAATGATAACAGTTATAAACACGTGATAAGGTTCTAATTTCCACAAAGATGGCGGCAAATGGTAACTTTAATTATCTCTATTGGCGACATGTACACTTAGTAAATAGTCTCACGATTCGCAGCAATGAATAATTACTATCCTGTTTGTATTTCTGATAAGCATTACAGCTTAAAGAACTCGCTTTATTCAGAGCAAGCTGTCGTTTTTCTAGGTCCGCCGAATTATGTATAAAAATAATCTCCGTATATCCAGTAATGTATCAGTTTGCTAGGATACGTTGTTATGAATTTTTCTATAATTTAATATTGTTCATTATTAACTATCATAAAGATATTTAGAGCTACTTAGAGTTACATCAATAACAAAAAATAAGAAAATAATTTAATATAATCAATACAAAATATCCACTGATAAGAATTACTGATAACAAGTAGTTGATTAACGACGGTTGATGGTGATAACAATTACAGATGTTTGATAACATTAATTCTTTGTCCACAATTGTATAACAGAAGGATTATTTTTTAAATATATTTAAAACTCAAAATACCATTATCCTCGTCCGTTTATTTGTCAACAACAACAACCACAAAAAAAAAGTATGTACCTACTCTTATCTTCCGGTCTGACAAATGCACATGTTCCTGAGCTGTATTCCCATCACGGTGACAACATTTTTTGTAAGTCACAAGCAAGGCAAGTAGTGTTTGTAGAAAAACTAGTATTTTTTTTTTATACATTACTCATTGATCCTCAGCATGATCAGTTAGGTTAGGTAAGGTTGGTTGGCTGAACGGTTTTCTATATTATTTTGGCGTTTCCTTTGGTCTCCAACAAAAGGGCATCCAAAACGTTTTTGTAGATAGGTAATGGAACCAATTCTGTATACATACATATATAAAAATGTACAAACGTGTTCATCATATTTTTTTTTTTTAATAAAAAAAAAACTGGTTTTCAATTTCTTTGTACTGGACTACAATTATTACAAACGAGAAGCAAACCGCCTCGACGACAATACAATCGCATATTAAATACAATATCAAACATAATATTATAGTGTCGCTTTGGTTAACTTTGCCATACTAGTGTTCAACTAGAATGCATAAGGAAAAAAGTCAATTAATTATTTCAATCCTAACGGTGGCCAGTAAAATGCAATAGTTACATTGGCACAAGAGTTATTATGTTGTAATTTTATATTAATATTAAAAATGTGTTTATCATTGTGTATTTGATTAATGATTTATAGGGAATTTTAATAATTTAACGTTCATCCAATATATTTGCCCTCTAAAAAAATTGTAGACAAATAATACAAAGCAAATGTATGGAATGCTTTTAAAGGGTACATTTAGTTAATTTTTCTTTCCACTATCAACACAATGGGCAAAAATGTCCTTGCTAGAAAACAAGATAAACCTTTTATATATATTATTTTTGGTTTATACACAAAGTAAAAATATAAAAATCATGTTTTATAAAAAAATATAAATAGTTTTTTTTAAAAACTTTAAAAATACACCATGCCAACAGTTATATTTGTCTTTTGTCTACATTGTAAAACGACACAAAACGTGCGGCCAGTTTTTGTACATTACAGACATATCAAATAGAATTAAAATATTTTATTAAATACATGTTGAAACAGATTAAAATTAGATAGAATCACTTTCAGATAAACACTTAGATCTGTAGTGTATCTGTAGCAGTGTTCTATCATATAAATTCATTGTCAATAATGAGCTTGAAATTGTATTTTTAGTATTAGCCCAGTGGGTTAAATAAAAAAACCTAACAAACAAAATAAAATGGCAAATTTTACATTTTTAGTAATAAATAAAACAACAAATTAATTAAAGTCCATTAAAAAAACAACAATAGTAACATTTATGATAAACAATTATATTATTTTACTTTTTAAAAGTTTTTCCTATATTTTGTATTATATTAAAATGTATACAAGCAAAAACATTTAAATTTAATAGTTCTTAAATATAATAGATTTAGAACAATAAGTATTAGAACTGTAAGCACATTGTTATTTGCAATGGTAATAAATAAATTAACTATATTATACGTGTAAAACCATTTTAAATGTTTATAAAAGATTAAAGTGGTTCTTTGATACAATAGATTATTAACAATAATCATTATAAATACATTTGAATAATTAATGATTAATTAACGGTATATTCGATCAACACAAACACATTTTATATTTCTTTATAAGTTTCATTAGTCATAACAATAAAAGCAATACATATTTTAACTTTTAATGTTATTTATTTAATACAACTTAAACTTTAAGCCCACTTGACATAACGAATGTGTATTACAATAGTAGTAAAATTTATAATTAAAAACACTTTCTAATTTCAATTGCATTAGTTTTAATACTAAAATAATATTTTTATCGCAGAATTCAAAAATGTATGTTAACTCATTATTACAAATTAACCGATAATAGTTTACAGTGGCACCAACTTGAAAATATCCAAAAGTAAGTGTTGATTGGAAAAAACCATCTAAACCCATTTTAACCAATTTTAACCCATTTAACCCCATTTTTTCCAATTTTAACCCATTTTAACCAATTTTAACCCATTTAACCCCATTTTAACCAATTTTCACCCATATTAACCAATTTGAACCCATTTTAACCAATTTTAACCAATTTAAACCCATTAAAACCCAACCTGGCTGGGTTCTTAACAATACAATGAAAATATTTTCAAATACCTGTTGACCTTTGATTCACTCACATGACATAACAACCTAGATGTCGGTCCAAGTGTAAGTTTCCAATTTTTCTCGGTTTTCTATTATTATTATTATAAAATCTGTTACGATTATTGAAACGTAGAAACACACACTCGGTCGCCTGTAAATGTATATTATAATATCGTATTACGGTAATTAATTATACCGTTCTGCCGTTTGATTAATGATTTATGATCCGAGCACGGGCAGTGTCATAAAATCACCTGGCAACTGCACACACCGGATTGGAAACGCGTTTTTAATTTTTTTTTTTTATTATTCACTTTATCCTATACTTGCTTGATGGTCAAACCGGAACGCGAAAAATATGTCTTGCGTTATTTTTTTAACGCAAACTGTGATAATATTGTATAAACGCGGATGGCGACGGTAAAGCCGATGAAACTGTGTTACAAGGGAGCTCGAATGCACATTATTATAATATATATTGCTTGTGTTCGGTTTGAAATGCTTAAATTTCAGTAAACGACCCTCTCTGACGCAGTTGAAACGACACATTGTCAATAAATTACCCAATCACAGCTGTTTAACGATGAAGTTAAGATTTTGCCAAAAAAAAATTTGCTTTCCACCGAACTCTTTTATACATTTTATATGAGGTATAACGTCCTCTTGACAAACTAAGATTACGGAAAACCCGATCAAACGACTATTATTGATTTACAACCAAATTCACTGGAACTCATTCACCGTGAAGCGGCATGATTCTATACTATTCCACTGCCAACGAACAAAACTTTAAGACTTATTGATTTATTGCCAAGACTGAGGTAAAAACTTAATAGGCAATAAGTTCGGTTTTTCTTTCAATTACTGTATAAATACCCATTAGGTACACAAACGTTGTTTTAACTTTAAGAAATATCAATTTGTTATACTAACCTTGAGTTCTTAATCTTGAAATACTTTAAATGTATTATGTTGGCCCAACTATTTAACAAAGTATATCATTTTATTTGTTTAGTTAAGCTACATAAATAATAAACGAGTGGAACATAAATGTTTTCAACATCAGTAACAATGAATTATTTGTCAATATTAACACCTGGCCAATGAGTTCATCGTTATATCTCAAGTGTTACCTAAAAACCTACAATTGTATAATTATATTGTACTCAACCGCAAAACTGTATCACACATCCGGCCTCCTGTTATCACTCCTCCTCCTCTCATCACTGATATGAGAGGCTTATCAGTGATAAGAGAAGCTTATCCGTGATAAGGAGGTGTAGATATGGCGTTATCTTAGTGATAAAAAGTAATTTTAGTGATAAGGAGTTGTGATAACAAACTGACCTCTCTTATCAGTGATGTGAAGAGGAGGAGTGATAACGGGAGGCCATACGGTCAAAACGTACTACTCACCTAAGCTAGTATATAAAACAATTAGACCTGTCCATTTGTGGAAAAATTATCTGTAAGTGAGATGAAGAATTTTATTTTGATCGTCCTGAACGACTTTTAAAATGGACATGTCTGGTTGTTGTCTCCAAATCTTTAATTTCTGTTGAAAATCTAAGAAAACCCAATAATCAGCTTGAATGAATTTATCACGATATGGTCGTTTGGAAATGAAGTGCTTGACATTTGTTTTTTTTAATAATTATATTTCTCTTGTGATCACACACTGATCTTTTCTCTGGACGATTCATGGTCCGTCATGCTAAGCACATGATAACATAATAATATGAGTGTTAAATATGCAGTCGCTTGTCAGCATCTTAGTTATTTTTTTTAATAATATTTTACATTTTTTCAGGTACTACAAATTACACCTAGTCTATAGACCAACCTGGTAAATACTATAAGCTAACTGTGGTATGCTCGTTTGTGCGCAAACTGACTCTGGTGCTTTGCCCGTTTTAAACAACTACACATTAGTAAATAATTAGCATTCTCATAAATTAAAAACTATTGTAATATGCATCACCTTGAATTAATGAAATATTTTTTGTAAAATGTATACTATACGGTATTTAAAAAACATCTGGTTAAATTAAGTAAGTTTCACCATAAAATTATTATTGTTGAATTCTATTTGTTAAGTTAACGAAATGTTACTTGGGTTACCAAAGCGGTTACTTTGATTCCAACGTTCTCATTGGTTATCACGTAATGTGATAACAGCTGATAAGTGATAATATTATAATTGTATAATCAAAACTCGATTAGTAATGTATAATTTGATCTATGACATTTTAACATGCCAATTAATTTTTTTAACAAGCTGATTTCGGCTGATTAACCTAACAACCGTTTGAACAACGTGTTAAGCCTAACAAATCTCGATGAAATCCAATTTTCACTAACTAATTGTTAAACATAATTAACAATAAGTTAAAACCTTAATAAATGTCGATGAAATGGGCTGATAGTGGTTTAATATATTGTATTCGATTTAACCACGTGTCGGCATCATAGTACACACTCACATCGGTCGTAATGCCTTCTAAATACCTTTTGTATACAATTCCTCAATAGGCTTAGGGTCTGTCTCTGCATACGAGCATGAACGTTGTTACACAGTTCAAACACACTTGCCACAGCAAAACTGGTAGCGGCATTCCTGTAAACTATGCCGCGTTGGTATTTAAAAAATGAACGTGGGATGTTAAGTGATGTTTTTTTATTTTTTCCTTGTCCGGTTCTCGGTTAGTCTAATAGACCATGAAGGTAGTAGGTATTATATTGGTTATGTACAAACTACTTTTATACCTCTACATAGGCGTTTTGATGAACCGCAATATTGTACACAGGGTTTTTTTGTCTACAAGTGAGAAGACACTACGAATAACAAATAATAATTCAAATGCGATTTAAATTTAAAAACCAAATCAATAACAATGTAGAAAAAAAATGGCATCTATCAATTTCATATGATATTATCATTTATCTTATTGTTGTTAATATTATACATTATAAAATCTGACGTTGTAAAATATTGTACATAATATACTTAAGCTGACTAACTTTTAATACCATGCAATACTCATGCTGACACATTTTAATTAACATAAATTTAAAAAAAAAATAACCTTCTCGCTATTAGTGTGTAGCGTTTTGTTTGATTTTCTTAATTTCGCCACAAGCTCTTAAAGTTATTAACATCATTTCAGCCGAGAAGGTGTTGATCTGCTATGATGTGATTTTATTTTTTTAATTTAAATTACAATACTTATTAGATTTATTAAAAATCAAGAAAGTAAAATAACGATCGTAGAAGTTCGTTTTGGCCGTATGTCCTCCTGTTATCACAACTCCTTATCACTAAGATAATGCCATATCACTGATAACACACTGTTAGCTCACTTATCGTCACCCCCTCCCGTATCAGAACCTCCACCTTATCGGTAACTCCTCTGTGATATGGGAGGAGGAGTAAAGTGAGATAAGAGTGTCTTATCAGTGATAAAAGAAGCTTATCAGTGTAGATATCGCGTTATCTTAGTGTTAAGGAGGCGTGACAACAAACGGACCTCTCTTATCAGTGATAAGAGGAGGTGAAGAGATAACGGGAAGACAAACGGCCAAAACATACAACTGATCGCCTTAAAACGCGTTTTTAGATTAAAGTGTACCTAAACAAACTCTTTATTCTACGATCGCGTTTGTTAGCAGGCACACGAGTAACAGCAAAAAAAAAAAAAATTGGCCTCGGTACAATACAAAATAATATTATAACAACAGCAATAATAAAATGTACTATACTTTGGGCACAACTCTTCGTCCAAACGGTGAAAACGAATTGACCCATATATGTATACAATATTGAAAATAATACGGTTTTTCAACAATAATATGATAAAAAATATACATATTATAATTGTATATTAGACACTAACATTGTATTGTGTACCCGAAACGTTTCCCTAATCGGGTGTAGCCCAACAACAACAACATAATAATAATAATATTATTAACAATAATCGATTCACAAATGCGTCACGGTCGATTTTCGCCCAAACGAAATCAAACAAAATATTATTATTATATATATATTTTTTTTTTTTGCTGTTCTGTCTCGACTACACACACCGTGTTCAAGTCTAAGACGTTATACCTATACCTAATGATAATGTATTCCACTACTGTGAGCACGTTGTTCAAAATGCAAATAATAATAATATTATGTCGAACACACACACACAAACAAACGAGTCCATAAGTTGTTTGCACAAGTTGTTACTTTGTCGCAGACATCGGTGTCGTTGCACTTCTTAAATAATAATAATCATAAAACAATATAAACGTTACTGGTTTTGCGTATTAGTATATTTTGTTTTTCACCAAAAGCGACGTCATGTCAACAACAAAAAAATAAAAAATTAGCTCCTAAAAGAAAGAAAAAAATTGTAAAATAAAAATTTTGAAAACGGTGATATTTTTTTTTTTTTTACTATTACCGTTTCACGCTCAGCTTAAAACATTGCAAACAACGCATAAGTAACTCACAGCATAAATTATATTTTAATAAAGTAGTATTGTTGATGACCAATTGATAATGATCAAATGTATAGCGATATATGTAAACAAACTTTAATAATCTCATGTCAGTGTGACCAAAATTTGAAAAAAATAATCCTTCTGCTCAACAGTTTGGTCGAAGAAACGGTATCAGTCATCGACCATAGTTAATATATTGTATTATATATTTCTTACAAAACTACATTGCTAAGTGTACATGCCGCCAATACAGATAATTGAAGTTACCGTTTTCCGCCATCTTTGTGAAAATTACAACCTTATCACGTGTTTATCACTGTTATCACATATCTATAACTTTTATCACTGCTTATAACAATTCAAAGTTAGGCTGATAGCACAGAATATAAATGATTTCAGTCCAGTCTTACTATTCTCATAGTCTGTGTGCTATGGCTCGGTTGTTGGCAAACCGGTATTTCAATAATTCTAAATTTTGGCATATCGACAGTATTCCCCCACAAAAAAACTCTCAACCTTGTCATGCTGTACTTACAAATCCAAAATAGTTTTTAATACAAAATATAGGTAGGTATATATTGGTTGTGAGCATTCGACGTACCTACCTATGAAACGTGCGCACAATAGAACGTAGTAGTACACAATAATAAATATAATAATAATATTATCAGTATGTGTATAAGGTACAGGACAATAATATACAGGGGGAAAAAATCTACCAATCTTTCACATGGCGAGCAATACGGGCGCACCGAAAATAAAGAAAGAAAGAAGAAGAAGAAGAGGAGGAGGAGGTGGCGGCTGCAGTTTGCCTTTCGGGAAGAGGGTAAGTAGTGCAGTTTCATTCATTATACGGTGCCCGTGGCTTCTGCCCTTGAGAACCCCACAGCCGTGGGGGAACGAATCGACGAGGGTTGGATTTCCGATCATTAAACGACCTCCCCGCAGGGATATATCCCGCATCGACTGTACAATAGACTGTACACACACACACACACACAAAACACAATATCACATACACAGTGTATATGTGTGTAAAGACAAATAAGTGTGTACTAAAACCGGATCTCTGCGTTCACTTTTCACTTAGGAAAATGCCACGTCGAGATTTGTTGGCCCCAACACGTTGTTAAAACGATTGTTTAAGTCAATCAGCCAAAATCAGCTTGCTAATAAAGTCAATTGACATGTTAAAATGCCATAGATCTGACT
The DNA here is from genome assembly GCF_023614345.1 of Adelges cooleyi. NCBI lineage: Eukaryota > Metazoa > Arthropoda > Insecta > Hemiptera > Adelgidae > Adelges > Adelges cooleyi. The sequence continues at coordinate 581,937 of NW_026095926.1, read as the reverse complement.
AGTTGAGTTTTGATTATAAAATTATAATATTATCACTTATCAGCTGTTATCACATTTCGCGATAACCAATGAGAACGTTGCAATCAAGGTAACCGCTTTGGTGACCCGAGTAACATTTCGTTAACTTAACAAATGGAATTAAATAATAACAACAGTGTTATGGTGAAACTTACTTAATTTGACCGGATGTTAAATTTAAATAAATAATTGTTAACTAACGTTACGTTAAGAGTGTATTTAATAATAGTTGGTGAAACCGGCTGATTATAATTTAAATACCTAAAAACTGTGTATTTTTAATTACTTTTCAAATGTTATAAAAACATAACAAAAATGCTAAGAATATATTATATACATTTCATATGCATATAACTTTCCATGGCCAACCTAAAAAGTACTATTATAATATTTTTCGTAAAATAACAATATATCATATATATATATATTTTTATTAACAATAATTAAAATAGGTAATATTTGGTGCTCTAAGCCGAATACCTCGGTATGGGCTGACATAGATATTGCGATTCTTACTAACTTCAAATAAAATATCATAATCGACATATTTTGCTATAAAATAGTTTCTTTTTAAACACAAAAAGTATTTTTATTTATTACACGACATACTATATAAAAGTATTGCAAATACTAGTTAAACACAGTAATTTTTTAATATTCAAATAATATTACTCAGAGCCGGCCTGTATAATTGGAGTAAAATCAAGAATACTTTGTGTGAAGTGTCAGTAATAAAACACACATGTGTAAGCCCTGAAAAGCCCTTTCTTTGCTTAAGCATGTGTGTGTGTGTGGGAATTGAGAACTTCTCATTTTGAATAGTGTTTATATTTTTTATTTAATCCACACTAGGGTGTCGTACGCTTTTCTCTAACCCCTTTGTGTAATAATATTTTTTTACTACAACAATGTTTTAAGTATGCCTACAGCCGATTTCACCAACATTTGTTAAGGATTTAACTTATTTTTGATTATATTTAACAATAAGTTAGTGAAAATCGGGTTTAATCGAGATTTGTTAGCCTCAACACTTTGTTAAAAAATGGTTGTCAAGTTAATCAGCCAAAATCAGCTTGTTAAAAAGTCAATTGGCATGTTAAAATGCCATAGATCTAACTAGTTGAGTTTTGATTATAAAATTATAATATTATCACTTATCAGCTGTTATCACATTTCGCAATAACCAATGAGAACGTTGCAATCAAGGTAACCGTTTTGGTAACCCAAGTGACATTTCGTTAACTTAACAAATATAATTTATTAATAATAACAACAATGTTATGGTGAAACTTACCTAATTTGACCGGATGTTAAATTTAAACGAATAATTGTTAACTAACATTATTATGTTAAGAGTGTATTTAATAATAGTTTTTTCGTTGTTCCTTGTAACAGAGACTAATGGATGTTAAAATTTATATATTTTTACTTTAATATCGTTTGAATAGCTGTTGATGAATGTAGGTGTTCACACCGCTGTGCACGGCCCATCTCGGTGGAGAATAAAAATAACAGTTTTGCTGAGACTTTCTCTTTTCCTCAATCGCTTCCGACACACTATTATCCTCTATTCGTGTCATTGACTGCTGCTGAAAAATAAAAAACCAATAAGCCACCGCACTAAGACAGCAATCGACCACATCGTCCGGTTAAAAAGAATTAAAAAAAGACCCTCTTTTTTTTTTATAATAACCGATAATAATACAATAACGATATAGTATTATAACTGCGGTCGACTATTGGGGGTTGTTTGTCGGTGCCGGACAACATATGGGAGGTTTTAGAAAAGTTAATTACCACCGTGTACCGTGGTCGTATACTACACTTATAATATAATATATATATATATATATATATATATATATATATTCTACGGTGGAAGATCACACCAAACACACACCGCAGTCGGCGAAGGGTTACCGAAGGCTTAGGGCCGTAACCTAACCGTCGACGATTTATTATATGGCATTACACTCTTGGCACGATTGGTCAAATGCCATATAAATTTACTTTACCCCGTAAACACACAGGACAGGGCAGTACTACAGTCCCCTCTGTAGGTTAGAATTTGCACACAGACTTGGAATAAATTTACTACAAGCACAGATTAGATACAACCGGATAACGCATTTCATTGTAAACAAAAACAATAGACTTTCAAATAACGAGTTTTGTGATCGGTTTAAACTTAACGCAGTGAGGCCAGTGAGGATTTTTTTTTTCAACGTTTGGTCACACTGACATGAGCGTTAAGGTTAGTCCGCACTTTCGTTGAAACCAGACTGGAGTTATTTTAAATTTAAAGACTTTCTATCACGAATGAAATGTACACAGTTTATTTATTTATAATTAAATATTTTATTATAATAAATAATGATAACATATTATTAAAAAACAATTGTTTTTCTTAAGTTTAAAAAAATTAGGTGAAAATTGTATTGTTTTTTTATTAGAAAAATATATAATCTGTACAGTTAAAAATTAGTAAAATAAGCATACGGTATTGCAATAAGAAATGACCAAATAACTAAGACTGTAATACTTATTGTGTATAACATATTATTTGAAACAACGCAAACGGTCGAAGCACTGACACATTTAAGCAATATAAATTAAACTTATACCGGTAAAATATCGACAGTCGTTTTATTTGCCTTTAACAATTAAGTCATAATTATTAATATGGACAACACGAGTACTATGCATTTAACCTTAGACCTAATATAAACAGCTATAGACCTAATAAATAGTTTTCCATAATAATTATTTGAACAGTGTCGTTGATATTGTAGGTAGGTATTATTGCTGCTGTTGGTTCATTTCACCACAGATCGTGTGCGATGAGATTGAAAAATGCCTTTTACCCTGGAGACAGCCATTTTGTGTACCAATTTCATGGAAAGTAAAAATGCAACATTATTTTTCCATGATACATATTAAAACGTTAGGTTAGGTGATGTAACACCTTTATACCATATTTTATAAATCCTAGAAAAAACAATAAATATCATGGACAAAACGATAACTGTTTACAAAAAGCGTCTCATATTACACCGAGTTTGGTTTGTCCAGGTAATTAAGCGCCTATCATTGTGGGGTATTTCTTAAATTACAAGCTCGTATTGTTTTCCCAAAGAGGGGGGGGGGCAAGTACTCGAGTCTCACCCCCCCCTCCCGGATCTGTTTTTTAGGAAATCGGTATGAGTATTGACCTAAATATTAACGCCGGGCGAGTTGAGCGCAAAACTTTTTAATCAATTTCCCTGGACTCCAGTGAGTGAGCCAAAAGTAACAAAAGCGTCCAACACATTTATACCCCAAAAAAAAAGTCGTTAGAATATTAAATTATTGATTTTTCTTTGTTTTTTTTTTGAGATTTTTCGACATGTTTTCGCGTTTCTAACCGACCGGCGCCGACCATGGTTAGCGCATTGTAGGCTACGACGATTTCACTTTTGATGGAATGCATATTATTATATATACACAGGAACCCATGGACGCATACTATTGCGTGCCCGTGCATTGTTAAAGGGGTCTCCTGTCTCCTGGTGTAACCGCATTCAATGACAGCTCACAAATATATTATTACAATACTATAGACCTACAGTACCCCTACAGTGCTACTAGTACTTACCACTGTAACGGCTCTGGATTGATTTTATTTCTAAGCTCCCTTTTCCTAAATGCCTCCTTGTCATTAATGTGTTTGGTACAATAGTTAGCAATCCACAGTAGCCAGAATATGCATTTTAATATAATATGTAAGGACACAATATGGTGATGGTGTACAATTTTCCAGGAGAACAAATTGAAATATTGATGTTTTAAGGTGTTATTCGTTAGCATAATTTTTTTGTTTATAACAAAAACATGGCTTACATAATAAGAAATTCGGGTTGATAACGGGAAAATGTCATTTGAACTCTGTTGAACCCGTATTCACTTAAAAATATCAACAATTTACGGACAAACCGAATAAATACGATTTTATTTTATCACTGGAAATGCTATTTGCATTTTTAAGTACACGCCTAACTCGGTTTTTTGTATATTCTATCGTTGCTTCTCGAATTCAAGACAACTGAAGCGATTAATCGTTAATGGGGTTTTCATAAAGCAAAACAACATGTAAATATTATGTATATCCTTTAATGGATTGTGCACGAATGCCAAATCACGGTCCTCGCCTGGTATGTGCAATAAAACGTTTGTCTTTTAAGCACCACAGTCCAAACCGAATACAGGACATAAGTCAGCAGTACAGAAGAAGTTAGTAGCAAAGTTGTATCAAAGCAATTATTGAGAAAGTGAGAATGTGACGTGTTAGCACAACCAAATCCTTAAAAAGGTATCCAAAGGTTCGCAATTTCTTGAATTTTTAAAAATGGAGATGAGAGACCGTCTATTGTGATTTTGATAAAATCCTATAAATCACAACATTAATAAGTACAACACCGCAAAAAGCCTGCATGTGAAATCATTCACTTCTAGCTGCTTGCGTTGTAAATGCTTGTCATTCCAAAAAAATCATTCCTTATGTAAAAAAAAAGGCAAAATTAAAACCCCCTCAAAATCTCAAACAGCGTTCGCATAATATCAAGTTATCTTGTCGGTTTTCCCGTTTGAATTCACACGGTGCTCCTCAATCTTAAAACTCTCTCTCTCTATCTATCTTCATTCTCTCCTGTCTTTCAAACGTTAACAGTTATTATTATTATTATTATTCCTTAGTAATTTTCGGCCGGGCTCTGGTTGTTACTATTAAATTCCGCTTCGTAACAAAAAATAATAATACAATACAAATATGCTGCGCGTTAGAGCCATATAAACGCTTCGTTCCAAAAGGCATAAGCTGTTGAATCGACGTTTGTTGTAGTTATGCCAAACGATTTACACGTTTTAACTTGGTAACGTCTTCGATCTCTGCAATAAACAACAGTTACCATTAATTATACATCTCGGTTTTAATTAGTGTATCATATTGAAAAGACACGCCATCAAATCGTTTGACTGCTCGACTATTGTGTGTGTGTGTGTGGTGACTCCAGACCAGACTCCATAACTAATCGTTTCTAGTCGCTATGCTCTAATTATAAATGTAATAATTATCATTTGGTCTCGTTCGTTGTACCTCTACAGATGCAGACCGTCTTAAGACCACCACGACTGTGCACTCTGCACCTTTGCGGTCAATTGACAATCCCAGACGAGCCACAAGCCAAACAATAGGTTCATCAACAACTCTGAGTGGTGAGAAGGAGGATATCTGTTTCCTGGACTACGGACTATGGATGACGAGTCGATGCCATTGTGCTAAATTAGAAGGAAGGGAAGACCGTTTATCGAGCCAAGCACTGGAGAGGACTGATTTAAAGAAGGGAAAAGCTTTGGAATTTATGAGATGGAATGAAGGAGTAAAAATAAAAGAATATGTGGCTTTAGCTAAAGAGTCAGCCGTTTAGGTTAGGTTTGTGACACCAAGGGTAACCGAGAGCAATTAATAGATCATGGAGGGATTATAGAGGATTATGGAGGTGAATTAATAGAGATAAGATGTTAGAGATATTAGATTGCAGGATATATCCGTGTATTGATGTATCTGCATAAAGTGTGAATACTCTTATCTTTATCTGATGAGATGTCTGATGGGATTTTACATTTACTGAGATATCTAGATACTTAGCTACACCATGACACCGCATGTCTCTTAAGGAGGGCAGTAACAGCTGTAGTCCAAGTACTGAATAATATGCGGATATCCGTGGTGGTAACGGGCAAAACATTTAAATGAACGGTTTGCCATTGAGTTTGACCGCGATACGAACTTTACCCGGTCGTAAAACCATCGATTCCGTTTCGATAAAAATAATAGCGCAAGCTCGGCCAAGGAAAGGGCGGACGAGACGAGCTTTTAGAGAAGATAAACCGCCTCTCCAATCGGTTTTATACAATATTAGATATTTTCCTTTGCAAAATAGCACACACGTTTGTGGCGGTGCTTTGTTATTTTTTTAGGCATATACCTATAGCACATCCTGGACCGTCTTTACCTGCACGCACCCCATTGATTGCGGTCAACCACATCTGTCGACAGCTGCCCCGGTGCTCGCTTTATACACAACATTATAATATTATTCACGATGAGAGTATATTACACCTACTAATACAGTGCAATTGACTGGAGGTGTTTTTCTTGGCCGGTGAGGTCCAGGTGGACTTCTCTCGAACCTTATCGTCGCCCTATCCGCTGATAACGTGTGACAAGGTTTCATCACAGATATAATCTATAATAAACTATAGATTTCTGTGTTTACATGCCACCAGTAAAGACAATATTGAAATTACCATTTTATTTGTGGGAATTAGAACCTAATCACATGAAAAAATATGTTTACAACAATATCACAAGTTAAGTCCATGCACACATAAATGCCACAAAAATGGCGGACGTCGACTTCAATTCTTATCACTAGTTAGCAATCTACTTGTTATCAGTATTTCTTATCAGTTTAGGTTATTATAGTAAATAACGTGTGTACAATTTATTCGTACAAATTCGTGTTTTGTACAAGTCGTTATTTCGCAGATTAAACAAAACCGGATAGCGCAATCCGTAGTAAAACAATAGGTAATCGATTGGCTTAAACTCGATGCAGTGCCGTGAAATATTGTACACAACATTTTCAACGATAACGTAAACTGATAAGAATTACTGATAACGATACATAAGTGATAAAGTCGATGGTGATACCATTACAGATGTTAGACAACATTTCTTTGGTCACACTGACCTGAGAATATTAAAATTTATTTTTTTTAGAGTGCACATTCTGGTGTTATATTTTAATCTGTGCATTCATATTGTTTATATATTATGGGGATTTTACAGAGAGAGAGAGAGTGAGAAAGGGACAGTGAAAATACCATATTTTCATGTGTCCCCGGACTGAGGTCTGTGTCGGGCGTTATTATTATTATTTTTTTTTATCTCGGGTCTAGACCAGATTAACGATATTGAATATTACAAAACACCAAACGCCCATTCCGGTCGTCCAGCTGCAATCGATACGGTCGCTATCTAATCGCCAAGCAAACCAAATTATTATAATATGAACCGAGCTACACAAATGCGACCCTTTCGAATACAATATATGTATAAAAGTATTAAATACCGACGCGGTTTCCGGATAGTATATAAGATTGTGTGTTAACTTGGTCAAGACCGAAAAAAATTAACGTACAACAGAATAACGTGGGTTGTGAATATATTTTCTATGATACCAATACGGACCGAGTAGACTATGTCGAAATAACATGTTTAATAAAACAGAAGATCCGCTCGAATAAAACACTCAGTTAAAATATTTAGTTGACCCAACTTTATACTTAGTTATTCCAACTAGAAATGTATTGTGTCCTTAAATTAACCATAATTTTAGTTGGTCTAAGCACGTATTATATTTTCCGTGTAACATCTAAGATCTAATGAAAAATACAAACTCACTGTATCTACATTAAAAAATTACACTTTTTCAATGACATCAAATTTCACAATAATTGAATCGGTCATTTCAATAACGACATAAGTAGGTCACTGTTTTTTCCAAAAAAAATTGTAACGATTACTTTACTACTTATTGTTAAGTACTTTTTCATTAATTATTACCTATTTACTATTTGTTATACCTACATTTTTGAAAAACGATTTGCTATTCCTTTTAAAAACAACACAAGTTAAGTATATTTTGGCCAAAGGTCGACTACTTAAAACTGAAACCAAAGTCCAAATTAAATCCAACGTTTATTTTAATGTGTTTGTACAGCTAATGCGTTTATAGACGATTTTTATTTAAACAAGTACAGATAGTAAAAAAAGCTTTGGTCAAAAACAAGTCTGATATTTTATACTTGCATGTGCAAATTATTCTCTCGTTCTACACACCGGGTGTGCACATTTGCACTTTCCTCTAGGTCGGTTTTGATAATATGTTTCAGTTAACAATAAACGTTTGTAAACGGTGTTAAAACTGCCATAAACGATAATAATCTGTTATGCTCATTAACACGGTAAGCCTATGGCCGTTATTTGGTTACTGTTTATTATGGAGAAAAAAAAACATTATTTATTAACATATTACACTACGAACGGTAATTAAATACAATATCCGCAGGCAATAGACTGGACCGCCCCCAAGTTGTAGGTAACTTATATGCACATAGTAGGTGTATTATATTAATAAAATATATTCCATTGGTCCACTAGACCGAAACCAGTCCAGTCAATTCTTTTCCAATTTATTGTCGTTTGGTTTTTTACAAATTACACACTATAAAGCTGTACGGGTCTTATGCTGGTCAAACTACTTATAGGTATATGTGTACAAATTATTCAAATCAACGCGGTTTAAGTAGGTTGTAGTTTTTCTAAGTATGTGTAAATGATAATAATAAATTTTTTTTAACGCTACCGGAATATCTAGTATAGTAGTGACCAGTCACTGAGAATAATGTCATTACTATTGTGTTGCTGTTACTATTATTATTATTATTATTATTGTCAGCCTAACAACGTGCCCACTGTATTTTTCTTTTGTATAAACTTCGCCGAAACAAGACTTGCTCTCGTAGTTCGGTACATAATTAATACAAACGCGTTCTGCATGTTATGCGTTGAAACATCAAACACCTTAATTAGACTCACACACAGAGAGAGGTTAACGCCATGCCCCCCATTAAAGCCCTGTGAAGCCAAACGTTTGCTATGGGGAAAAAAAATGTCCTCATACTGTCAACCTTTGAAGAAATTTGTAAAAAAAAAACACACACACACACAAGGCAGTAAATAAATTGTATCTAACTCAAGCTAAAAGTCTGTTTTAAACAAGTTAGGTCAGGTTAGGTTAGGTTAGGTTAGGTTTGGTTAGGTCAGGTTAGGTTAGGTTAGGTTAGGTTTGGTTAGGTCAGGTTAGGTTAGGTTAGGTTTGGTTAGATTTGTGACACCAAGGGTAACCGAGAGCAATCGATAGATCATGGAGGGATTATAGAGGATTATGGAGGTGAATTAATAGAGATAATAGAATGGAGATAAGATGTTAGAGATATTAGATTGCAGGACGTATCCGTGTATTGATGTAACTGCATAAAGTGTGGATACTCTTATCGTTTTTTTTTTTTACCAGATTTTTTATTTCGCCGATTTCAGTGCACTCAATACTGTTAACTAAAATACTAAAATTGTGTTGTCATCAGAACGACTCTTTTGGCAACCGTCGCCACCGAAACAATATCGTTATATTTTATTTTACAATATATTATACATAAAATATATATTATTTTTAGAAGCGTCTGCGGTTATTAACTAAACGGAATTAACGTTAATCAAACGTTTAGTTAACACAAAAAAAAAAAAACGTTTCATTCAATGAAAAATTAAACACTCACACACATTTGTTTTTTCGCCTTACAATATTTATTTATATATTTCCCACCACCATCGTTTGATGTCTTAATGTGCTATTAAGCACACTGCGCGACAGCTTGGTGATAATTGTACTATGTGTTTAAGTATATCATCTATAACGTGTGCTAAGAAGAAATATAGTGCGTCTAATAATTTGTTTTAATCTTATTTATCTTGTTTACATGAAAACAGAATGGCATATAAAATGTACCGGACCTTTTATTAGAGTCTACAATTGATTGGACAGAATAAAAGCTATGCACTTGCAGAAAACATCACAATAAGTAATAAAATGTTTAAATTATTTTTTATTATAAATATGAAATCTTTCATTGTGTGCAAATTCTTTATAAGAACCTTTTTTTAATTTTAAGCCACTAAATAAAGTATTCCGACGCACTTACTGACAAGAGAAAATCAAACAGTGCAGCCAAAATAATTAAACCTTTAATCTTATTGTAAATTAGGTACTATTTTTCTCTAATATAACACACAAAGGAAAAATATATAGAGCTGTAACATCACAAGCGACAGTGTGACCACTTACTAAATACAAATAAATACTTTCTTTTATAAGTTGTTAAAACACTGAACAACACTGAACCGTTGTCGATTATTATATAGATCAATAGATACATTAAAATTTCACATGACAATATGATATCGGTGCTGGCGTGATAACTGCTAAGTCATATTTATACGTTTTGTATCACATGCAATTTCTGTGTTCTGGTCACACTGCGGTTCGCCTTTTCGCTTAGTTCACTTGATATTTTTACTTTTAAATATGGCGACCGCCTGATTTCAACTGCAAGTATAATACTCAACCACAGACCAGGCAAAATCAGATGGTGCACTTCGCCGTTTACCGATAACCGAAACCCTCCTCAAATCAGTGTGACCAACCCATTTTACTATAATATATACTATCAAATTCGTCTTGACCGAGTAGATAAAGTACACGCCGGTGCTGATAACGTCCTAATGACTTTCTAACAATATTTTCACCGAAAAGTGAGATTGCCCACGGATTAATTACACACGGTATAATAATTTATATGGCTACAGTGGTGGTTACTGTGCAACTGGTTTGATAAACGGTGTGCCGACGACAGCGTGTGTTCGAATTTTGTTTTTCCCCTTTTAATTAGTCGGTCATAATTATTATTATTATTATTGACAAGTCCTGAAAAACTGGTTAAAAAATCACACAAAGTTTTATTTACATTATCCCAAATGTAGCAAGTCTATAGACACACAAATTTATAATCAACGGTAGCCATAATATTATAATCTGTGTGTGTATAATAATATTGTACATTTTTACACTGTTACCGCGCTTACCGCGGTTGTCGATTGGTATTAACCGCACGTCGGTGACCACAGCAACAGCTAAGCGACCACGTGTGTGTGTGTGCTAAAATCCGATGTGGGAATTAAAACCATCGTTACAGTCATAATAATAATAATAACGATTAAACATCATCGTTCAGTAGGTATTATTATACCGGTTTTGTTTGTACAATCACCGTAATGTGTTATCGCCTCGAGTAGGTTTGTTTTACACGATATATATAAATAATATATATATATATATTGGTTTAATACTAATATTGTTAATAGGTATAATATTGTGTACCTAACTGTTTAATACATAATATGCGGAAACGCACTTGACTTTGTGTATAAAATAATATAAATATGTACATGTGATTATATGTTATCAACTTGATATCGTGATAAATAGTGATAACAGTTATAACATCTGATAAGGTTGGAATTCCCACAAATATGGCGGAAAACGGTGACTTCAATATTATTGTCTTTAATGACGACATGTACGCTTAGCATTCTAGTTTATAATATTCATTTGATATTAATAATAATAATAAACGGTTGACGCTTTAACAACACGTGTAGTTGTTTACAGTTCATAATAATATTGCTTGGCCGGCAAAATCGAAATAAGCGAAATAATAAATGTGTGTATTTTTCCAATTAAAACGATAATGTTAAACTGATTAATTGGCCGAAACGAATACGATTAAAAAATTATCATTTTGATACGTTTTTTAGTTGTCATTACAACTATATAACTGGTTATTATCGTTTTTTTTTGTTTTTTTTTTACACTGTTCAGTGTACATAATATGACCGCAGCCACTTACCAGTTAGTTTAAAAAAAAATCATTGTACAATATTATGCACATGCTACATGCTTTATTATAAGTTTTGTCAAGAGAGACTTAAGTTTAGGAGAGAAAAGTTTTGGGACATTGCAAATGTGTGCCTTTTTGTCTTAACGGATCCGCCTTTGGATAACTATTTTTCTTACTTGTTCACTGTAGACGCCGTTTTAGACTTTTGGATGATTATGTTTAACTGAAATAACTTGAAACAATAATTAGTAGGTATTTGTTGTGGTGCAGAACTATGATTATACCGGTATGCTCGCCTCACACGGTTGGCGGTCTAGAAAGTATGTTAAATTGGATCCTGTAGTAATACAATAGGAGCTGATGTTAGAAAACCGTGGAAAATCACACCGCTTGTTTTATAGATTCTGGTGCCAGTCGACACTGTAGAAATTGCATATTATTATTTGAGGTGTGGGGAGTTTTTTTTTTTAATACATTTAAATATAAAAAACTAGTACCCGGCTACGTCACAACTGGAAACCGTCGAGAGCCGGTCGGTGGTCTAACAAGTATAAGTAATAACCGAGTTTGTTGCTAATACACGTCTTAATACTGCATGCTTTATTTAAAAAATGCCAGTCAAAGTTGAAGAAACGCGACTACTGGTTTTGTACTGGAGATTTCCAACCGACAAAGAATTTTTCGCAAGGCAACTATTTTTATATTACCTAGTCAGTCTATTACCTGGTCTATTACAAGTACAGCTACAAAATATGGAATCATCTCATCGATGATTTGACGAACGGTAAAAACACGTTTACACAAAGCAGATAAAAGTACTTACTTTCAAATGTGATTTGATGAACCTGAGATGCGTTTTTTTTTTACAAAATATCAACCAGAAATGAATGTTAAGAAAAATGTATTTTTGCAATCATTATATTGACCTATACGTTGTAGACAATGCAAAACGCATCTGAGATTACCATAGAAATCTTCTCCTCTATCTTCTTCGTGATATCATCTCTAAAACCACTTTGAAGTGTACCTTTTTTCAGTTTTAAAATCACTGTCAAGGATGCTGTGATAAATCGGAAAACAAATTAACTACCAAAAAAAAAAAAACAACTGAACTAATAATTACACATCACAGTTTAACGTTTAAATTAAGATTTTTGCAAACAATTTCCTACACCTAACTTCTTAACGAAATAATTTACACTTAAGTCTTTTTAATTTACACTTAAGTCATCTTAATCTACACTTAAGTCTTCTTAATTTACACTTGAGTCTTCTTAATTTACACTTAAGTTCCCCTTATTTACACTTAAGTCCTCTTAATTTACACTTCTGTACTCTCGTTTTGTTGACGCTTTGATCAATGCAATATTAAACGCTTAAGCAACTAGAGGGCTTAATAGTTTGCATTTGATTTACAACAACAACTAATAATTGTTCATGGCTTGTCTTAGAGAACAACTCGACTGTCCGACATCATTTGAAATAAAACTTCAACATCTATTTTCATTTATAATATATTTAATTTTCCTGCATCCAATCAATTGAAAACGTGTATTCGCTGTATTAACATTGAAAAACTCCTAATTACTGAACTAATATAATTGCGCACTACAGTTTAACGTTAAAAATTGAGATTTTTGGAGAGAAAAAAATCGCCTACACCTAACTTTTTAACAAATAGGGAAAGTACGACGCACGAAATCCAATAGGATGAAACACATGAACGGCCGTATAGATTACAATAATATAACGTTATCGCAGTGTTATATTGTTTTCAGTAATATTTCTAAATTGCTGGTATTTAATTGTTATTTACTGTTTGATCTCGTGTGTGTTGCGGTATAATTTTTTAATTGCACGCGTAATCTCTAAGTATTTACATACCTGGGAGGGAAATAAAAAATAAAAAAACAAATAATAACGTAAATATTTCCAGCGTGGTCGTTAGTTGGCGTAGTGCAAAAACCGATAAACGGTTTATTATTGCATCGGTCGTCGATTATGAATTACACGGCAGTTGTGGCAACGTTAAAAAAACAAAAAATATATGTAAATACATAACAAAGGAATTCGATAACGTCGTTGATGATTATATTTTTTATCAAACGCATTGTACTTTATTAATAATTAGAAAACCCACCGAAAAATGTTAATTTTTACACTTAAATAGTCTTATTAGTTCCATAAAATGTATATAGAATATTCTCAAGACATAGTACTACCGTTGACAACCTTAACAATTGTGGTACACCTTTTCTCCTAGAAGGGGTGGAATTTCAGGGGTTTATGTATGAAAACTAGACCAAAGGTCTAATCTAGAATGGGGCTATAACGTACTATACAATTTCCTCAAAAACCTCTAGTCAAACACATTTGTATTATTAGGGTAAAACCAAAAAAAAAATAGGGAAAATATACTTGTGACCTACCTCTCCATCCCCACTACGCCCCGACGCCATTGTACTAGCTTATTTTATTTTATTAAAAACATCATAATCCACTTGGCTATCCGTCTCTTTTCATCATAGCTCGTATTAAGCTTTGTACCAAAGCTTGTAGAGTAAATTGAGTACACCACAGGCCCTAAATAGTTAGATTGACGAAAATATTAATAAGTATGTTTCTCAGGAATTTTGGGGCTGCTAATTTTGAGTCTGGGGGTTGCTGAAGTAACCCCAAGCGGTGGATGAACTACTGTGACAATGAAATTGCCCGTTAAACGTGAAACCCGCCAACTAATTAATTACACTTAAATCATATTATTGTGCATAGCGATTCGACAGCTGCTGTTCGACCAACGATCGTGCCCGAAACAGTCGTGGGCTCGTCAACGACGGTGGTGCGAAAAAACAAAATAAGACAGCGCGCAAAGGCTAAGGGGATAAGGACCGGAGGCGCCCCGCCGACTAACAAAAGACAAACGACCGTAGACTTGGCGGTCTCCGACCCAGAAGGAAGAAAATGTATACCTACAGCTACAGCTGCTGCTGTTCACCGACAAGTATATGAGTGACCCGCGAGCACGTTGTCGAAACCGAATTGACAAAAAGACACGGTCTTCCGTGTAGGAATTTTTCAACCAAAAAAAAGGCTCAACAATTCCCACAAAATACATCCCAACAGCACCTGTGTTAAATGGCAATATTTTCATAAGACACCGACCCTTATAGCAACTGGCCCTGCATATTGGACAGTATGCGATTCCAACTTGCTCCGGTCCAGTTTCGGCTCCATTGCAACAACGTATAGTTTACTAATAAATCTCCCTTAACCTGTAAAAGTAATTATGACTGTTGTGTGATGATTCCTCTCCTCGCTGTGGTCAGGTACCGTGGCAATGTGCCGGCCCCGGGCAAGTAAATGTAACCAAATACTGTGATGTATTTATGCTGTAGCAGGATAAATACAAGTATACTTGTAGTTATACTTGTTTTTTAAGCCAGGCGATAGGCAAAGACACCTAGTGTATGCGTGCATAAAATAAGCAGAAACAAAATTCATATACAATAGAACTGAACGAATCCGTTTTTTTTTGCGTCTGATTAGGTTAGGATTGTTAGGTCTGCATTGTAGATAATGCAAAATGCACGTGAGATTACCACAGACATCTTATCCTTTATCTTTTTTATAATATTAACTCTAGAACCACTTTGAAGTGTACCTTTTTCTGTTTTAAAGTCACTGTCAAGGATGCTGTGATAATCTTAAAAATAAATTTACTACAAAAAAAAAACAGTGGCAAATACTAAACTAATAATTACACATTAGAATTTAACTTTAAAATTTTTGCAAAAATTTGCCTATACCTAACTTCTTAATGGACTAATTTACACTCGAGTCCTCTTAATTTAAACTTGAGTCTTCTTAATTTACACTTAAGTTTTCTTAATTTACACTTAAGTCTTCTTAATTTACACTTCTGTACTCTCGTTTTGTTGACGCTTTGATCAATGCAATACTAAATGCTTAAGCAACTAGGACTTAATAGTTTGCATTTGATTTACAACAACAACTAATCATTGTTCATGGCTTATCTTAGAGGACAACTCGACTGTCTGACATCATTTGAAATAAAACTCAAAACATAAAACTTCAACATCTATTTTCATTTATACAATATTTAATTTTTCTACATCCAATCAAGTGAAAGCGTGTAATTATAAAACATGTATTCGTTGTATTCCAATTGAAAGTCCTAATTATTGAACTAATAAATGCACATCGCAGTTTAGAGTTTGAGTTTGAGATTTTGCAAGAAATCACCTATACCTGACTCGTTAATACATATTGATTTTTCATCTTAATCTTAATCGCCACCTTAATTTTTTGGTCCTGGTTCTAATAGATTTTTGAATAATAATTGCGAGCCAATGGTCGCCAATCGTTTTAGGTGAGACTTTCTCGACTCGAGAGCCCGTGTAAACAACTATAAAAAAAAAAATTCCCCATGTTTTTTATGCACTTGTCGACGGCTTGGTCTGCATAACGTGCAGTGTGCAACCGGTTAACAGCGACAAAAATAAATATTAATTATTATCATTCCACGGCCCGGCTGGTTTAGAAAATCATTTCGGTATCTCGACAAGTTCGGCGGCCCAACCTCAATGACCGCAAAGTCCTATTAATTTGTGACAGAGCAACGCTGTTCGGTTTCGGATCGAATTGCCCGTTCACGCGTGCGAATTGTCATCGCACTTACAATATATATATATATATTTAATATTAGAACGTTTCCTTTCACGGCGAGCAATTATTAGAGAAGAATACCTACCTTACTATTTTCAGTCAGATTCGGTTGTTTAACACTGTGCAGTTTTTATTCATAAAACAGCAACGATACCATATTCGGTGTAGTCGGCCAAGTGAGGCGACAATAAGCTAGTAAAAATTGGGTTTCGTCGAGATTTGTTAGCCTCAACACGTTATTAAAACGATTGTTAAGTTAATCAGCCGAGATCCAATAATTCATTACTAATATTGAGATTTAAATATAAAATTATAATATTATTATCACTTATCAGCTGTTATCACATTTCGTGGTAACCAACGAGAACGTTGGAATCAACGTAACCGCTTTGGTAACCCAACTAACATTTTGTTAACTTAACAAATAGAATTTAATAACACTAATAATTTCGTGGTGAAACTTATTTAATTTAACAGGATGTTAAATTGAAATGAATAATTGTTAACTAACATTATGTTAAGAGTGTATTTAATAAATAGCTGTTGGTAAAACCGGCTGATGAGATTTTACACTTCGATGACTAAATAAGCGATTGACTTTGTTTTAAATATTTATAAAATATTTACACATACACGATCCGGTTCTAGCAGCGGGATTAAATATATTATTTAGGTTTTAAAATGTGTTGAATATCAGTCCAAAAAAAAAAAAGTAATGATAAGATAGTTGATAACATGGGTTTTACCGCGCGAAAATCTTTAAAATGTTATCAATAACCATATAATGATCTCTCTGAGGACATTAAAAACGTCCATAAATCTTTTATGTTTTCACTGGAATATTTTTATTTCAATTTCGCGGTGTATCTTCAGATATACACCGCCAAGTTAAGTGTTTATATTATTTTCTCATTAGATATTGACAATTAATTAACTGCAACATTTGGTGTAAATCAGTTGATTGTCAATGCGCAATTGAGTGGTATAATAAGTTATTATTTTCTTTTAGGTCAAAGCAATAGCAGTGCAGCGCACGGCGACACTTACTGTTTTTTTTTTTTTTTATATTGTAACCGTTTGTATATTATATAGTTCAAAGTGCATTCACACTCGTGCGCGTTATTATAATCGACTTAAAGATAAAATAATATAATGTTCAATACATTTGGAATGCCACAGACGGAAAATAACGTTATCGTCAAACGACATTAAAATAAAAATACAGAAAAATTTAACCGCGTCGACATTGTAATAAATCTATCTAAAACATTTTTTTGTTTTTTTATTCGATATTGTGGTAAAATATTGGTCCAGTTTAATAAGAAAAAAAAAGTGCCTAATAAGTGTCAATTTTAAATAACCAAAGTACAACTGTAATTGAAAAAGTAAAATATTGTGATAACTACTTTATGGAGTGTAGTAATATACACTCAAAGTCAATATTGTTTTCTATATGACACTTTTTATATTAAATAAATGTAAACTTACAATTTTGAAAAAGTTTTGACTAGACAAATTGGGCCAAATTTCACAACTCTTAAACAATTCCTTAGGCTAAAATGTCAAATTAACCCAATTAATGATAACAAATTAGGCAAAATTATAGTTATATAGTTTTTTTTTGTCTCCTGAAAAAACCAAAATTGGGCTCTTGTCCTAATAAGCGCCTCTGTTATTTTTTTTTTAAAGATATTTTTACTTTTTACAAAAATGTTAAACCGTTTTTTTGTGTTTTTAATATGTATTTATATGTATATATGTTTGAAGTCCCTCCTCTCAACAGAAGCTTGCTTAAAGAAAAGGGTATCAACTCATTTGTATTATATACATTTGTCTAATGTTCATATATTCTACAACAATTAATAAACCAATAAAATCCGCTATGTTTTTTTTTTCCATTGCTTTTTTTCATAAAACATTTTAGCGCAAATCCGCCAACTACAACTAATATACTAATCCGTGTGCATACACCAAATGCACGTTTTAGTTGAAAGGTCGGCTCGACAGCGATAACCTACTGAACTGAGGCGAAAAAAAAAAAATTATATAAATCATGTTTTTGATATACTTATTATTATGATCATATTACGGTAGTGGGTTGCCTGCCTATTCGGTATGGTAGTCGGTTGTGGAGATTAAAAGAAAAAAAAATTCACCGTTGTGTAATAATAATAATATTATATTAAAAAGCTTCTCTCTGTGAAACCAGAGCGATTTAATTATTGTTTTTTTTTTGTCCGCCCCCCTCCCCCCACTCTTTAACTGACTCTCCCCGAGTGTAGGTACCTATTGTGTTTGGCGCCACGGGACCACTTGCCACTTAATAATAATAATAATATGTAGTAACAAATCAAACGGGAACGCATAATACGGTGGTGCATGTACGGTTAGTATTGTAAATGTAAATAAAACGTGCACAGTCACCGTGCAACAAAACAGATTGTATATATTCTTAAGACACATGGCGCATACCGAAGATAGCACTACATTGTGTTCGCTCAGAATTCGAATATATTTGTCGAGTCTAAATTTTAAATATTGTAAGTACAAACCAATAAATAACAGCCCAATAGATCACTCGGCCGAAAACAAAGGAAATTTTTCGTGATAAGGAAAACACTGATAAGAAAAACACTGATAAGGGACTCGCGACAATATCAGTGTATCCCCATGAATTAGTATAAACATATTTGTGCAATTAAATTTACAATTATATTATTGTACAGACTCCTTGCCAGTTATAAAAACTAAAACGATAACTGACTATGTTATCACACTGATTTCATTTCGAGTCTGGTGACGTTATTGTTATCACTGTCAAGGATGCTGTGATAACGCTAAAAATAAATTAACTACCAAAAAAAAAAAACAGTGGCAATTACTGAACTAATAATTACACATCAAAGTTTGACGTTTGAACTTATACTTCGCAGTGAAAATTGCCTATTCCTAACTTCTTAATGAATCAATTTACACTTAAGTTCTCTTAATTTACACTTAAGCCCTCTTAATTTACACTTGACGCTTTTATCAATGCAATAAATTGCGCTTTTTTAATTTACAACAACAATTAATTGTCCAACGCTTATCTTAGAGGACAACTTAGAGACCCTCGAGACATCAAGTCACTTGAAATAAAACTTAAAACACACAACCTCAACGTCTATTTTCATTTATAATATATTCCATTTTTTCTACATCCAATCATAAGTGAAAACGTGTATTTGTGATTACTATAAAACATGTAGTCGTTGTATTAACACTGAAAGTCCTAATTACTGAACTAACAATTACACGTCACAGTTAAACGTCTGAACTAACATTTTGCAAGAAATTGCCTTCCACCTAACGCCTTAATGAATAAGGACTACGACGTTGCGCCACAGATTGTTGACCGTCATGGTAATCGAATTGTGTTCGGTTTGGGTGAATCATCTCACAATGCAAAGTTGTATAGTACATTGTCCGACTCGTGTCAACACTGAACGCGTTATGCCGGTTCCGGAAATCTTGTTTATTTTGATATTATAGTCGCACGTGTTATGCCGCAATGTAGTCAGATTTTAGCTTTCGGATGACTATCCTATATGTTATGATTAAATATTATATTCATCTTACTTGTTTGTCAGGAGCCGGTCGATGACGTGCGTCTCATTTTCTTGTTACACAATAATAATCTTGAGGGTGCTTTATTTATTATTGGCCGAGTGTTTCAATTGCACCGACCCAAAATGGAATCGGTTGTCATCGGTTATGACCGAATAGCCATCAACCGAACTACTATGAATGGGGTTGAACGATGGTCACGTTCATTTGGACAAGACTATGAAAGCTAATAATCAGCTGATCTAAACGGTTAATTGTCAATACAAAACATGCGATTCCTTTTTTAATCTGAAACTTAATCACACCAATCCATCCTCTTTCAATCTATCCTCTGCAAATATCCCCGGAAACCCTACAAGAAGACTCAAGCGCAGCCGGCCATCGTTTCTTGTGTGTGCCTCTAGGCCTTCTACCAGTTGGTTTGTATTCAATTGACGGCCTAACTTAATTTGTTTCCTCTCTTCTCATTGCGTGTCCAAACCACTGAATTCTCTGACCCTTCACGTAGCTTTTTATGTATAAAGTACTTTGATGATTTCCCTTATTTCCGCGTTTCTTCTTCTGCGCCATCTATTTATTGCGGCATCGAACACTGGATTCTGAGTTTTTGTTCAATTTGTACTGTCATCGGCCATACTTCAAATCCATAAGTTAACGTTGGCCTCACAATACTCACGTATAGGCGTACATTCGTTCGTCTAGAGAGTAGTTTTGACTTGAAATATTCCACAAACGTTATACGTAATGCAAATCATTGATTCTATGCTTGAAACCTGCAAACCGTATGCGATATTAATATACAGAGTTCATATTTTGTACACACACATGTGTTCAACAGGGGTCGTTTATCTGGCTTATCAATAGGGTCCAAAAACTTAAATCACCACCCCCCCCCCCCGACCACCCCGGCTGCCTTCGCCACCGTGGTATATCTCACCCTTATTTCTCTGGTCCTCGCACCCTCAGACGGCAGGCGTTTGTCAGAATGATTCGCATATCGATCGACCTAACCACTGCCGCCGGTGTAACCCACACACACAGACACAAATAAAGACCGGTGAAATAATAATTATAATCGTATTTTTAAGTGGTCTCTCGGTTTTCAACCGACACAATAAATAATAAATATAATAATATAACCGCTAACGTTAATCGAGATCTATTACACACACAAACCGCTCTCGTTTGCTCTTGTTTTATGCCCCGCCCCACACCGAAATTGTACACACTAATAACACAGATTAAAATATAAAACCCATCTGGTGCACTTCATAGTAAAAGCGCAGATTTTCAAACAACGATTTTTTATCAATTTCAACGCAAATTGTACGCGCCGCCAACTTAGATAATTGAAAATGCCATTTTCCGCCATCTTTGTGGGAATTACAACCTTATCACATGTTTATAACTGTTATCACTGTTTGTAACAATTACAAGTTAAGTTGATAACACTGAATCATAGGTATAATATATATATATATATTATTATACATGTATATAATAATGTATAATATATATATTATTGTGTACACACATAAATCAGTTACAATTATCTCTATCGGTGATTTCTCTACTAGCAATCTAATTTATTATATTTTATAACTGTGGCGCCAAGCGAGAAGAATGAAGTCAAGTTGGCGGCCTGACATACTCTACAAAAACCGTTTCCATGTAAACTTATGAAAAATACACACGCTGCGTTGTGAGACTTGTGACGTTGTAATTTATTTTCTTCGTTTTTTGGTCACATCTACGTGAGATTATTATATATTTTGTTTACATATTATAACTTTTAATCCGTGCTAATCATATTTTGTTCCCACCTGTTCGTTTCCTGTCATGTGTATACACAATTTTGTATACACCTACCTAACCCGACCGATGCATCATATTATTCCTGTGCAGCAATTATAGCAACAACGGCATAACGTTATAATATTGTATTATACGTCTTACAGCTAGACAATCCGCATAAACTAATTTTTTTATTTATACTCCCGGCTATGCGTGTGCAACGCGCAGACGATTATTATGATGATTTTATTATTATTATTATTATTTTTTTTTTTCATTTTATATATATATAAACGCGGATGGTTATTGAACCGAATGTTGCTACCGCGGTGTGTGCAGCTCTTGTAAACCACCGTGTCGGCCTACTTCAATAACGCGGTGTAGAATTCCGTCGAACGGCTCTACACGGCCCAGTGAAATTCCATAGGACGGCAGGCAGAGAAACGAGAGAGGAACATAAAACTATAATACACTTACTTGTGTACAACACAACAGCTATATTTGAATATCACAGACCCCAGCAACGAATCATTAACGAATTAGTTTCTTGTACCTTTGAGTCTTATGTGTGTGTGTGTTGTCTTGACAAAATAAATACCTTTTTCCGTGTATGAAATGTGACATTTTTTATTCGAAATCGTGCCCAATATTATTATATATTAACGTGCTTAATATAATATTAAATATATACATACATCTGTGATTATGGGCTATCAACTTGACTTGTAATTGTTATCAACAGTGATAACGGTTTTACATTCGCACAAAGATGGCGGAAAACAGTAACTAACGTGTTATATTATACATCTTATTAGGTACATTTTTCTAGTAAAATAAAATTATGTTTTTACACGTTAAATTAATAGAATTTAATTCTTTCTAAACTGTTGTAATAAAATTGGCGAAAAAACTGCAAAAAACTGGTTTGGATTTACCGTCAGGTTGTGACGTTCATTCATAGTTTACAACAATTTATGTTTCATGAAAGTAAGAAATTTATTTAGTATGATAAATTGGCTAATAATCTTAGTGCGGAAATTTTGGATAATAATTATGAAGACGTTGGTAAAAGAGAAAAAGAAAACGACATGAATGATAGTATAAATTATCGAGCAGATATTTTACAATAATATTATTTTACCATCTCGTTTTATCAGTCATAACATTTTAAATGATAACAGATTTAAACTTAACGCATTGGTACCAAATTACGGTGCCGAAAATTTTGTAGGTACACACTGTTTGAAATACCAACGTAAACTGATAACAGCTGATAATAAATACTGATAACAAGTAGTTTGTTAACGATGGTCGACGGTGACAACAGATGATTTTGATAACGTTTCTTCGACCACACTGATTAAATTGAGTTTGTTTACATTTTTCGTTTTTTTTTTCAGAGTGTAGTGTAGTTTTATATTTTAATCTGTTATAACGGATACACCGTTAAAACAAAATATCGCAAAAAAACAAATACCGTCTGTCGGGTGCAGTTAACCAAGCAAATGAGATCGTTGACACGTCGCAACGGAAACAACATCAAAATAGAAACGTTTACCGAGAAGATACAATGGAAAAGACTAAAAAAAAAATAAACAGGGTTCACTTGTGTAAAAATATAATTTATATAATATACACATTCATGTTTGATACGGATGTGTACCGTTGTTATCTACACTACATAATGTACCATGTTTTGTATACATCCACTGTTGTACACATCGACAGCCCCCATTGACATTTCCGAGTGTATTTCCTGCGCCCTATTTTTATTAACCCTTTTGTTATATATATATATATACATTAATATATATATATATGTATTAAATATCATCCCTATTCGGTTACAACAAAAAAAAATCCGACGTATAAACGCTAATTGAATGAAGTATAACAATATTATAATCGTAAATAATAATATGTATTTTTCGTTTAAGCTTATAATAAACATTAAAAAAATAATATTATGATTGCTGCCGGTAAAATCGTACGGATCAACCTAACCTAACCGATTAGTTTTATGGGTAAATTAACGTCGAACAAATAAAATGCATACATGAAATGCTTAAGAGACCTAACGACTGATTTTGTTCACAATAACGACACTGTTGACAAAAAGTTTAGATACACCGCCACAAAACATAGCAATCCTGTAGTGTAATAAACGCAAAAATGTTTAAAATAAGAAAAATGTTATCCACAATTGGTGTAATTTCTAACAAATGAAGTCCAGCAATTGTGCAATATACATATGTATATATGTGTGTCAACTCTTTTAAATCTCTGTAACTTTTTTTCTGGCTAATGTTTTGAAACCTAACCTAACCTAACCTAACCAAACCTAACCAAACAAAACCTAACCAAACCAAACCAAACCAAACCAAACCAAACCTAACCTAACCTTTTTTTTTCTTTTTATATATTTTTTTAACACTTGAGAATATTTTTTTTTAACGAATTGATTCAAAGACCGTTTGTACCACCCAAACGTCAACCGTGTATTTAGGTTTGAAAAAACAGTACTGTTATACAATTTTTAGTCGTTCTCTAGGTTAACCTCTGCTGTATTTCCAAGTAATAATATTGATAATTTATTAATCGAAACGGCTGGCCGGCGTCTGTTGGATTTAATATATTCATTAACGAGAAAAAAACACACGGGGGCGCCCTTGAATTTGTCGACTACCGTTTGCATCGGCCGTTGTATAGTAAGCAGTGGTAAAATAAAACCCCCATTGAATCTTTGTGTTGTCTACTTAAATATATTCAGCCGGTTTTACCAACTATTGTTAAGTACACTCTTAACACGTGGTTAATTAACAATTCATTTATATTTAACATCTGATTAAATTAAGTAACTATCACCATAACAATATTATTATTGTTAAATTTAATTTGTTGAGTTAACAAAACGTTAGTTGGGTGACCAAAGCGGTTACCTCGATTCCAACGTTATCATTGGTTATTAAGATATTATGTGATAACTGATAAGTGATTGTATTATTACATGTTTTCAGTTTGTTATTATTTGGCGTTTAATTTTCTTTCTTTTAACGTTTCGTTTTATATAAATAATTTAAATATGTTTTAACACATTGTTTAATGAGGATATACCTTTCTAAAAAATAGTTTGTCATCAAGGTCATTAAAATATTTTTTTTCTATTTTGAAGGTCTACAATATAAGGTAGGTAACGATAAGAATTATTTTCATCGTCAGGACAGGCAAGACATAATAATAATATCTAAATTACAAAATACGATAAATTATGATATTTGAACCTACAATGCAAGCGTGTGCCATTACTTTATACCTAATCCATCTACATAAAATAACTTCTGCATACCTAATATAGATAGGTTAATATAGGTAATACGTATAACCGAACCGTGTTGTCGTCAGCAAACAGAGCACACGTTATTATTGTACATACAGGAAACGCATATACAGCCGGCTCTAAGACGTCACGCGCGCCTTGTGACGCTTCCTAAACGTTTTCTTATATATTAAGCATACGTTATAATATTATGTGCGTCTGTTGGCCGAGTGAGAGATAACACACACACACACACACACACAATATAGTATAAGAGTAGTATTAGTCATTGGACGATACATAATAATATGCAAACACGATTAGTCATTAGCGTTGCAGTTGTATAAAGTGTAATCAAACACTCTAAACGCTACTACTATAAAATATGTAATATTATTATGTGGTACAAATTAATGCACCTTGGTACGTAAATCGGTAGAAATAATTATTAAAATTCGAAATTGCATTTTTTTATTATTTACACAAAAAAAAAAAATATTACACCCTTTGTTGCTTGACTTTATATTTAATTTGTCCTCTGCTCTTTAATAAAAGTGAGAACAAATATACTAACATCAGAAATACAATTCACCGTTATAGTCATAACGTCATACGTTCAACCGTCATAGTTCCGGTTCATCAATAACAAATAAAAAAAAAACTCAATTTAAACAACATATATTTTTTTAAATGTACTAAAATAAAATTATAGTCGTAATGACCCTTTTTATAGACATCAATAGATGATATTATTGGAACGTTTAATTGTATACATTGTATTTTACATTATTTATTTTTTTTTTTTTTTTGAGACGCTTTTATAATGTGTAAGTATTTGCCATTTCTTAAGTTTAGTGTTTTGTAAAAGTAAGTAACAGCAGCTGCCAACGTACGTTTAAAGATAGCTTTAATTTATTATTGTAGGTATTTTATCAATTTTATTATTAGTAGCCACCAAATTGCATTGTAAATATTAATTATTTACAAAATTGGGTGGGTAAGATGCAACGTTGGTTCTTCCAATTTTAGTTTAGTCATCTAGATTGAAAATTAAGAACCACTCTATCTCAATCTACTATATCTGTAGAATGAAACGTGTAAATCCAGCTTTGCACAAGTGACTTTGGGCAATTATTTTGTTTGCCAATAATCAAATTTATATCACCTTGTACACGGTCATCGTTAATAAATTATTATTTGTAACCATCCAACGGTTTTTTTTGTTTGTTTCAAATGTGTTAAAAAGGTTTCTGGATTTGTCGTCGTCTCGAGTTATCTTTTTTTTTCTTTTTTTTAAATATTACACCTCCGGTTTTCTTTATGTGTGTGTGTGTGTTTAGTGTGCGCAGGTCAAGAAAAAAAAATACCTTGTTGTATATTATTATTGTGTGTACACAAACAGCCACAGCAAACATTGCACAGTGCACACATACATTATATTGTGATATTATAATGAATCCGTCGACACACAGCACACACACACACATATAAACGGTATTGATAACATCTGAAACCGGAGTTTGCCAAGACACCACGTTGTGTGTATGTGTGTGATATATATCACACCCGTGAGACTTGTACATATTATGCATACAAAGTTCAATGCGTTTAATTTGTAAAAGATCCCATACGATTCCGTACAAGTCCCTTTGCGATACACAAACAATATTATGCACTTTGACAGACGATACAACCTTGTGCCTTGTGGTTTCTTTATTATTGTTTTTCCCCCTTAGAACAGTTCAGCAAGTATCCTTTTAAGTAGATTTATATTTAATTATCCTTAAAGAAACGCGAAATTGAAATAAAAATATTCCAGTGAAAATATAAAAGATGTATGGACTGTTTTTAATATTTTTGGAGAGATCATTATATGTTTATTGATAACATTTTACAGATTTTCGCGAGGTAAAAACCATGTTATCAGCTGTCTTATCATTTTTTTTTTTGACTGATTTTCTACACATTTTAAAACCTAAATAATATAATTAATTTAGCTGTTTCAATCGGATCGTGTATGTGCAAATATTTTAATAATATTTAAAACGGCGTTATTATTATTAAATTCTGTTTGTTAAGTTAATAAAACGTTAGTTGGGTTACCTCGATTACAACGTTCTCATTGGTTATCACGAAATGTGATAACTGATAAGTGATAATATTATAATTTTATAATCAAAACTGTATAATTCGATCTATGGCATTTTAACATTATATTGACTAAAACAATATGTTGCCTCTTGAAGTGTTTTGATTAAATTGTCAGTTAACACCTTTATCCATTCAACCCTTCAATTATTATTTCCTGCTCGATGGGATTGCATTACAGTCTGTATGTATATTGTAATAATTCCATATGTCTGTGCCGGCCAACTCTGAACACAAACGCATGTCATTTAACTCGATTGGACTATTTTACAGTGTGTATTGGATGGAAATTAATTAAGTGCTTCGTTTAAAAGGTTGTTTTATTGCGATCGGATGATAACACGGATTATACCGGCACATTGTATTTGCACAAGAGTCACGTACCGAGTGTGTGTATGTGTGTACACAATATTATTTTCAGCTATATTACATAAATTGTCGATTATGATAATTTTTTCCAACATGATATTAAAATGTCTTGTTGAAAATTACTACCGAATAACGTTGTAGTTATCTATACTGACTGACTTGTGACAACTGCGGCTAAATTAATATAATATTTATACGGCTTCTGACGATTACTGTGTGCCTTTAATAGGACATCCGAATCGTTTCCGGTGTGTGTGGTACACACAAAGAACAAATCGATATTGCGCGTACCACCGGCGGTAACCCCTTTGCTTTTACTGTTATATTATTATTAAAACCACAATAATTTAGCAATTAGCAACACCTACAACGGGGCAATAATTTCGGTTGAACCTACTCTCTCGGGTGCTATAATAATATAAGAAAAAGACAAGAATCGCCGACCTAATCTCGCCTCGTTAATTAATTGTTTACCGTACTTGTCGCCGGTGTAATGTACTACTTATACAGAGTGATCCAACTAACGCAAGACAAAAAATAAATTAAACTTTCCCTAAAAAAAAATTCTTAAAATATTCATATATTTAGAGAGAAAATGAGTGTCATACGTTAGTTGGATCACTCTTAGCCGGTTTCGCCATCTATTGTTAACACAACGTTAGTTAAAAAATTCATTTAAATTTAACATCTAGTTAAATGAAATAAGTTCAACCATAACATTATTATTGTTAAATTTAATTAGTTAAGTTAACAAAACGTAAATTGGGTTACCAAAGCGGTTACCTCGATTCCAACGTTCTCATTGGTTATTAAGATATGTGATAACTGATAAGCGATTGTATTATTTAATTTTTTCAGTTTGTTATGATTTGATATTTTATTTTTCTTTCTTTTAACGTTTCGGTTTATAAAAATAATTTATATATAATTGTTTAATACATTGTTAAGATAGTCTATGCCTTTCTAAAAATAGTTTGTCATCAAGGACATTAAAGTAATTTTTCTATTTTGAAGGCCTAAAATATAAGGTAGGTAGTGATAAGAATTATTTCCATTGTCAGGACAGGCAAAACATAATAATATTATCTAAATTACAAAATACAATAAATTATGATATCTTGAACCTATAATGCAAGTCTGTGCCATTCCTTTATACCTAATCCATCTACATAAAATAACTTCTGCTTACCTAATATAGGGTTATCGAAGTTGTCTTTTCTATTGTTCTCTAAACACTCAATACAAAGAAATCCTCATGAAATGTGTAATTCATTATTATATATTACAGATTACAGATCACCCTGTATACTGCGGACCCCGGACGATTTTCTTCGACGTTGTTTTTTTGGCGGATTAATCCCCCCCCCCCATCCCCTTTGGCCCCGCGACCCCTCGGTATACCCTCCTCCCTTCTATGCTCTTTTACATTTTCTGCCTAAACTATATTCCAGAGCGATTATGGTCGTAAAAACCGGAGCCGCGAGAAGAGGGTGCTGCCACGGCCATTGTGTTGCCCGTCATCACAGAGAGGGCACATATTTTTCCCCTATGGCAAATGGCTAAAGTCACCCCTGGATCCTGCACGTACATACACCCTGCTCCGTGTATATTGACCTTTTGTTCAGGTTTACACGGATCGTTCACGGGAAGTCTCCTCCGGGAAACCAGGAATAAATCCCGGCCATTTACAGGTCTACCTGTGTACTATGCGGGTTAGGTGAGCGTGAGATTGGCACCGGTAGAGGAGTGTGTTGGACCCCTCTAAGAGCCCTTGGACTTGACTGTAACCAAGACTCGAATTAAGAGGGCGCCTGGGTGTGGCACGATTCACGTTTTAATAGGATTGTTTCTACAAAACGTACATACCTTAAATAATTATTATAATCGTATATGAACCACACAAAGGATAGGTACTTACCAATTTAAACAGGTTTTCGTTAATTAACAGCGAGTCAATAATGTGTTTGACCATATTCTGTGTGTACAAAACATTTTTACTATAATATTATGTTATCAAATAATTGTTATCATATAACAAATTGGTGATAACACGATAAACAAATTCATTAATGCTCAGTTCTGAAACAACACATTATTGTCATAAAGCAATTTTTTTCACTACCAGTGGTTACTCTGATTCGAGGATAGTGCACTTCATTGTAAAACAATAGATTTTTTGAATGGTTTACTATTAATACAGCAGGGCCGATTTATAATGCTGAAAATATTGTACACGCTATTTACAATAATAAGTAAACTGATAAGAAATACTGATAACAAGTAGTCGATTAACGACACAGATAATACGTAATAATAAATAGATTGCCATTCCAGATGGAATCCACATGGAAGTCGACGTCTGCCATTTATGTGGGATTTACCTATGTGTGTATAAAATAATTTACATATATATCTGTGATTCTGTGCTATCAACTTAACTTGTACTTGTGATAAACAGTGATAACAGTACTAAACATGTGATAAGGTTGAAGATGGCGGAAAATTGTAACTTTAACTATCTCTATGTACACTCGGCAATCCAGTTTATTATATATTATTATAAATCTATGATTGACGATGGTGACAACATTACAGATGCTAATTACATTACAGATAATAATTTGCCAAAGTCAAAGATAGTCCTTAATCCGGACTTGTATTTGTTAGCACACCGTACCCGGTTAGCCGACGGAATACCAAAACGGCGCAGTGCGGTATCGAGTGGTTATTAATACAACTCTCCAAAGGTATGTATGTAACTGCATATTATGCATGTGTTGAGTTCACTCACTCGCCTCCGTCGACTTGTGTTGTTCGTATTAATAATAAAACAGTCCGTGGAATTTAGTGTAATAATATTGAAACGAAATCAAAAAATATACAGCCGGGTTCACCAACTATTGTTAAATACACTCTTAGCACATGGTTAGTTAACAATTCATTAAAATTTAACATCTGGTTAAATCAATATAAGTTTCACCATAACATTATAATTGTTAAATTTTAATTGTTAAGTTTACAAAACGTTACTTGGGTTACCAAAGCGGTTATCTCGATTCCATCGTTCTCATTGGTTATTAAGATATTATGTGATAACTGATAAGCGATTGTATTATTTAATTTGTCAGTTTGTTATTATTTGGCATTTTATTTTACTTTCTTTTTTCGTTCCGGTTTATATAAATAATTTAAATATAATGTTTTAACACATTGTTTAATGAGTCTATATACCTTTCTAAAAAATAGTTTGTCATCAAGGTCATTAAAATAATTTTTTCTATTTTTGAAGGCCTAAAATATAAGGTAGGTAGTGATAAGAATTATTTCCATCGTCAGGACAGGCAAGACATAATAATAATATCTAAATTACAAAATACAATAAATTATGATATTTGAACCTATAATGCAAGTGTGTGCCATTACTTTTTACCTAACCTACATAAAATAACTTCTGCTTTCATTTCTATTGTTCTCTAAACACTCAATATAAAGAAATTCCTCATGAAATTTGTAATGCGTTATTATATAATATACTACTAATAAACTCGGTCAACAAATATTATAAAACAATTTCTGAACTATAATAATATAAATATTACGGTAAAGTACTACAATACATTTTAACATGCCGATTGACTTTTTAACAAGCCGTTTTCGGGTGATTGATTTAACGGTCCCGTTAACAATGACGTGTTAAGGCTAACAAATCTCGATGAAACCCAATTTTCGCTAACTAGTCGTTAAATATAATATTACCAACGAGTTAAATTTTTGCGACAAGTGTCGCCGAAACCGGCTGATAATGTAATTGTTATTATTTAGATATATTTTAGTATACTCAGTAGTGTAGAACAGCGTTAAAACAGCGGCTATAGTTTGATTTTTTTTTTTTCTTTCTATGAACAAAACGATGGCATTTTTTTTTTCTTTTTCTGTTTTTCCACTAACCTTAGCCCGTTCCCCTTGTATGTGTATATTATATATATATATATATATATATACATACAGTTTACAGGCCGGATGAATGACGACAGTTTATAACACACACACACGACGGGAGACGACGATGGACGACAACATGGCGGCGCGCGGGGAGAGTGCAGTGCACACCGTCGACCGTGGTCGCCACAATATTGCCCCAGCGCGTCTCATATTATTATTACTATTATGTATGCCCGGTGTTTTTTTTTTCTTTCTTTCTTTATATTGCCCACCCGAAACGAGTTTATGGGTCTGCGAGCACACGTACTGTATACAATAACGATATTATACATATACACGAATAATATTACTATTATTATTATTATATACACAACAAAACCTGAGACGGGCCGACCACTCGACGTGCGCGATTCCATCTCTCTTTTCTTTTCTTCAGACGACAGCTCAGCACATATTATTACAATATTAGGTTTTCGTTATCGAGAGCGCGCGGCGCTACGATTACACGAATCAACAAGATAACAGCGCGGATTAATTAATAAAAACGGATAGTGCGCTTTACAAAAAAAAAAAAAAAAACGAAAGAAACTATCCTTCTGTTATACTGTTACAGTGTGGTAAAAAAAAATTCAAATCAAGCATCTGTAACGTTGTCGTCATCCTCAGTCACAGATCTTGTATATAATAAATTTGATTGATAAGAGATACCTAATTGAAGTTACCGTTATCCGCCATCTTTGTGGGAATCGGTACCTTATCACTTGTGTATAACTGTTATCACTGTTTATAGTAATTAAAAGTTAAGTTGATAACGCAGAATCACAGTTATATTATTAAAAATTATTTTAGACACACATAATTCCCACAAAAATGGCAAATGTCAATTACCATTCTTATTATTAGTTGGCAATCTAGTTTATTATTACATATTATCGGTGTCGTTAATCGACTACTTGTTATTAAGTATTTCTTATCAGTTTACTTTATTATTGTAAATGGTGTGTATAATATTTTCGGCATTTTATATTAGGCCTTACTGTATTAATAGTAAACCGTTCAAAACATCTATTAGTTTACAATGAAGTGCACTATCCTCGAGCAGAGTAACCACAGGTAGGAAAAACAAATAATTGCTTTATGAGAATATTATATTGTTTTAGATCTGACCATCAATTAATTTATTTATCGTGTTATCACCTATTTGTTATATGATAACAATTATTTGATCACATAAAATTGTAGTAAAAATGTTTTGTACACACAATTCATTTCTAGAATGTGGTCACACACTGAGTTGAGGAGGGCTTCGGTTATTAGTAAATTAATAAAAGTGCACCGTTAAGATAAAAGTGTTACCGTTTTCCGCCATCTTTGTGGGAATCAGAACCTTATCAAGTGTTCATAACTGTTATGACTGTTTATAATAATTACAAGTTAAGTTGATACCGCAGAATCATAGAAATTTAATATAAATTATTCTATACACACGTGAATACCACAAAAATGGCAGACGTCGACTTCCAGTCTTATTATTAGTTAGCAGTCTAGTTTATTATTACACATCTGTGACGTTAATAAACTACTTGTTATCAGTATTTCTTACTTGTGATAATATAATCAGTCAAGATTTTAATCGTATGACTGATAAGGAATTTTTACAATAATAATATTGTAAAACATCTGCACTATATTTTAAATTGATTGGTGCGGCTTAAAAAATGTTCTTTGTTTTAGGCCGAGTCGGCTATCCGACTGCGATGATAGCCAAATAGTAATAATAACGAAGACAATTAACACCGCCGACGTACGCGAGTCCAATTTGATGATTTTTCTTCGAGACAAACGTAAGCAAAAAAACCGCTGTTATGACGACAGTGAATTGGCTAATCGCATTAGCTTCTCATAATGGCCGAGGTCGTTATCGAGCATATTAACCTGGGCTACCGTAATAACTAATAATAGTATTATTATTATCGTCTCGAACCGTTCCGGCACACAACCTTCGGGTAAACGTTGTGCGTTTCCATTGTCTTAGCAATATTGTGCATAAATTGAAGTAATAAGTCACCTTATTAACTGAACTGCCCACTCAAAGAGACATGCAGCCAATTTCACCAACGTTTGCTACGGATTTAACTTATTGTTAATTATATTTAACAACTAGTTAGTGAAAACTGGACGAGATTTGTTAGCCTTAACACATTGTTAACAGGACTGTTAAATCAATCACCCGAAATCGGCTTGTTAAAAAGTTAATTGGCATGTTAAAATGTATTGTATTGTAGTACTTATACCGTAATATTTATATTATTATAGTTCAGAAATTGTTTTATAATTTTTGTTGATTGAGTATATTAGTAGTGATATATAATAACGAATTACACATTTCATGAGGAATTTCTTTATATTGAGTGTTTAGAGAACAATAGAAATGAAAGCAGAAGTTATTTTATGTAGGTTAGGTAAAAAGTAATGGCACACACTTGCATTATAGGTTCAAATATCATAATTTATTGTATTTTGTAATTTAGATATTATTATTATGTCTTGCCTGTCCTGACGATGGAAATAATTCTTATCACTACCTACCTTATATTTTAGGCCTTCAAAATTAGAAAAAATTATTTTAATGACCTTGATGACAAACTATTTTTTAGAAAGGTTTATCCTCATTAAACAATGTGTTAAAACATTATATTTAAATTATTTATATAAACCGAAACGTCAAAAGAAAGTAAATCAAAATGCCAAATAATAACAAACTGACAAATTAAGTAATACAATCACTTATCAGTTATCACATAATATCTTAATAACCAATGAGTACGTTGGAATCGTGGTAACCGCTTTGGTAACCCAACTAACGTTTTGTTAACTTAACAAATCGAATTTAACAATAATATTGTTATGGTGAAACTTATTTTATTTAACCAGATGTTAAATTTAAATGAATTATTAACTAACTATGTGTTAAGAGTGTTTTTAACAATAGTTGATGAAACAAAATGCGGATAATTTTTGATAACAATAGAGATTGGTAAACACATAAAGGTTTTTATTACTAGCTAAGTATCTGCAAAGCGGTTTTAGCTAAGATTACTATAGGTAATTACCAAATATTCCATTCTTAAGCACATTATATTGCCATTAGGTTTATACTGTGCTACATTATATCAAGTACCTATTTGTATTTCTACCATATTCGACAGATTCGAAGCGTTTATTTGTAGGTGACTTTATTGGATTTTTTCGGTTGTTAGTAATTTATACCTAATAGATCTGTGACCTCATCCGACCCCGAATAGATGGCTTTTTTTTTTTGTGTGTGTTGCAAATTACCAGAGCAGCAGACATACTTTATGTTTATCACCGCGAATCGATGAAAATCAGACGTTCAGAAACAAATGTTTTTTTTTTTGAAATTGTATTTATAAACGCTGACGGAGACGCTATTACAAATAATATTGTACCAAATTTACTTAACATTATTGTGTGTAAGCAGCGACATCGCCTACGGCATACATAAAAAGCAGACCTTGTGTAATAATAATAATACCTATAAAATAACGAGTGCATGTACAGAAACACAAGGTTAAGTGATGCATAAAAAAAAAAAAAAAATACTACTGCAAGTTGTTTATCAATTTGTTTGTACAAATTTTTTAATAATCGCCATGATAAA
Source organism: Adelges cooleyi (assembly GCF_023614345.1). Lineage (NCBI taxonomy): Eukaryota > Metazoa > Arthropoda > Insecta > Hemiptera > Adelgidae > Adelges > Adelges cooleyi. The sequence continues at coordinate 546,757 of NW_026095926.1, read as the reverse complement.
ACTCTGAACACACATCGACCGTCTAATATTATCCGTCTCTCCGTAGCAGTTATGCGAATATTTAATATGTATAGGAATAGATAAGACAATAAGCCGTGATTCATGAACTAAATTTAACATGATATATTATTATTACTATTATTATACCTTTTAAGTTATTCGTTGCACGTTTACTTGTTTCGTCGTAGCCAATTATAATGCTTAATTTGTATACGAGCCGATCGGCCGCTGATGTTCAGTGATAAATATAAATATATATAACCGGGAGGCAGCCATTTTGTGTACCAAATTCATGGAAAGTAAAAACGCTACGTAACTTTTCCATGGTACATAATATTAAAATGTCGGGTCAGGTGATGATAAGGCGGTCATTTTTTTGATAACACCGAGTATCGTGGACAAAACAGTAACTGTTCACAAAATGGCAGCCTCCAATTATAAAATACTGTAATGGACGTTTTCAAAAGCAGCCCACTATAGGTATAGGCAACACGCGTTCCACATTGTATTGAGTTCATTGGCCGCCAAAGTCAATATGATACTATAGCAGTGTTTATTTAATTTTTTCCGTCGACTTAAACAACTCGGTATGTATTTTTTCTCCTTTTTTTTCAAAATACACTAAGTGTGCGAAAAAGGTGCGTGGCTAGACTAACAACCTGTTGGCGACACAAATCGTGTTCTTTAAAACACTTGTCTCCCCGTTAGAGCAATATGAACGACAGAAAGAGAGGATTTGGTTTAACATGACAACAGCTACGGCCAGATAAAACCAAATTATTTAACCATTAAAAGCCAAAATTAAAAAAAAAAAAAAAGGTCGTCGGAAGTTACAATACTTTGTATCGTGTTCAAACCGTTCATACGGAAAATGTATTATAAATATTGCTAACTGCCTACGTTTAAGTACAATAAAGCACAATATGTAAAACATTCAAACAATGTAAACAATGACAAACGCGTTCTTTGATTACAAGTTTTGTCGCGCAGTCACTATAATAATATGTGTAGCAGCATTGGTTTTTTTTTTTTAAACAGCTTCAAGTGTAAACTCAACGCTTGTTTTTTAAAAAAAATATTCACAATTGAGCTAAAATTTATTTATTTTTTGTATGTTTATAACAATTACAAGTTAAGTTGATAGCGCAGAACCACAAATATATAAATATATATATACATATGTATATAATATTTTATACACCCAAAAATGGCCGACGTCGACTTCAATTCTTATCACTAGTTATCAATCTACTTTTTAAAGTTATTTTGTTTTATTTATACTCATATCGCAGATTTAATAATACCATTCGGTGCACTTCGTAGATAAATTCAATTAATGATTTTTGATCGGTTAAATTTAACGCAGTAGGTCCAAAAATTGTACACAATATTTACAATAATAACGTAAACTGATAAGAAATACTGATAACGAGTAGTGATAACATTGCTGATGTGTGATAATATTTTGTTCGATCACGCCGACCTGAGAATATTAAAAGTTTTCCTGACATATTTATTTTGTCGCGGTTATGATATTAAAACGTTGCGTGAATTTCACACATTTTGTATAAAAATCTAAATAAAACGACGGCCTATATCATGGTCCTAATATATATTTATTATCTTTTTGTCGTCATCGTCGTTCGGAAGGTTAAACACTAGTACTCGTAGTACTGTGCAGCACCGAGCGCGATTTACAATTTTTAATAGCCGACGTCGTTTTGTTTCTCTATCTGAAAAGAAAAGAAACCCATATGAACCGAACATTGTTGACCGTAATTATGATAATTATTATTATTATGCTTTGTTGTATTATATTATTCCAAACAAATTGTGGAATGTTATGCGACCGCTTGTGTGCGTAGAAAAGAGGCTCTTTCCCCCTTCCACGCTTGACCAGACACTATTAAAAAAAAACCGTACTTACCGTATAGTGACATGTTCTTTGTGCTGGCGGCACACCGTTGGCGTGCTCTTGCTATACTGTGAAACCACCGTGTGTGTTCTTCTTCTTCGAGAGAGAAATATAATATTATTATAGTTTCGATTAATAAATCACCAAAGTGATTTTAGGATATAATATTATTGTACAAGACAATGCGTACAACATAATATCACACATGGACACAATATTTAGTGTTGGCTTTGTGTGTAATTTGTAGGCACAGACATACAATTATTAATAATAAACTAGATCGCTAACAATTGATAAAAATGGCCGTTTTTGTGTGTAAATAATAATATATATATATATATCTGTGATTTTGTGCTATCAACTTAACTTGTAATTGTTATAAATAGTGATAACAGTAATAAACATGTGATAAGGTTCTGATAAGAGTTCAAAACGCTTGGAAAAAATCATAAAATATGTAAATTTTTACAAATCGGTCGACACAAAATCGTTTTAATAATATTAACCTTTTAATAGTAATTTTTTCAGTTTAGTTTTGTTTTACTTCATCAAACATTTTTAGAATAATTTAATATTATTTCAAATCCAAACCGATCCAATCCAAAAAACAAAAAATTGATCCGCTAAATGTCATAACTTACATATTTTGCATTTTAAAATACTTTCTTTTCTCATTTAAATTTGTGAAAAAAGTGTGAAACGAAAACCGTTCTAAGCCTTAACTGTGGCGTTGAAATCGACAAATATCATTAATAGGTGTGTTGAATATAATTAATTTGTATTCTAATTTTACACATACTATACATATTTAAGCCGGTCGTTAATAGAGAGTTGCTTTCAATGTTGCTAACCGATAAACAACATAGTTATTTTTCCGTTTTAAGATGTATACGGTCTTATCTAAAGATTAACGATATTATAATTTTAAAGTTTTAAATAGTTTATACAATGTGCTATTTTGATAGCACAATTTAATTTTAGCTTCGATGCGATAGCTGCGAAGGTATTGTATTTATTTTTGACGATATCCAGCCGCCCTCGAAAAGTACTTTGTTGGCCCAAAAAATTGATAAAAAAACCAAAAAAATGTACATATTTTTCAATTCAAAATTTGCATAGAATATTCTCTAAGCACAGTAAGCTTCTCTTTTAGATTTATTGAAAGACATGGCTAAATGTGACTCATTTAAGCAAAGTGGGATTTCATCGTTTTTACACTTAACGACCCATATATGGGTGCAAACTGATTAGTAATTGTATTATTTAACTTGTCAGTTTGTTATTGTTTGACATTTTATTTTACTTTCTTTCAACGTTTCGGTTTATATAATTAATGTTTAACACATTGTTTAGATAGTCTATACTTTTCTAAAAATAGTTTGTCATTAAAGTAATTTTTCTATTTTGAAGGCCTAAAAAAAAGGAGGTAGTGATAAGAATTATTTCCATCGTCAGGACAGGCAAGACATAATAATAATATCTGAATTACAAAATACAATAAATTATTGTATTTGAACCTATAGTGCAAGTGTGTGCCATTCCTTTTTGCCTAACCTACATAAAATAACTTCTGCTTTCATTTTTGTTGTTCTTCAAACACTCAATATAAAGAAATTCCTCATGAAATGTGTTATTATATATTACTATAGTATACTCGGTCAACAAAAATTATAAAACAATTTCTGAACTATAATAATATAAATATTACGGTATAAGTACTACAATACATTTTAACATGCCGATTGATTTTTTAACAAGCCGATTTCGGGCGATTGATTTAACAGTCCTGTTAACAATGTGTTAAGGCTAACAAATCTCGACGAAACCCGAATGTCGCTAACTAGCTGTTAAATATAATTGACAATGAGTTAAATTTTGCAACAAATGTCGAGTTACACCATTTTTACAATATAAACGACACACATATCTACCTATTTGTTGTATTTAACGCAGCAATAGCAATAGCAGGAGCAGCACGTCACCGTTGACAAGGTGTGTACGGTATGGCCAGAGGCAGGGGGGGGGAGAAAGAGGCAGATGGTTTTTGTGTGTGTGTGTGTGTGTAAAAAGGACTATAGTCGACCGCCACCGCACGCGCAACGCCACCTCCACCACCAGCACCACCAGCTCCTCCACCAGCTGTACCACCACCAGCACCACCTCTTCCACCGGCTCCACTACTACTATTTATTACTACTACTAGTACTAGTACTACTACATTGTCGATCAACAGAGCTGCTACACATGCACAATACTTAACCATATTGATTGTGTGTAATACTCATCACGCAACATATACACACACACACACACACACACACTACAAACGGCTCTACGGGCAGGACGACACCCTCAGGAATCCGATCCCCAGACACCGTCTGCCGCCGGCGGTTTCGGTTTTTTTTCTCTCTCTTGTATAAAGAATATTATAGTATTATTATCATTATTGTATTATAAATAAAAATAAAAAAATATAAAACGTCTACTCCGCAGGTTAAAGATGCGATAATAATAATTTCTGCCAGGACGGATGCGGCGTGTAATGTAGTAGACTCGTAACAAGTAGGTTTTATATTCGGTCAAAGCATCTTTGCTGTTCTGCCCACCATTTGGGGGGAAACGGTAAACCAAAAATCGAGCAACCCCCCCCCCCTTTTTACTATAAACGGTGCGTTGAGAGTTGGGCAAAATGTATATTGACAATCTATAGCTGTTATGTAACGTTGTTAAATTTCGAAAAGGTGACCACATCATAGCACTGTGACTCAAAGACACATTGTCATACTATTTCTTTGAAAAACTGTCTGAACATTATGTTTGTCCACAAATATTTTGTAAAATAAGAAAAACACAGCAGGCCTCTTATAGAATATTTAGTGTTGGCTTTGGGTGTAATTTGTAGGCACAGATATACAAATATATGATAAACTAGATTGCTAACTATTGATAAGAATGGAAGTCGGCCATTTTTGTGGGATTTCTGTGTGTATAAAATAATATATCTGTGATTCTCTACTATCAACTTAACTTGTAATTGTTATAAACAGTGATAACAGTAATAAACGTGTGATAACAGTTATAAACACGTGATAACAGTAATAAACACGTGATAAGGTTGTAATTCGCACAAAGATGGCGGAAAACGGTAGCTTCGATAGAGATCTATTGGCGGCATTTAAACTTGGCAATCAAGTTTATTATAATATACAATATAATATCTGTGTTTGTAGGTCTAGTTATAAGCCGAATAGAAGTCCATATTATATCAAGTCGAACAGCGAGTACAATATTATTAGGTATTGTGATATTAAATCAATAAAACAATATTATATTGTACATAATAATAATAATAATATAATCGCTGTACTTGAATGTACACCACAGTAACGTTGGACTAGGATTTTACACGGTCTGATCCGTACGCTGCTGTTGTGTGGTTGCGATAAACGCGCATAATAATAATAATAATAATAATACACACACTCTCAATGCTGGCATCACAATTTTCTTAGATAAATAAGGTCAATACCGAGTTCGTACACGGTACGATTACACGTGATCGAAACGTCATATTATTATTATTATAGTGACGCGTTACAATATTATTATTATTGTTATACTGCTGTCGTACTTACTTCTTATCTGACCGCAAGACGTTCGCTCTTGTTGTGTGTGTGTGTCGTTTTCAACGATTACATCTTAACCGTCGTTTCCTCAAGACAATCCTCTGCCGATTTCATCAACACCTCTTAAGGAATAAACTTATTGTTAATTGGCATGTAAAATTAATGTCATAGATCGAATATTACATTGCTAATTGATATTTTGATTATGAAATTATAATATTATCACTTATTAGCTGTTATCAGCTTGGTTATCACATTTCGCGATAACCAATGAGAAGGTCGGAATAATGGTAACCGCATTGGTAACTCGACTAACATTTTGTTTACTCAACAAATAGAATTTAATAACGATAATGTCGCGGTGAAACTTACTTAATTTAACCAGATGTTAAATTTAAATGAATAATTTTTAACTAACATTGTGCTAAGAGTGTATTTTTGATAATAGTTGGTGACACCGGCTGAATGTGTTTGTAAATCCTATTGGCCGTTTGCTCAGTTATGTATTATACAGGCAATGGCCGAAAACTATATGGTTTACGTTCCGGTTTTTCGGGCGTCGTTTTCTTCGGTATAATATATTGTTATACTTACTTATTTACAGCAATATCATATGCTGACCTTGAGAGAACACTGTGCAAACGACCGTGTGTGTGTGTGTGTTTTTTGGGGTGCAGTTGGTGGTGTTAGACGAGGGGCTAAAAATATACAACGGCCACCGTATACAACACATGTCCCGGTTCAATAACCGCGTGCGGTGGTCGATGACGATGGCCATAGTGTTACACATTGTTATTATATTTTCGTCTGGAGATGCCTTGCCCGTGAGAGAGTCCTTTACCAATTAACAGGAAGTCATATCCCTTATGTACATATTTTATCGAGTATTATTCGGTTAGGTATAGGCTATTTTTTTTAGGAAGTACTTACTACATAATTTAAACGTTTAATCGCCACGTGTACTAATTATTAGTTTAGCAATTATGGCTCTTTTTTTGGTGCTGGTGGTTGATACATTTTTCGAACCATCACCAAACCTAACCTAACCAACCTACCAACCTTACCTAACCTAACGAAACCCAACCTAACACTGTTTATAATAATTAGAAGTTAAGTTGATAACGCAGAATCATAGATATATAATATAAATTATTTCATACACACACGAATCCCACAAAAACGGCAGACGTCGACTCCCATTCTTATCACTAGTCAGCAATCTAGTTTATTATTACACATGATCTGTGTCGGTAATAAACTACTTGTTATCAGTATTTCTTATCAGTTTAGTCTTATCAGTTTAGTAAACATAATGTGTACCATTTTTTCGGCACTACAATTTGGCCGCACCGCGTTAAGTTTAAACCTACCAAAAATCGTTATTTGAAAATCTATTGTTTTACTGTATCGGGTTTTACGTCACATGACTCGAAATGAAATCAGTGTGACCGCAGATTCGAGCATAACATTTTTTATAATAACATCACAGATTAGATATAAAAAAGAGATATTTTCTCTTTTGCCGTAATATAATCGGTCAAGATTTTAATATTATGACCGACAACGAGTTTGTACACTAATAATGTTGTAAAATATCCGCACAATAACTTGTTAACCGATTCGTGCGACTACACTGATATGGTCGCGAGTCCCTTATCAGTCTGTGCTATCACAGAATTCTCTGCGTCGATTTTAAGTACTTGTTTTTTTTTTCATTTTAACAGTTGCCAGAATTCAGTTTCGCAGATTATGAAGGCAATGTTGTACATATTTTGTTGTTCAATAATTTTGGAAAAAGGCATTTCCGTTCGAGCAGTCTTGTATTCAATTTTCTCCTCAATATTATCGTACCTGCTATGTAAGTCGATTTATACTTATTATGTTGGCACACAAAATGTGCGTGCAGCACAATAAATTAAATATTGATATTACATAACCGATTCTTTGGAACGCATCTGTTCACGAGTGCATTAACGACCACAATAATTACTATTTGTACAACATATCACACGAACCAAATGTCAGATGATGATAAAAAATCGAACACTGTACACTCTACGCCATAGTTTTACCTACTATTGTGGAAGGTTTTTAAAAAAAAATAAAAAAACATGTGTTTCAAATTCAAGTCTACTCAGATCGTTTATTATTTTCCGAATTGCACAAAAAGTGTATATAATTATTGTACTCAATAAAAGTTGAATGGACCTCACGCATGACATGTTTTTTTTTTTTTTTGGGAGGCTTTTTAATTGGAAATATTCCAGTGATGATTATATAACGAGAAACGTTTACATAAACTGACATAAGGATGGTAAAAAAAAAATAAATATAAAGTTCTATATTTAAATTATAAACAACAACAACAAGTGTGTGTGTGTATTTTAGACGTTATTATTTGTTGTTATAAAATCCAACACGAAGTCCAACGATTTGTACTTACAACGTTTCTTTAATTTTTTTTTATTTTTACACATTTTTTATTATATAATAATGTTTACAATACTAATATAGATTTTACGTATACGTGCCACGGTATTTTGTTTCAACGTATTAAATTAATGTACTAATAATTATTTACTAGGAATTATTATAATTTTCTTGATAACACTTCGCCGTTATACATAACACACATACCCAAGTACAAACAGTTTTGTTCTTAAAATCATTATATTTTATACTATGGTAAAAACAATTACCTACGCTTAAACGATTCATCCGAATCTAATCGAAATTAAAAACTTGTATGAAATGTATACATCTGTTAAATTGATCAAAATGTCAATTTATAACAACTAAACACTTAAGTGTACTACCTACCTAGTTAAATTGCATTGTTAATTTTATTATATATTTACAAATTCTTCTTGGGTATTAACGGCCACTAGAGCCATCCCGTCAAACAACCAATCCGGTTTGGTTAGGTTTGGTTAGGTTTGGTTAGTTGTTTGGTTAGGTTTGTTAGGTTAGATTAGGTTTGGTTAGGTTAGGTTAATATAATTGTTATGTTATGTGTGTATAATTTACAAATGATACACATAATTTGTCGAGCTAAATATTTTATTTAAATAAATACTGTGTAAAAAATAAAAATAAATTGCTTTATCGTAAGAAACATAATGTTTAAGACATTAAACTGTTAGTAAACAAAACCGTATTGTAAAATAATAATAAACGCGATGGAAAAGAAATTGTTTTCTAGTTTGTATATTATAAAATGTACAATAGAAATTCATAATACTTTTTATATATAATAATACATTCTTTCCTGATAATATTAATTTGTCGCGAATACGTGCTGCGGTTAATTAATTGTAATTATTTTTTGGTTATATTTGTGCTATTTATTCGTTCTTTGTATTAGTTTTTAGTTATTATTCCTGTAGGGAAGACACAGGGGCAAGACCTGTGTGGGCGTAAACAGTTTTAAATAAAAACAAAAATAAATAACTAAAATATTATTAATAAGACAATATTAATTTATAACTACTCGTATTCGGACGGTTTAAAATAAATATTAGTAATTATACTATTATCGTCGTTAGGTGTGTTTTAGGTAGGTACCTATATATATTTTTTTTTATAATCAAATTCGTTAACAGCATTAGTTATGAGCTTGGACAATAGAATTGTACATTGACTTACATCAGCTATTGTACAATAGCACAGATTATTACACTTATCCACGACCTTTAATAATTATGGTACATTATAATAACAGTGGAATAAGATAATATCACAAGACGGTGAACACACACGGGAAAGGTCAGGCACAACGTGGAAATTTGTATTCCAGTTTCACAGTCTCGTCGTGGACACAATTTACGGGTTGTTACTCTTCTTTGTTCGGTTTGAGTGGGTTTTTTTTTTCCTTCTTTTTATGCTCTCATGTACATAATATTATTATTATTTCTTTATGTGTAATATAGTTCTGCCGGTACGAACAAAACACGTTCTCGCAATCGTATTCACGCGGTGCAAAACCACACTCGGACACGTCTTAGACCTTAGTAACCATTAACAGCTGTGAACGTCACATCTTCGATGGTAAAAACATGTTTCAAACAAAAAAAAAACAGCTGATAAAAGTACCTTTCAGAGTAATATAATTATTATAGAAGTACTGATATAGTAAACAAAGCAGTGGACAGTGGATTTCCGAACAGATATACACATATAAATGCTGCCAATAGAGAAAATTGAAGTCGCCATCTTTGTGGGAATTAGCACCTTATCGCATAACAATATTATAACTAGATCGCTGACTAGTGATAAGAATGGGAGTCGACGTCTGCCATTTTTGTGGGATTCATGTGTGTATCAAATAATTTATATTATATATCTATAATTCTAGGTTGGTTAGGTTAGGTTTGGTGGTGGTGGTCCGAAAAATAGATCAACCACCAGCAAAAAGAGCCACAATTGGCCATAATAAACTAATAATTGGTACATGTGGCGATTTAACGTTTAAATTAAGAACCAAGTACTAACCGAAAAAACAGCCTGTACCTAACTGAATAGTACTTGATAAAATATGTACATAAGGGACTTATTTACATAAGACTTCCTGTTAATTGGCATAGTACCCTCTCGTGAGCAATATCTCCAGACCGAAATATAATAATGTGCTATCAACTTAACTTGTAATCCTTATAAACAGTGATAACAGTTATAAACGTGTGATAACAGTTACAAACACGTGATAAGGTTCTGGTTCCCACAAAGATGACGGAAAACGGTAACTTCAATTATCTCCACGTACACTTAGCAATCTAGTTTATTATTATATATATATATATATATATTTAATATACAGTCTTTGGTAGATCAACCACCACGTTTAAATTAAGATTTTCGCCAAAAAAAAAAAAATAGCTCATACCTAATTTCTTTGATTATTAGCAAGTATGATAATAACAATCGACGTGATCCGTGAACACCCCTGTATATTGTCGACCCCCTTGTCGTCGGAGCTAACTTTATATAATATAATATAATATAAAGGGTCGTTTTTCGAGTGAACGCATTTTTGACGAGGGGCAGCGGTAGTGCGTTTTCGGTCTGACTACAATTGGTATGTTACAGCGCATAATACACAGCTGTTGTTGTGTGGGACAGCCGATGCCGGCTATTATTTACACGTCTTTTGTGGAATCTCTACAATCTTGACAGAACTCAACCGAGTGGTAAACTACCAACACGGTAGTCCGTTCCACGTGCATGTCCAAATATTCATTTCCACCTCGAGCTATGTGTTAAACATTAACACAATGTTAACGTGACTAGTTAAAATATAATATAGTCGAGAGGACTCTAGTTGTTGCGGATCAGTTGTAAAACAATCGAGTTCTAAAAAATATTTAAAGTAGTGCTGGAATTATAGATAACGAAATAGTATATTAACAAGCAGTAACAATAGCTAGTATCTAAGGTGAGACTAGTATGAACATGACAAGTTTCTGGCTAATATTTTAGTGTTTTCATAATATCTGGCCTAAAACGATTATTCATAGGGAATATGACTTGTTAAGCTATTGAATTTATTTTTCAGTTTAAAATAATTAACATCCTCATCCCCGTCCTTCGTCTCTTATCTTTCATCTCTTATCTCTAATCTTTTATCAGATAACGGCGGAACGCTTTTTTCGTGACAATTTTGTCGGTAATGTGCCACAGCTAAGACACTGATAATGTCAAAAAACAAAGAGAATCTATTAATTTTCATCCAAAGTAAATAATAACCAATATAAAACAATAGACGGGATTGTCAATCGTCTTGGGAACAATTACACACACACACCGACTGCACCCCCTCGTTATCAAAATTGTGATAACAAACTAAAAATGTCAATCACGGTGAAACTGTTTAGTGTTACCCTTCCAATTATCGTTAAACTATGATAGGTTAGGTGCATAGGTTCATAAGCTTTTATTTATCGTCGTATTATAAATATTATCGTTAATAATATTTTATTATTTGCAATTTGTGTGCTAACCATACAGTGTTGATTATTGCACGCGGTATTATATTTTCCCCGTTTGATGGCCGCACTGCTTGACATTTAATACATGTAATTTTTTTATCAGTGTCCTGCTGATAAGATGACAGTTATTATGCAACTCTTATTAAAACTAAAAAAAATCAACATGGAATAATGTGCCCATAACAAACTAATCTCTACAAATATTCCAGTTTCAAGTGTATGTATTTTTTTCTACGGTTTCTATATTGTACTTATGCGTTTATACTTATGTGTTATTATCGCCGCCGACAGCTGTTAACAGCTGTTAATTAAATGCCGAGTTGTGTATTAATTGCGCTTTAAAAAAATATATTAAAGCGTTCCGGTGGTAGTACTCGCTATAGTTATTTTCTATAAACGCATTTGGTACATACAAGTATACCTCGGGCTAATCGGTTTGGACATCTGTTCTTTGTGCGTAAAATATAATATGTTCGCCGGACTTAGATCTCGAGTAGAAATTAGTAAACTATATATTTTGACCGATAAGACTGGATACATAATCATTGTCCGACTAAATCAAACAATGACTCATTCTGAAAATGGGAAAACATAATTATTTTGTGGCAGTTCCAAGTGAGTGTCGGTCAGGTAAAAACAGATTATTTTAATTAATAATCTGAAAGATTAAGAGAAATGAATTTAACGGTTTTCATAAACATTTCAATAATTACAAAAATATTAGCAATATTTACCAGTTGCCGCCGACCGAGTTGATGTGGTTCAGTGAACCGCTCTGGTCTAATAGCCAGTTGCACACTACAACAGAGAATCGGTTTAAGAAACCTGCTCTGAGTATGTGAGACAGTGATATGGCTCTTCTTATTTGGACGGTTAAACAAAAAAAAAAAATAATAAAAAAATTTGCTCCACAACAAAAAAATCGATAGCACTTGATTTTCTTTTCCACGGTTGTCTTGAGATATTTCCTAACTGCAACTTTTTGACTTGCAACCGATTGAACGCATGTTATTATGTGGTTTGCGCTTGTATGTCTTCCCAACGTTGATTTATTAAATTTATAGGTGCCTATACTAGCTATTATAACAATATACGGCACACGCATTAAGTAGACATTAAAATAGTTTCATCGATAAACAGAGGTCGTTAGAAATGTCGAACACACACTTGGTGTGTACGGTACAACAGCTATATAATAAAAAGCAAGAGAATGAATTAATGTGATAAACACAGTCGGCTGCATCGACCGTTTGCCACGACAATAATAATAATAATAATTGAACAATATAATATACTAATAACACAATAACGGTTAGTCATAACGATCGATCAGCTGTTGGTTTTCTTACATGTGCAATATATTAGCCAATACTCGTGATCAATAATAAATCTGTAAATTAACGCTCGTTTGATCTGTATAGTAATATTAGATTAGTAGTACAATCTTAGACAATAAAGAAATAATTGTAACTATTAGCCGAGAAGGTATTGAATTTACAATGATGTGTTTTTTTTTTTGTTAAGTCCACTTACGGTGTACCAGATTCTTGAAACAAAAAGCCAAAACAGAAAACATGCAATGGAACTTTTTGCACCAAAATGTTTATCAAGTTTAAGAACATTCTTAATTATGTTATCTTTGTAGAGTAGTACAGTACAACAGTGATTCTTAGAGGGACGTTTGATATTTTGTATTTTATGCCAGTATTTATACATAACTTTCAGAAATTATACTGCTGGTATAGTTTGGTTTTGTATAATACCAATTTAATCAGCCGATTTGCAGCTGTTATTTTTTGACGCATTTGTAGGTATATGTTCTGTAATATACCTGATCCAAATAGTTCAAACAATAATAATACCTATATTTAAGGAGCATTCAAAGGACTCAGACAGGGACCGGAATGGAATCTGAACAACTGCAAGGGCATTGTGCTCGAGGCAGCAGGCTATATCTCACGGACATCAATATTGAAACTACAACTGTTTCTCCCACCTCTTTCTTTAAATAATAACAATAATTGTTGTCCGACAATATTATGCGTATCGTTTGAAAAATTACCTTATAGCCTTACTGTTGTAATCGTCGTCACCGCCATTTAAAAATAATTGCTTTGAAAGTAATCTCCTTCGCAGCCTGACCGTTTCCATTTTTTTTTTTTATTTCCGGTGCGGTTCGATAAAAAAGATAAACACTAAAGTCGATACGGTTTTAACGCATAAGGAATGGTGTTGTATTTTTGAAAAATATACCAAATATTGATGTACAATATATAATATTTGTATACAGCTTCATTGTTCTACTCAACTCAAGATTTGTGACCGTAACACGTTAACGTCTCCAAGATGGTTAATTTATTTTTCGCACTTCCCTTAATTATTTTAAAACTGTGTAGCTACAAACTTTAATAATTTCAGCTCAGTGTGATCTAAAAATGAAAAAAATAATGCTTCTAATAAACAGTGTGGTCGAAGAAATGTTATCAAACATCTGTAAAACGTTATCACCATCGACCGTCGTAAATAAACTACTTGTTATCAGTATTTCTTATCAGTTTACGTTGTTATTGTAAAAAGTGTGTACAATGTTTGCAACACTGCAATGATTAGGATCTACCTCATTAAGTTTGAACCGTTCAAAAATCGTTATTTGAAAATCTGTCGGTTTACTAGCAACTATCTGGTTTTATTTAATCCGCGTTAAGAGTATAAATAAAACAAAATAACTTTAAAAAGTCCAATATCTTCCCTAAGCACAGATATATAATATTTATAATAAAATAGATTGATAACTAGTGATAAGAATAATTGAAGTCGGCCATTTTTGTGGGCTTATAAAATACTGTACACTATATATTATTATGTATACATAGAAAGCTGTGATTCTGTGTTATCAATTTAACTTGTAAATGTTATAAACCTGTGATAGCTAAAGCTCGGATGTTTAAGACTTTGCTGTATTATTTTAGTGAAATCAGAATTATACCAATTACGATATAAATTTGATAATTCAGAAAGTTAATTTTTTTCATTTTTTCTGTCACAATGAACTGAGATTATTTAAGTTTGTAGCTACACAGTTTTAAAATAATTAAGGGAAGTGCAAAAAATAAATTAACCATCTCGGAGACGCTAACGTGTTACGGTGACAAATCTTTGTTATTGTATTTTATTGATAATATTGTTGTTGAGTTGAGTAGAAAAATGAAGATGTGTACAAAAATAATATACAAATATAGAATTTTATTTTACTTAGAAAACGAGACGTTAGACGATATTCGAATTTAGACAGGGATTTAACAAAAAAAGCTAATTCAATTTAAAAACAATGATGAACATTTTCCATCAGAAAGACAAAAATTATTCTTATTTTAAGAAATAAATCATTTTATTATTCGAAACACTTGCTTAAACTTCTTTAAACGCAAGCGGTGGATGATCTTTTCATAATTAATCCACAAAAAAAAAGATCAAACTGAAACAAAATCCATGTTATGTAACGATGCGCATTTGGTTAAAGAAATGAAGCGGCAAGACCTTTTACAGAAATTTTCCACAACAAAACGCAGAAAATACATATTCCTAAACAGAATGACTAATTTGTTTTTATTGACTTCAAAGTAACCATAACTATAAAATTGTTATAATGTATCTAAGGAACATTCCTCGCACAGTGTAACTCATTGAGTAGGTATTGTTAAACTTGGAATTGTAGTGGATAATCTTATTGCAATAGTACAGAAGGTAAGACTGTGTGTGACTATTAGTGATGGGTTAGGTCTAAAGTGATTTGCAGTCACATTTCCAATAATTCCAAATTGAAATTTTCGATTTAAGTAGTTAAATTGATGCACCGTTGCGTTGGGTTTTTTTTATTGTTCTCGGTAGACACTACTATATACTATTATATTATATATTGGCCAAACCAACCGCAAAACACCTGCGCCAAAAACGAGTCACCGTTATTATACTTAATATGTATTATTTGGGTGTTATATATTTTTTTTTTTTTGTTTTCTCGTGTAAAAAAAAAAAAAAACGTCTGCGAATGAGTATATTTTATTTTTTGTTCGTTTTTCCAAAATGCTTTGTGTTAAAAAAACACAACACAGCCACTACGTGGCTAGCCCGTGTTGTGTACAGCCCATTTAATTTTTTATTTATTTTTGTTATCGCTTTATCGCGTTTTTCGTGAGAATTCCTTTTGGTCGAACGGATTTCTTTTTAATAGTAACCGTCGATTATAATATTATATTATGCTGTGTTGCCCAAAAAAAAAATCGAACCGTCTAATTTTACAAAAATCATCCGACTTAAATAATTGGTTAAATAATTAAACAAACTAAATAGTACTTTGAACTTTGGCAGTACAATATATTTTATATTTTCACACATCATATAAAACGACACTCAACTTTTTTAACGTTGTCTACGCGATCCGCGTCGACTTGACAAGAGCACTTGACAAAACAACAAACACAAATATTTTATTTGTATGGTGACTAAAAAACAGGTGCACTTATTTTTTGTGTTCCAATTTGTCACGAATATTATTATTTGGATAGGATAACCGAAGGTATTCTCCACAACGCTAAGACGTCCAACTAAGCTATCCATGCTAGACCAGCTGTTATTATAATATAGGTTGGCGGGTCTAGTCTATACTTGGATGGATTATGTTTGCTTTTGGGTTTTCTGTATTTCCCTAAAGTAATCTGATCGCAAATCACTTTAGATTGATCTATCACTAATAGTCACACATTATTACCCTCTACTATTGCAATAAGATTGTCCACTACAATTCCGAGTTTAACACTACCTACTCAATGAGTCACACTGTCCGAGGAATGTTCCTTAGATACATTATGGAGCAAACAATTCTTGCTGGCCACCTTCCCCTTATAACAATTTTATAGTTACCTATGGTTACTTTGAAGAAAATAAAACAAATTAGTCATTCTGTTTAGGGTTATGTTTTTTTTTGCGTTTTGTTGTGGCAAATTTCTGTAAAAGGTCTTACGAGTTGCAGAAAATTAAACACAACACGAGAAACGTATTAAACGAAAATTCTGGCAATAAAACATTGTCCAAAATTTCTAAAATAATAGTCTTTGTTCTTTTAAATTTGAAAACGTCACCAAAATAATAATTGTAATTCAACGTTATCCTGATATATTGTACAACACCTTTTTAAATATAATTAATCTATGCCAAGTGTTATTATTATTATATTATGTCAAGTAGGCTAACCTAACCTAACCTAACCGATTTTCTTAATAAAGGCGTATAACTGCATCATGTTTTGATATTTTCAGATGCATACTTCAATACATTTACGGTCATTGACATCCGAGCCATTCTTTTTTTTGAGTTTTTTGTGTGTATAAAATAATATAATATATATCTGTGATGCTGTGCTATCGACTTAACTTGTAATTTGTTATAAACAGTGTTAGGTTAAGTTGAGTTGGTTAGGTTAGGTTAGGTGATGATCCGACAAAATAGATCAACCACCAGCACCATAAAAAAAAAAAAAGAGCCATAATTGCCAAACTAATAATTGGTACACGCGGCGCGGTTAAACTTTTAAATTAAGTAGCAAGTACTAACCAAAAAAATAGCCTATATACTTAACCGAATAATACTTGATAAAATATGTTATAAGCGTGTGATAACAGTTGTAAACGTGTGATAACAGTAATAAACGTGTGATAACAGTAATAAACGTGTGATAACAGTATACCTACGTCTTGAGAACCTCTTCCCCCGGCCCCTAATGCTCGGCGTCCCGCTTCTTACCCCCCCCCCCCCCCGCATCCGTTCGCCTTCGTGCCATTTAACACACACACACACAAATCGCTATAATATTATGTATGTTACACGCGCTAGTGTGTGTGTGTGTGTGTGTTGTTTGGTATCATTATCGGGTTGTTTTTTATTACACGCGGGACACACGACCCGCGGACGCCTCATTATTATTATTATTATTATTATATATATATATACGTACACGTATAAATCTTCTTTTTTTTTTTTTCTCCGCCGCCGCCGCCACGGTGCATTGTTCCCCCCCCCACCCCGCCACCTCGGTACTCGTCGCGCCTGCATCTGTCCCGTCCCGTCGCATGTGTGCATCCGCGTCCTGCATCTGTCCGCGACGCACGCGCGCCCGCTATCCCGACAATCGCCGCCGCCGTCTTTGGGTCCGTTTGGCCGATGCACTCTTTGCCGGTCGCACACCGATGCACACACGGTGCACTCTGTATATAGAGCTGTATATACAGGGTGATTCATTAAGGACAAGACACTAATTTTCTGGGAATGTATTAATATTTTGAACAATGTTTTTTTCCAAGATATTATTTCTTGGTACACATTGTGCTATGTTTTTGATTACATTACGGACTTATTTTAACAATTTATACTTGAAAAATTATTTTTTTCTATCGATTGTTTAATAATATTTAATTTACAAATATCTCGTGCCACACGTTCTATTATATTATATAATTTAAATTTTAGTAAAATGTATTAATTTTGTTTCCCGCCTTCATTGCAATGTGATTTTGTCACACAATTTCCCTCCAAAATCATAACTTTTTATGTTTTTTTTTCAACACATTAGGTACTGTTAAGTTTTTGATTAAACAAAGATTTATTTTTTATATCCCTCCTAAACAAATGATATAATACGTTACATTGCCCGATGAACATCTTAATTAATGTCAAGTGGAAACTCTGTGAACGAAATTTTTCCTCAATAAAAATTCTCCGTGACAGTTATTGGGTACAAATATAGACAATAGTCAATATCCGTTTATAGTAATATTTTGATTTTATTGTTATATATAATTAATGTGTTATTGTGTTGGGTATTATTGTTGTATAATTATTACCTATTATTATTGTTGTTGTGTTATTATACTATCATAAGTAAATAACACTGTTGTTTTGTAATAAGATAATACGGTAAATTGCTTTAATATTCGTAATAACAAATAAATAAATACACTTATATAATATATATTAAAAATACACTAATTCTTCTTAATCGTTGAACTATTTATTGTAATTAAGGACAACGGATAAAACTGATAGATTAATAATGATCTATAGAAAAAGAGAAAATGGTACATGCTATTAACAATTTTTAAGTTGTAAGAATAATTCGCTGAACATTTTGACAAATATCAAATATTTCAAGTTTAAAAATACATTTTTTTGTACAAAATTATTTTGTTTATAAACTTTTAATAATTATATTATTATATTTTTCCTTAGACTAGTAGAAAACTGAACCGCTAAAATACCTTAGGACGTGCACCTACCTGCATTGTTGTAATTAAAATATAGAAATTAGATAAGAAACTTTAGACACACAGATTAGAATAAATGAAAATTGGCAATGATTTTCCGGTTGAACAGAATAAACTACAACAACTGATAAACAGTTTATCGTGTCGGATCAAAATAAAATTGAATAATTTCTAGTAGTTCATATCAGCTTGTTGTTGGCTTTTTTTTTGTTCTTAATGACGCCTGATATAGTAGTTGAGACTGTTAAAACTACCACCGTGATCGGTTAGGTAGGTTATGTTGGGTTGGTTAGGTGGGGTTGGTTAGGTTTGGTTGGTTAGGTTAGGTAAAATTATGTAAGAGTTTTTAAAGCAAACTCAAAATGTTTTAATTTTTGTCACTTAATGTGGCATTTTATTTGTGTTTGATGATTTTCAACGGTTTTGCTTATTTACAATCAGGAAAAAAAAACTTAACGAGCCGCGTCGCTCTCTCTTTCCGTTGTTTGTCACGGCCGCCATTTTTCTTTTTCTTCAGTAATTCCATCCAAAGACAGATTCAACGACGATTCAGCGCCATAATAATTTGTATATTAATATTATTATTGTTACTACCAGCTCTTGTCGTGAACATGATGAAAAATACACTCCTCGAGTAGCTAACATAATAGCTTGCTAGTGTAGCAGCAAGTAGTAGTACCTAACCTAACCTATCCAGTAGTTGTATATTGTTAAGATTTACTAAGTAAACTATACAGCTGTTGAAAAACAATTAAAAACCGACTTACTATTATTATTATTATTATTATATTAATCAATTGTTATTCATATTTTTTATTATATTTAGGTACAATGTCGTGCGTCGTGCATACTGATATTGTAATGATTTATTATGGTGTCAGAGTAAAACCGGAGGATGAGATTAAACGCAATTTCTTTACACGGCCTCCTCCGCCGTTGGCAGTTCGCCAACGAATTCGATTAAGCCGTCTTGAAAATAACTCGGTGGTCCATTACTGAAACAATAAAGGGTGGTGCTGGTGACGACGGTATATAGTCCGGTCTGACTGTAAGTTGTCACACTATACGGTAGTGTATGTACATACATTGTTATTCGGTTAGGTTGGCACGCACTACTCCGTTTGTCCGCCCTTAAGAGGACCGCACATGATTTTCAACGGTAACAACATGATTGAAACAGATAGTAAAAGTACCTTTCAAAGGGAATCAAAGAAATTGTAAGCCAATTGTAAGAAACTTAGAGGACAAGATTTCCAAAGGGAACCTAACCTAACCTAACCGAACCAAACCTAACCAAACCGAACCTAACCAAACCAAACCTAACCAAACCTAACCAAACCTAACTAAACCTAACCTAACCTAACCAAACCAAACCTAACCATATATGCTTTTTTCATGCAATCAATTGATATATATATATATATATTTTTTTTTTGTATTACTTATTACATCATCGCTTGCTTGTTACACTCAACTCTAAATCTACCTTTTATCGAATAGTTTTGGACAAATCATTATATGGAATAATAATTAATAATTATACAATTTTTTTTTTTTTTTTTTTTTTACTGAGTAATATAGATAAATAATAATCGATTAATCGATTCTCTCGTATTACAACATACTCTTATTGTGTTATTTTGTTTAAAGTCTACAGTTCATTCAAGGTTTAATCGAATCGATTAGACATTTTACGGTTCCTAGCGCGGATTTAATATTCTAATAAACTCTTAAATTTATCAATTTTCGCGCAAACAAATCCGGCATTAGAATTATTATTTTCATCCGATTTTAATATGACGATGATGGTGATGCAATAATTGTATGTAATGACAATAGTAAGACACCTTTAAGCGCCTCACAATATGTATGTACCTATATGTTATTTCACATGCAAATACAACACACATACACACACAGCTGTCATTAAGTACACATTAGCCGTTTAGCTCGGACCGAGAATATAGGTATTAACGTTTTTTCATATTATCCACGTTAGATGTTTAAGTGTTCAATTTAGATTGTACACAATTCGCCTATTTTATAGCGTGTGTACTCGAGAGAACATATTGTAACATTTTGATGTAACCAAAAAAAAAAAATTTCGGTGAAAAGTTGTTAAATTGAGTCATTGTTTGGAATCTAAACATTTAAAATTTAAGGTTTATATTTATTTAATTTAAAAAAATAAATAAATACTTTTTCTGTGTATGAAATGTTAACATTTCTATTCGAAATCATATGCCCAATATTATTGTTATATTAACATGTTTAATATAATTTTATATATATAAATATATACATCTGTGATTCTGTGCTATCAACTTAACTCGTTATTGTTATAAACAGTGATAAACATGTGATAACAGTTATAAATAGAGATAAGGTTTTACATGGCGGAAAATGGTAACTTCAATAGAGATATAATATGTTGGAGGCATTTTTGGTAAAGAGAGACTATTTCAAGTGGAAAAAAAAAAGAGTATATTATATTATTATGTGCCTAATCGAATGCGACGCACACGCCACTAATGACTCGGTAATCGTTCGGTACACTAATAATATATCTAAATTGTTATCACATAATATAATTATTAATGTGTTGTGTAATGCAAGGCAATGTAATATTGGTCGGTCATGTGACGTATAAGTAACCTTTAGCATTGGCCCGGAGCCGAGTTTCGCGCAGTCTTTTGTGTGCTCTTCATTTTTTCAACGACCAAATAAAATAGAAATAAACAGTTTTTGTTCATTTGTTAAAAAAAAAGCGCGCGTTGCCAAGTTCAATGTCATTATGTTACATTGTAATAATAATTTGTTAACCTAACCTGACCGTTTTGTCACCAAACAAAAACAATATGGCGGCCGTCATTGAGACGTCGAGTTGTCATCGATGACTGTCAACGATGAAAAAAAAAACGGTGTTTACAGAAAAACGGATAACCACCATAAGCAATACCTTTTCAAAAGCGATTTTTGGAGATGATGAACGCTTGTAATAAAAATAAATAAATAAATCGAGGACGAGATTTCGTTTCAGGGCACCTGTGGTGATAAGACAGTATAAATGATAACAGTATCTCGAAAAAAATAAACAATAATATTGATAAGGGGTAAAAACTAGTTTTATCATATTATGTAAGAGTACCGACCGCTTAACAACGAGGACTTTTCTATTCTTTTGCGCGGCCTTACTGGTTTTAGTCCTTCTGGTTACTTCACTGTATGATGTTAGTTCATCCTGTTTATACTTTATTACTCTGCTGTATTGACCTGAGCGTTGTTGATAATGCAAAACGCATAAGTGGTTCCCTGGAAAATTCCTTGTCCTCTATCTTTTTCATACTGGGCGTTTATCTCTGATAACACTTTTAAATGTGCTTAAGGTACTGTTTTGCATGAACATGTCCTAATTACTAAACTAATGATTGAACGCATCACAATTTAACGATTAAATTAAGATTGTGCATTTTATACACACAAAAATGGCCGACGTCGACTTCCATTGTTATCACTAGTTAGTAACCTGGTTTATAATATATATATATAAATCTATGTTTATCTCTTATCACTTATCTCTAACTCAAAGTGATAAAGCAAAAATGGCGACTTGAAATTTCTCGTATCCAGCCCAAATCACATCCTATCCGTGTTAATAACATATTACTATGTACTTAAGGGAGACTTCAAGCCCCCTAATTATTTATTGAAGGGTTAGGCGTAGGCGCTTGATTTCAAATTTTGGATTTTTTTCAGGAGACTTTTAATAAATTCTTTAGGCTAAGTTAAAATTAATATTTTATAAATTAAATCAACACATTAAATGGCTATAGGTAACACAATTCGATAACACAGAATCACAAATATACACAATATATATTTTATGTAATATATACAATATATTATGTATTTCATCCTTATCACTAGTTATGTGATATCCTATCACCACCGTGGGGTGATAAGATATCAATAATAACAGAATGATGAAAAACAACTATTTTAAGAAAACTTAGTTTATTTTTAGACTTTTTTTCTTTTGTGTGGTCATACTGGTTTTAGTCCAGCTATTATAATCAACTATTATAGCTATTATAATGACAGATGTTATTATTCATAACATCATAGAGTTTTGTTTAACCGTCGAATAAACCACAATACTTGCCGTGGAGTGGAATAGAATGTATAAACCATGATAATTATTTTATTCATCGCCCCAGCTTGGCAACAATAATAGTCGGCCTGGTATCATAATATAATAATTATTACAATAGTGGTATATTAATTTATTGCTGCAAATCGACGGCAAAGCCTGCTGCGCGGTTTTATATGTCCATTTTTTGTATAATTATTATTATTAGATAAAATATTATCATAATTTACTATAATATACTGTATTCCAGTATAGTTGTATTTTGTAGTGTGCTGTATAATAATATTAAATCGTGTGTGCTAAACACGGTTGAAAAAACTTACTCGGGACTCGAATCGACAATTAATTATCTGTCGAGTAATTCGCGTTATCTCCAACCGTTTAAACTAGCGCATAATAATAATAATGTGTGTTTTATATTATAGGGTAATTAACGTTTGGTGTGTCGCCTTTGGTTTGTTTTTACTTGTTTATTAGACATGACACTTTTATCACTGAAAAAACAAAGAAGATGTTTCTAAACGATTCACATCGGTATAAAAAATGACAAAACTCTTGTTGCACTATTAAATAGTTGTAAAATATAAAAAAAAAAAACAGAAAAGTCAACATCATAAGAACATACATTAAATGAGAAAAATGGTGATTTAACTCAACAAACACTATCAAACCTAAGTATAAATATAAATATCATTAATATGTAATATGGCATTCTACCTTGTAAGTAAAATGGAATTGTTAAACTGTAAAATTTTTTTATTTCTAACCTGTTAAATTTTTTTAAATATATTATCATGTTATGTTTTTGTGAAAAATGCTGCGCCTAGTACCTTTTAATGGGTTGATTTAATTTTAAATAATATTAATTTTTAACTTTAATTTAACCTAAAGAAAGCCTAAGTCTGCTTAACAAAAAAACCAAAATTTGAAATTGGACTAAGTGATAAGAGATAAGCACAAATATATATATATATATATGATAAACTAGATTGTTAACTAGTGATAAGAATAGGAGTCGACGTCCGCCATTTTTGTGTGTGTAAAATATTTTATATAAATATATCTGTGATTCAGTGTTGCCAACCTAACTTTTACTTGTTGTAAACAAATTTTTACGTGATGAGGTTCCGAATTCCCACAAAGATGGCGGAGAATAGTGACTTCAATTCTTATCTCTCTTTTGGCGGCATGTACATTAACACGGTTGAAATATCATACAAGTTATTGCACATTATTCTTGTAGAATAATATACTTTGATGTATGTTTTGATTGGTCGCTCGTTACGCTGACATATTTGTTTTTATCATCGAATATTCGACAGTAATTGTATATTTCAATCGTGTACACTTAGCAATAATATAATATAGACATTATTCCTCGATTTGGGAAACACCGTTATTGTGGGTGGTGGGGGGGGAGGGGAATTCCGAGTCGATACGAATAACATTGACTTTCCTGTGTTATCATTGATAGTACCGTTTGATAAGAGACAAAAATAAAAGTGATAAGAGATAACATATCAACGATTGAAAATATGTTTTTCGGTGAAGCAGTGTGCGTATTATCCTTGTTACTATTATATTATATTTCTATACGGGTAATATCACATCACAATACGGTATAATATAGAGGATTGACTGGCGCAACGGTTCCCTGTTTATATATATATAGTCATACCGCATATTATAGTGGTCGTCGGCGTCGCGTTCTCATTGTTTGTAACCTCTTCCCTTCACCGTGGTCGCCGCCGTCGGTCGATACAAACACCGCTGCTACTTCCTTTTCAATGAATAGGTACATATAATATAATCTAATATATATATATATATATATATACATATTTTTTTCTACTATTATTATTGTAAGACCTAAAGAAACACACACATTGATATCTACACCTACGGTGCGAAATTTATTAGGACATTTTTATCACAACTAAACCGCCTTACTATTCCCGTTTGTTTATTACTTATTCTTATTTATTACATTACACAATAATTATTAAAATAATAATAATTTTAGCATCAAAGTCACACCGCCGTTTTACAATACTTAACATGACTTTAAAAAATACACCTTTATTATCGACATCTCTTATCGTTATCATTGTTATCAGCTGTTATCATTAAACGTTATCATAACAAGTCTGATACGAACAAATTGTTGTAAATGTCAACAAAAAAAAAAACAAGCAAAACTCTTATACCGAGGGTTTGTTTTATTACATATAGCGTAATTCATCGAACAATAATTTGATAGAGTTTAATTGGGTAATAATTATTACAGTCATAGATAAAACTTGTGGGATTTTTGTTACTATAATCAGCTGTTGCTTCATCAATGTGCGTATCACACATTGTTGTAGACAATGTTCCAACTCAATCTGATCCGAGTCCAATAATCCACTGTGTACACAGACCGTTAGTACGTTTAAACGTAAAAAACAACAAGCTCTCGCAAAAATAATTGCAGGATATCACTGCCAATAATAATCGTACAGCATGCGAATAATCGTGATGGTACAAATTAGAATGTTGACGTTTGATTTTATTTATAATTTCACAATTATCCGCACTGAGCTAATTTTATAACACCAACGTTAGCTGTTGGCCTAATGCTAAACATAATATATTATATTATTGGCACTCGCTTGTTGCAAAAAAAAAAAAAAACACTATTTACAAAATAATAACTGATAAGAATTACTGATAACGAGTAGTTGATAACGACGGTCGATGGTGATAACATTACAAATTTCTTTATTTTTGTTAATCTTATCCGAATGGATAATAGTATATAATATTATGGTCGATGAGTACGTCACGGCCTACATAATATTTTTATTAAGTACATTGATGTAGGTAAAAGTAGTAGACCTTGTTTGACCCCACGTGACCGATGTCAACAGTGATAACAATGATAACAATAATGATAATAATAATTATTATTATTTCAATCCGTCAATAAGAATATTCTTGTACAACTTGAGCGATAATAGTAAAACAAAAATGGTTCTCTTTTGTCTTCTCGATCGAACCAACAACGATGACGCACGAGATTGTTATATTATATTATTATGCATTTTTTTTTTAACCGATTTACCGCGTTTAATAAAAATACAATATTTTCTAGTCGAATCTCATCGACACGTCAGTGGATCGAATTGAAAAAAAAAGAAAAAAGTACGCCGTAACATTTTTAAAAAGTTTAGTCAGCAACAATGCATTTAGGGGGTAAAAATGTTACTTGTTTATGTTATCTCTTATCTCTTGTCATATTTTATCAGTTATCAAAATGGTGACATGAAATCACTTGTGTGTAAGTAATAAAACACGTTTGTTAAATCGTTTATTTTCCATATTTTGACTTTATTACGTTGAAAAAATGAGATCACAACATATTATTAGGCGCAACACTCGGTCGGTGACAAACTAGTAGGTATCACTTATATATGTATATATGTCTGATGATGTCATAGATAAAACATACACGGCCTTAGCCCAATAACGGTACAATAATAATAATATGGACTAATGGAATATTATAACATTATAATATTATTAACCTTTTGTCGATTATCAAATTTACAGGTAAACCAGCTCTACTCAGACCACACTACAATTATTATTCTGGCCCTGTGATGTGTCTCTAGAACCGCACCCAACTGCACGTACAAACACAATAGGCGTTGTACACAGAGTTTCACACATCTGTTTAGAAAAAACTAATATAATTCTGATAAAACACAAAAAAAAAAAATCCCGACAACTGAAAAAAATGGAAATCATAATATGTTTCCATTAATTATAATATTACATAAATTCCACTTGTACTTGTTTACTTACTAAATTGTGTTCATATAAGGGGAAACAATTTGATTTTCAAGTAGGTACACCTACTCTTTGTAATTATTTTTTTTTGATATCTATCTATTTGTTTGTAGCAATTTTAAATGTTTCCTGCTTTAATTATAGCAATAATAATATTATAGCGAATTAATTGTAAAAAAAACGATCAATTTATTGTCGAATAACGAGATAACGTTACTAATGGAGGAAAAAAAAATTTGATAGCTATCTATGGTTTCTGTTAGAATAAAATGTATAATTATTATTTATATTATGGCGAGTGGTGAATACTTAAAATGTAGGTAGGTAATAATATTAAAAACAAATTTGGAGAAAAAAATGATTTCAACGAGCATTGGTCACACTAATTTATTTGATATTGAATTTATTTTTTAACAATTAAAAAACAACCTATTATTTTACACGTTTTATTCGAATTATTTATCATATTATTATAATTAACGGCATAGGAGAGGAGAACAATAATTGTTCATAGAGAAGTATTATATTTAAAACTAATATTACTCGCCCAAGCTCAACTATGTTAGCGTTGTATGATAAACCAGTGGCCAAACATTCAATTATTACCGATATATTGTTTATCAAACAAATTATTATCGCTTCAATATAGTTAAAAATAAGTATTCGTTAAATTCGTCTTTTCAAAAGTATTTAAACAGCTCAATGGCCGATATGCGTTTGGTAACGACGACGAGTAATGTCGGTAACCTAACCGCCTGCGGTAACAGCGCGGTTAAAACCACAAACTTGTCAATATACATTTACGCGTTATTATCATCGCGCGTTATTAATTCGCGAGCACTTTATTATAAACGGTCGCGCGTCAGCGGCGGCGGCGGCCGTCAAGCGGGCCCGCCGCGGTTTCTGCCGACGGGCCGCGCCACCGTACGGTCCGCGACGGATATACCGTGACGTCACGGATACGGCGTGTACGCACACACATAACGGTGGGTCCCCACCGGCCGGGCGGACGGGCGGCGCGGGCGGGGGGGGGGCAAAACGAATAAACGCATACGACGACGACGACGCGCGCGCCGCACATTCTCCAGTGTTCAGTTCGCCTTCTGTCCGTTTGCCGGCCACAAGTGTCCCGTGTGTGTGCGCGCTCGCCGTTTGACGCTCTCTTCTCGTCGTCCCACAACAGCCGTCCACACAGCTCGTGCCACCACCCGCCGCCGCCATCCGACGCTCTCTTCGCGGCCTACAGTGTGCCGCCGCCGCCGCCGTAGTAGTGCATTGCGCGCGCGATTGTGTGTGTGTGTGTAATTGATTCTCACAATCTGTCCGGCGGCGTTTAGTTCCGCGTGTGTGTGCAGTGTTCACGTGATTGTTATTGAATTGACAATATTTGGATAATACGAACGATTGACGAGAAAAAAAAAAATTATTTTTTTAGCGTTATAATTTTTTTGGTGAAAAAAAAAAAAAAATTTCGGGTGTTTTTGAAAAAAAATTTTAAAACACTTTGTTTTGTGTCCGCGCGCGCGTGTGTGTGTGTGTGTAATATATGGTGCACCACGTTATATTTTGGATTACCCGTTAAAAGTCATCGTTGGATAACCGTTTGTAGCCGGTAAGTGTGAAAAGAAATTTGTTTCATTTAATTTTCGTCGCGGTAAATTTTTTTTTTTTATTATTTACTTTTCGTAAATAAAACGACAAGCCCGCGACGACGCGACCGACGTCGCGCGTACCGCGTCCCGTTTGTCGCAATGACCGTGTGTGTGTGCGTGCGTGCCGCCGCCGCCGAGGAGAGTGTCGGGCGGATGGGAGGAGGCTACGCGGTTCGGCAACCGCGTGTGGCGAATTTCACCGCGGCGGCCGCGGCCTAGTGAGCGGCCTTGCCTGCGGACTTGTATTATTATTATTGTGAAAACCGGTGGTGGCCGCCGCCGCCGCCGCCGCGATTCCACGTCTTCCGCCGCGCGGCTTGGCCTACATTTTGGCGCGGCGGCCGGCCGTCCGTTTTCCGGCGTCCGCGTCTTCCGTTGGCCGCCGCGGACGCCTTCCCCTACCCACCGTGCCGAATATCGTACGCTTTCACTGCGTTCGTGACGACGCAGAACTGCGGCCGCGAATTTCTATTTTGGTGGGGGGGGGGGTTTCTGTTTTGGGGTTTTTTTGGTTATTTTTTTAAAAAAACTCTGTGTCCGAGTTTTCAAAATAGGTCTTCATAAAAATATCTGCCATAAAAAATGTGTAAAAAAAAAAAATTAATGAAAAATTTAATCTCTTCTTTAAGCTATTTTTAAGATACTCTTCTTTGGGTGTCTTGAGTGTCTCTTAGCGCCTGTAAACACCGGATTTGATAAGCGTCTATTTATTAGTTATTGTTTGTTTGTTTTGGAGCGTGCCAAGGTCGGTTGAATAAACAAAATGTATGGTTTTTTTTTTGTTTATTCGATTGGGGTCAATGTCGTCGCTGATTTTTTTCCGATTCAATCTGTTATTATTGAAAATTATTTATTTTAACGATAAAAAAAAGGCAACATTTTCGGTCAATACGGTCTGCAAAGCAGTGTCTGTGATAATATGACCTTCCCGGGGACTTGTCCTCAATGTTTGTTAAAATACAAAATATTAGTATTACGCATAGCTCACCTTGGAGCAAATACATATAAACGGACTAGGCTTTTCCGGGTTTATTTTTTGCAGTTGGTTTTAGATAGAATTGTCATTAAAAATAAATATATATTAAAGTATATTTTCCATAAGTACATATATGTACTTGAACGATGTGCGGCGGCTGTAGACCGTGTTTCTTTTGTAGACTTTTCTCCAAAAAATCTCTGTTGGCTTTTTTACCATATCTCTCTGTGTCTGTGTGTTTTTTTATCTTTCTCCGTGTGTAATGTGTATATTAACTATTGCCTCGGCCTTGCCGGCAACCTCTACACACGGGCCAAGCTTGTCGTCATCACGCCGTGACCTCCGAGAAATCATAAAAAATATATATATATATTTATAAATGGTATAGATAATAGATTCATTCATTCAGATTTGTTGGGCGCAGCGGATAGCAACACTTATATTATATTAAAAAAAGGGATACCGTTTGTTCCCACGGGCGACGACGGTTAAGGGTTGGTTCCACCCTTCTTTTTTGTTCGGTGTGTTTACACGTTATTATTAGGGCCCCGTCCAAAGTCACAAACGCCGTGGGTTGTTTTTTTTTTTCTGTATTTTTACCTTTGCCCCAAAACCAGACTAATTATTTCTAATATATATATATATGTGTAGATGTGTTTGAATGGTACAGAGAAGGGTCTCTGTACCGTTAAAGTCTCTCGCGTTTCGCACTGAAAGAGTCATTTTTTTAAATTACCATACCATAATATTCAGACGCACGTTGTGCATGTGCATTTAAATATATTAAGATTTTTTGCCAAACAAGTTGCAGTAGACTATACCCAAACTTCTTAATCAGCTGTAGGGGACATGATGGATAGGTTAGGTTAGGTTAGGTTTGGTTAGGTTTGGTTAGGTTTGGTTAGGTTTGGTTAGGTTTGGTTGGTTAGGTATGTCTTATGGCATTCTGAACATTCGCCCGTCACGTTTTGTGTCACAGTGCTGACGTCATTATGGATTATGGAGGAGCGTGGAGAAATTATGGAGGAGTATGTTGGAGTATTGATGAGGATTACGGGGGAGGATCACGGAGGGATTATGGAGGTAAATCGATAGAGATATAGCGGATTAGAGCTACTGGATTGCAGGACATGTCCATGTGTATTGATGTATGAGTGTGGATACTCTTTGACTTTTCATTATGATATATCAATCGTTTATAAAAATTATAATATTTTTTTACTGACTTATGTTTTTTTTTTCTTCCAGAATGATATGCTAAGTGTCCGTCAACGGCTGTTGACATGAGACACGTGGAGTCCAGCGAGAACATAACCATTATGGACGAGATCGACGAGCTGTTGGGCACCCGCAGGAGTTACGGATGGAACTCCGGTTCCAGGCCGTCCATGATAAGCGCCAAGTACCGGCTGAAGGAGGAACGGCGCAAGGTGTTGAAGATCTCCGTCAACAAGATGAAGAAAATCGACGACGCCGAGAGCTCGCTGTGCCGGTCGGTGTTGATCAACAACACGGTCAAGCGGCTGCAGGCCGAGACGCGGGACGACCGGACCACCGGCCGGACGTCGCCCGCCTCGCCGCCGTCGCCCACCTCCTACGGTTACCACACGCCGCAGCAGCAGTCCTGCGGCGGCAGCCTCAACAACAACAGCAACATCAACAACAACAACAACAACAACAACCACCACAACCCACAACTGGTGGACATCACCAACCTGAGGGAGTCGCCCAAGTCCAACGTGGCCGCGGCCAACAAACCCGCCGACTCGGCGCTCGATCCGACGTCCACGACGACCACGTCGTCCACGGGCGTGTCGTATTCGTACGGCGACGACGACGACACCATCACGTCCATCATGATGCAGTTACCGTCCACCGCCAACCCCACCATCACCACCACCGCCACCACCCACGTCACCCCGGCCGCCTCGTCGCAGACGCCAAAACGGAAACGGTCCGTGGACGAGCCGCTGGACGACCTGCTGTCGCAGTTCATCAACAGCGGCAGCGGCGGCGGCCACCGCGAGGACGAGGACGTCAACGTGGTCGACCTGGACCTGCACGAGTACCCGGCCGCCAAGAGACTGAGGACCGACGAGGCGGCGGCCGCGGCCGCAGCGGCGTCCAATACCGACTGTTGGACGCTGATGGACTCGTGTTGCGACGCGCTCGACCTGTACGGCGGCCAGGTGCCGGCCGCGGTCGAGCACCAGGACGTGCTGTTACCGGCCGCCGTGGTCACGGCAGCCGCCGCGGCCGCTGCGGCGGCGGCCGCCAACAACTGCAGCAACAGCCACCACACGTCGTCGGCGTCTGCAGACTGCGGCCAGCCGCCGTCGTGCCAGCTGCAGACCGACGACCACTACGGCACCGCCGGCAGCGGGTCGACGTCGCCCACGAACCTGTCGTGCGGACAGGCGTCCATGTTCAGCGAAATGCAGTCGGCCATGTTCCGCAACCTTATAGCGTCCTTGGAGTCATAGAAAAACCGCGGTCTTTTTGAAAAAACATAGGTTTTTTTTTTTTTTTTGGTTTGTTTTTAATTCACTTAATCTCCTATAACTATTTTCTTGTTTACAATTTTTTTTATTATGTTTACACCACCATATTATACAACAATTATGGTCCACGCGACTACTTAGAAAAAAATAATAATCCTTTTTTTTTTTTTGTTTTTTAAACGTGCAATAAACGACCAACTCGCGCAAAAACCATTGTTTTTTTTTTAAATTTAATTTTGTTCTCTCTGTACGACTATAATTATATATATATATATATATATATACCTACTCATTATATTGTAACATTACGATTTTTTTTTTAATGTTTTTCAACTGAAATATTATGTGTAAATATTACAATAATTTGTACATACATGTATGTTAATTCGTGTAACTGTAGATAATCAAACAAGGGCTGTGTCAAATTCATCCAATCGGTCTCTTTTTTTTTTTATTGTTTTGTTTTTTTTTTTTATATACAAAAACAAAATTAAAAAAAGAGCATTATATAAAAAAATATATATATATATATATATATATTATGTATATTATAATAATTATTAATGTTATTATTATTATTATTATTATTATTATTAAAAACCAACATAGACAATATTAAACAATTATTATTATTATTATTATGAAGTAGAAAATTTAATAAAAAAAAATTATTAAAATCTCCAAAACCGATTGGGTAGGCTAATATTATTAATAGTGTAATAAATAATAGTATATTTTGGTAGTGATAGTACAAACGCAAAAAAAAAATTAACTTAAAAAAAGGAAAATCCTATAAATAGGTCGTTTAGGGGTATATTATGTCGTTTAGGTAAACACCACACCAGCCTTAGGGGAGAAGCCCATAAGGGAGGGGAATAACTTGTCTTGGACGAACCTGTTTTCCTTTTTTTTTTTTTCAAAAAACATACACCCAGTTGTTTTTTTTTTTTACTCTAAGACTATCTATGATTTTTTGCTACCGGTAGATTATTTTTTTTGGTTTTTTTTTTTTTTTAGTGCGATTACATTTTCAAGAACAGTCTTCCGGACTTTTTATTGTTTTTTTTTTTTTTGACATTTCTTAACGGTGTGATATATATTATATATTTAATAGCGGTTTTTTTTTTAGTGATAATATTAAAAAAAAAAAAAAACGAACCAGTATATAAATATTATGTAGTACATAAAAGCGCATACAAAAAAAAAAAATTGTAAACACATTTGTTATCATTCAAAGACAAGCGTACCTCCTTCTACTATACACTTAAGTCGTCCAGGAGTAGTGTTACAACACTGTTTAGTATTTCTTAAAAAATAAATAAATCTACTACCCCCTCCCCTAACCCCCCCTCCCCAATGGAAACTCCACCGCGATATTACTCGAAGTCTTCCTTTATATTATTTAATATTATTATATAATATAATATTCGGTTTTTAAATTAATTAATTTCGTTTTTTTTTTTTTTTGTTTAAACAACGAACGACATTTTTCACACTATTCATCATATAAATAAACGCAAAACGATGTTACCCGGGTGATAAAAAAATTTTAATTAAAAAAAAAAAAAACAAACAATAATTGTAGAAGGATACGTTTATAAATAAATATTATATATAAATTGTAACGATAACGAAGAAGAATGGGGAAAAAAATTTGATATATTTTATTATAATATTGTGTAATTATTATTAAAAACCAAGAAAATATATTATATTGTATTTTTTTTTTTTTTTAGAGCTTTATTATAATATACCGATGAATGTAATGATGATATAATATATATATATATGATATGATAATAATATATATGTGTTTGTGACAAAAACGAAAAACATGTTCGCCAATAGATGTTGTTTTTGATTGAATATTGTTTTTTTTTTTTTTTTATGTATAAAATATCTCGAATGATAATACATATATATAAATATATATAATACATTTTGTTATTCCTTTGAAACGCCTTGTGTTTTTTTTGTTAATTTTCTATCCTTAAACCAATATTAACCCTTCACTGCATATATTGATAATGGTTAATATTGTTATTTTGTTATAGCAACCTAAAAACCGACTACGGTCAAAGTACGGTTTTCTCTTATTTTTTGGTTTTTCCTTAATAAAAAGTTTCGAGGAAATTGTATATGGTATTTTACCATTATTCTAGATCTACCTTTGGTCTAGTTTTCATCCATAAACCACTAAGACTGCACATGAATAAGCAAAAGAAATAAATTCCACCTCTTCTATAGGAAAAAGGGTGAAAGATAATTGTTCAGGTTCTCTACCTTGCATATTCAGAACTAATTGGTTTATTTTGAAATTAATGTGTTTTTCTCCACATTGAAAGGGAAGGGATGAACTTTAGTCTAATAAAGTGCCTTACAGGTAGGATTTCCGGATTCTGAGCTCTATGATATTTGTGATAATGTATATTTAATGTCTACAAGACATTTAAGTAGCTTAAATAGCGTTTGATAATACATTATTCGAGTGAAAGTTAATTGGAATAATTTCTAAACAGTTTGTAAGCGCTTGTTTAAAGCGATTTTTGGTTTTTTTTTTTTTGAAATGGCAACACATGTTTTTAATTACATAAGTTTGTAGTAAAAAAAAATATGTTAGCGTTTGAATTTTCATTTATTTGTTCATTTTTTATGACTTTATAATGATTTGATTTTTTTACTGTATTTTTTAATGTTTTCATAATGTTTTACTACAAAGACTAGTAGTTTTATTACAAATAAACTTGACGTGTTACCGTACTCTGTATCATAATCAGATATAATAAATAGTCTAAGAATCTAAGTAATCTGTACAGATAAGTACCGTTTGTCTATTATTTTATTTCAAAATACTATCATACTTGTGACTATTCCTAGTTGTTAGAATGTTTTGGCCATTTAGACAATGCGAACATAAATATGAATTTTATGTGCTGTCAGCTTTGGAAAACCTAAGAAATATGATAACATTATTAAGAAGAAATGTATGGTATATTTACAAAGTCATAGCTAATGAACAGAGAAATGAAAATGGAAAATTCAAACGCTAACATATTTATATAATTTTTTGTCTACAAATTTATGTAATTAAAAACATGTTGCCATGAAAAAATAAAAAATTGTACAAACTATATTATAATATTCCGAGTTGCTACTTCTATAAGACTGTAATGTAATTAATAATAATAACAATAATACCTAATTAAATATTTAATTACTCTCGACCGTCCAACGGCGTTTAGGAGGCCAACTTTGGGTGATAATAATGTTGTGTGAACAAAATAAAATATATATTATAGTATAATTATATAGTATAATATTTAATAGCAAATTATTGACGATAACGAGAGTTTACTTACCTGAAGATAATTTTTTCGGTTGTGTTCCAAAGTAAAGACATATGTCTAATCTCTTATCTCTTATCTCTCTTACCTTATCAGATAAATCGGCTGTTATTTTCGTTATGATAAAAAAAAAAAAAACAAAAATGTCGATTTTTCCTTGTGTGTGTGTGTGCCAAAGCAAAGACATAAAAATGTCAAAAAAATTAATAATAACGCACGTTTATTGGTTACAAATAATAATTACAATAGATCGGTTATTGCGTTGTGTGTGTGTAAAGTCAGAACAAACATTATAATATATACTAATAATTATTATTACAAACCTAACCGAGTAGTACCTACTACTAATTCAATTGGTCCGACGTTTGGTTTTTTTTTTTTTTACTAATTTGTTAAGTGGGTCGCGCCATGTGTGTGTGTTTTTTTTACTGCGCGTTATAATGGCTTAATGTATACGGCGTGTAATGTCTATAGGTATATGTAAGTTTTGGTTGATTTGTTAAGTACAATAACAGACGCGCAGGTATATGCTAATTATTATACGGAAGTGACCGAGATTGGGCGAAATGCCCCCGCACAAAGGGCCGCTATTTTTAACAATTATAATAGTTTCCACAAAAAAAACAATATTGAAAAAAAAAATTACCATCTGAATGCAGGCTTAAAACGAAATTTATTTTTGTTAAAAATTACAGACTGTGTAAACGACTTACATTCTCCTATGTCCGGTTGCACTAAACTTGTCGTTATCTAATCTGGTAAATGACTTACCTACCATCTTAATAAACTAACTTTTGTTAAACTTAATCTTTTGTTAAATTTACAAACGTTGCTCAATCGTTGTTTTATATTTTGGTTATTACCAGTACACTGGTTACCGAATAACTGGTATCAGCGGTAGGAGTTAATATCATATTATTATCATACAGGGTCTTATCAATGATATACTTTGTTATCAATGATAAAACATTGATAACAAACGTTTAACTATACACACATTTTTACACATCCATAAATGACCCTGTTATTTAATTGTAAAATCTAAAAACACGGTTTGTGCAACGAATAAATTTCAACTCCAGTTAAAATAGTCTTATCTCTGTGTTGTAAATATTTGGTGCAACCCGGCGGCATAAGTATCAAATTGTTTACACAAAGTTAGGGATTCCAAAAATGTATATATAATACCATAATATTGGTTGTACCAAAACGCAGTATGCAATAGGTTTCGACGAAAGACAAGTCTTATAGGTCTTATGTTAATAATTCATCAAATACCATTAAATATTTGTACCTGCCCGTCTGGGCTGCGTTAGACGAATGTCGGAGGCCACCCACACTGTATAATTTATAATAATAGTTACCAGCCGAACGCGCGATTGGTATCGTTTGTACGTCGTTTATTTGAGTTCACAGTCGACACAAAGTATATTATTACAAATATTTAGGTCAGACAATATTATTATGCGTATGTGTGTATTATTAATTATTATATTATTATATTATTTTATTGTTACATCATACGACATGTTGTTATCATTGTAATGTAAACTGTCATGTAGGTAAGTAGGACTATTTTGATAACAGATAAAATATGATAAGAGATAACATAATCTCGATTCACGTTATACTTTCACTTTCAGTTAAAAATAAGTGATAAGAGAAAAGAAAAATGTGACAATATCTGATGACGAAATTTTTATATTAAAAATGTTTTATTTAAGTATAGAATTTTAATTTTCTTCATACCGGTGTAACAATGCATAATTGAAATTCGTTGATGCAAAATAAAAATATGCAAATATGTAAAGGGAGTAAAAACCTGGTTGCGACTCTGAAAAGGCCTAACGGTTAATAACTGTTGTGGTGATAGCTTACACCAGGAATAAAATTATATTTTTTTAATGTATTATTAATTCAGTTTGTTCTAACCCTTATTAGTTATCCGTTAACCTAACCGTAATTGAGGCTATTATAATTTTTTATTATTATTAAAAGCTGTGATTAATTTTTTTATATTCATTACATATTAGGCATAGCTTGAAAGAGGACCTGAAAAGGTATTGATTTTACAATACCTAGGAAATGAAATACATTTACTTAAATATTTCCATGCGTGTGTATTAGTTGGTCTATGCGATAAAACAACTGTAAAAATAGATAAGAGTTAAGTGATAAGAAATTAGAGATAACTGATAAGAGATCCAACAACCAAGTGTTGTAGACTATGTTGTGATCTCATTTTTGGCAATAACGTTAAATAGAAAATAAGCGATTCAACGACAATTATTATTATTTACATTGGTGTTATTATAATTATTACACAAATATTATGCTATTGGGTTGGATACAAAAAAAAATCGTGTCGCCGTTTTGTGAATAGATAAAATGTTATAAGAGATAAGTAATAAGTGATAAGAGATAACATATCCATAATTATGGACGTTTCATTTCTAAAATCTTTTTGAATTTTATACAATCTTACTAATTACACATCACGGTTTAACGTTTAAATTAAGATTTTGTCAGATTTTTCAAACGGTTTTCTTTTCTATACAATTTTCTTTTACGGTAATTTGCGTGCAAACAAATTAGACACGCCGTCGCCACCACTAACACCATCACAGCTGGGAAACGGTAAAAATGTATTGTGATTTTTCAAAGCGGCAACAACACCACGCCTACATTTGTTATAAGTGATTGGTTAACCGTTGCAGTCGGTATTTAGATTGCGGTGACTGTTGTCGCTGTTCACAAATGCTTTTTGTTTTCCTTATTGTTGCTCACTACACAACCGGCTTTATTGTCTGAGGACTTTGTCCAAGAACTGCACACAAATATACTTATTTTTTTTTAATTTCAACCGACCTTGTTTGTCTCGGTCTGTCTCTGTCTCTGAAGAGTTTTATTTTACTTAAAAAAAAACGGTCCCTTATAAGTTATTTTATAAACCAAAGTACAATACTAATTGTACCTTGTTAAAACACAGTCTTACAAAGTAAAAAAATATTGCCATTACTACTTTCAAGTGTTGTAATATTCTCAAAAATAAATACATCTAGAAAAATAGTTTGCCAAAATTTGGAATTCGACCCTTTCTGTGTCTAATAAGCGTCTCAATGGCTTTTTGCTAAGTACTTAAAAGTACTTAAGTAATTTAATAGACCGTTTTGGCTTTTGGTCGCAAGAAGTCCAATGTCATTTTTCAGCAAATTACTAAATCTTAAATTCTAAATGGGGCTAAAATCAGGATTTCTAATGTATACATTTATTTCTTCAATCCAAGTCAAAAAACAAACCTTCCATTACATAAATTGTATATTATACACCAATTATTGCAATGTTTACAGAAAACAATAATTGTATTAAGTAAATCAGATTAAACAAATTCTTAAAATTCGCAATATAAATGTGTTGAATCTGACTTGACGGCCTCCTCGAAAAAGATAATGTATTTCAACTTTCAAGTTTAAAATTCTTAGAAGACAAAATTAAGTTAGGCCAACAAAACCTCTAAGTTTTTACAAGTGTAAGAGTGCTTAAGTACAGTATTTATATAATGTTAATAAAATACAAAAGTCTAAAGGGGGCAATTTTTTTTTGTCATTAAAACGTTTATGGCGACCTTTGGGGTTTAAAACGCCAAGAAAAAAAAAATTCAAGTTAAGTAGCTAAAACTAATAGTTAATAGTTAACGTTTTTCATTTTTTTTTTGTTTTTTTAAGCGCAGAATCTAAAAGTTAGTGCTGACTTTTTTTTGGAGGAAATGTCATATGCTTAGATTCATTTATTAGTTTATTCGTTATTTGGCCTGATGTGTAAATGACTGAAAAATGATTTGAATTTCTAAAAAAAAAAAAAAATACTGTTACACACACGGGTATCACAAGTATATAGGTAAGTATATAATGACTTCCGGGAAGTTGTCCACACGTATTGGGGATCAATTGTGAAAATTATCAGAGCGAATAAAGCGACCTGAACAGAGTAGTTGCACCAATCATTAGCATATTATATAGATTGTTAAGACATATTCTACAGAACGGCAAACACTCAAAGCAATCGCTTAAGTACTCACCAAGTATTATCTAATGAAAAAAAAAAAATTGTCCAAAATTTAGTGTTATCTATTTTCCGCACAAGTATTCGATTCAATAATGGTATTAATTTTTATTTCAAGTGTTGTGACCCCAATATGAATGTGTATTAGATTGGCTTATAGTTTTTTTTTTTTATCAGCGTGGTTAAGTGTTAATAGTGATACACCCCAAATTTACAAGCTTAATAACAAAAACTATTGCAATTATACATTACCTCGTTGGACTCTTGGGCTAACCGAAATACCTACATGCATCAACAAGTATCAACTATATTATATTGTGTTTTGTACTCATTGTGATGGTTGTTGTTACCTACTAAATAGTGTTACAAGTGTGCTAATATTACTACTACTACTACTATTACTACTGTACGAACGAACATTGTGCAACCGTCCATAGTTCTTAACCCTATACTAATCTAAGGTATATTAGCAGAGAACAATAATAATAATTAATTAAACCTACACGGTTGGAGTGCATGTGTGCAAAATCTGCGCATTAACTTCAAAGGTTAAAAAATAGAGCCATAAAGATATGGAAAACAATTACACAATTTTTAATTAGCCACTGTTTTGTCGTTCTATAAATAATTAATTATAGTAAATAAACCACCGATAAAGATGCTTCAGAATTGGTGAAAATTACTAACTGGCAGTGTATATTACTATCAGTTAGGTTTTAAATTTGTTGACAATTCTCGAGGTATTTACAAAAAAAACAATAATAATTATGACAATGATCGGACAACGTTCTTGGAATTCATTTTTTAAAGCAAGTACTCGAGATAACCTTAGTAGGTGTATATTTGAGAAAAACAAAAAATGTTTTTAATGCAAATAGGTAGGATTTCGCAATGTCCTATGTATTATTGTAAAGTATGTTATAGATTAATATTGTGCGGTTAGAGTATTATTGAAAAAAAAAACTCAAACATTGTTGAAGTGGTGTTTTGCCGATAATATGTAATCTAGAAATGGGCTTAAGAAAATTACTATTATTGATTTCAAGTTATTGTGTCTCATAAGTAATAGGTCTTCATCTCACAGTCAGTGTGCTATACACCTTGACTTTGCCAACTACCTAGCAAGAAGACACAAGTAAAATAGATCAGAAGTAAACGTCAAAAATATCAGAAAATATGCAATTCGTTCTGCTGGGTTTCACGCTGCTTGTCGGTAAGTTTGATATGTGTTATTGTTTTTTTTTTTTTTAAATATTATTACACCCGTGTTTGGGCAATCCGAGTGTCTTCCTTTGGCATCAATCCAAGTTCATTATCTCTTCTGTGTGGTTTCAGACGGGCAGGCTTCAATACAGGTGTTTTCCAATATTTTAGAATAGTTTAAAACGTTTTTGACGGCGAGCAATCTTAACAACATTATCAGCAGGTTTCACCAACTATTGCTAAATACAATGTTAGTAGACAATTTATTTAAATTTAACATCCGGTTAAAATAAATATGTTTCACCGTAACATTATTATCGTCAAACTTTATTTGTTAAGTTAACAAAATGTTAGTTGGGTTACCAAAGCGGTTACCTCGATTCCAACGTTCTCATTGGTTATTAAGATATTATATGATAAGTGATTGTATGATTTAATTTGTCAGTTTGTTATTATTTGGCATTTTATTTTACTTTCTTTTAACGTTTCGGTTTATATTAATAATTTATAAATAATGTTTAGAAACACATTGTTTAATGAGTCTATACTTTTCTAAAAATAGTTTGTCATCCAAGGTCTTTCAAATAATTTTTTCTATTTCGAAGGCCTAAAAAAAAGTTGGTAGTGATAAGAATTATTTCCGTTGTTATACTCAAGACAGACAAGACATAATAATATTATCTAAATTACAAAATACAATAAATTCAGATAATTTATGAACCTATAACGCAAGTCTGTGCCATTCCTTTTTACCTAATCTGCCTACATAAAATAACTTTTGCTTACCTAACAAAGGGTTATCGAAGTTGTCTTTTCTATTGTTCTCTAAATACTCAATATGAATAAGTTTCTCGTCAAATGTGTTATTATTATTATATATTACTAGTATACTCAATCAACAAAAATGATAAAACAATTTCTGAACTAAAACAATATAAATATTATACGTAAGTACTACAATTCATTTTAACATGCCGATTAACTTTTTAACAGGCTGATTTCGAGTGATTAATTTAACAATCGTTTTAACAATGTGTTAAGGCTAACAAATCTCGATGAAACCCAATTTTCACTAACTAGTTGTAAAATACAATTAACAATAAGTTAAATTCTTAACAAATGTTGGTAAAACCGGCTGATTATAATATTCTGGTACTAAAGTAGAGCTTGCATCATGTCTAGACAGCTACACAGGCTATACTTTGTACTATGTATTTTATTAGCACAAAAACCGAGCTTTCAAAATCTAAAACGATATTGGCCATTTCTCAAATAGATTATATTTTGAAAATCGTTAAACAAGCGGGAGAGGTGCTAAGTGACTTAAGGCCTGCCTGTGCTTTTTTTTTCATTTTGTGGATTATTAATAACTAATAGGCGAGACGCTCTCAAGGTTATCTAACCGAGGTTACTTGTTATAAAGAAAATAGAATAGTTTTATTCGCGTTAATTTTAAGTATTCCTTTCGGCAGTCGAGATGGTTATAAACACAGATTAAGTGTTTAGGAAACGCGGACCGCAACAGAATTAACCGCCTACCTTCTTATTCCAGTGGCAGTAAAGATTTAACACTTATCGCTGTTTAAGATAGAGCATTCTGAAAAAAAAATTTAAACAAAACTTTAATAACCTCAAGTCAGTGTAATTAGAAAATGAAAGAAGAAAAAATTACCCTCCTGTTATATACAGTGTGGTCGAAGAAATTTTATCAAACATCTGTAATAATATGTTATCACCGCATCAACCATCGTTAACCGACTACTCGTTATCAGTATTTCTTATCAGTTTACGTTATTATTGTAAATAGTGTGTACAATATTTTCAGCACGTTAAGTTGGCCCTACTGCATTAAGAAATCGTTAATTGAAAATCTATTGTTTCACTAAGAAGTGCACACTGCATCTGGTTTTGTTTAATCTAATATGCTAATACCGTCAATTCTTAACACTTTTTTTGTAGCTTTAGTTTGAATAACCAATAAGCAATTTGTGTTTCTATATTAGACCACCTCCTCCAGTCTGCAATCGGTTTCCCTTAGACGGATTTGTGATAATAATATTAATTCATCAGTCGTGTAAGTACAATTATTATGTTGCAGTGGGTTAGCTTCGTCAAACCGACGTGTCAGTTGGACCGTTTACAGGGTGTCCCATTTTAAAATACTAATCCAATCAAAAAGTCGCTTATTAGCGTACAAAGGGGGGCGTAAAAAAAAATTATGGTCCAAAATTCAAAATTACCGACTTACGGTCAAAAACATGTTTTTTTTAATGGAAACCATGTATTTTTTGTCAGCCAAACCATTGATTTTAGAATATACAAAAATTTATATTCTAAAATCAATGGCCAAACAAAGTTTCTTATCAAAACTAACAACTTTTGTAGGAAAATGTTTTTTCGGTAAAACTCATAATTTGTAAATTAAGTATCTTTAGCTATTTTTAGTTTTGTTATTTTATTTTTATGCAACCGTGTCATGTGTGGTAACCATGGTATGTGTTGTCACCGTGGTATGTTTATTGTTTCCTAACCTAACCTAACCTTACCATTACATTATCATTGTATTTATCGTTAAGGTTATCCTTCTTTTCCGTGTATGACAAAGACAAAAACCATGGGTACCACACAAACCGTGATTATCACACATACCAAGGTTACCAAATGCATCAAAAATAAAAGTAACAAAACTAAAAACAGCCAAAGAGACTAAATTTGATTGGATGAGTATTTTTGGAGAAAAATGGATTAAAATAGTATTTTAAAATGGGACACCCTGTGAATGTGTAAGTACCCGCAGATTGTTTTAGTTCGATCCGAATATATATGTATAAATGTATGTATTATATTTTTGTCGGTTTTATGTAATTTTTGAATAACGTCCAATATATTTTATAATATACACTATATGACGTGTAAAAAACCCATTGGAGTCCTTCTACCGCGACGCGTGTATCGGACGGATGGCGTGTAGTGTTAAAAATAGGCGCGATACTTGCCGTATATGTACCGAAGCTGTGTACGATATCGATCTAAAGCCGCTGATATTTTCTCTTGTGCTATAATAATAATTGTTCATTCTCTCTCTCTCTCTCTCTTTCTTAGAGAGTCGGTCTTCTAAACGATTGTCGTATCAAGAGTATAGATACACTGTGCACTATTCATATGCGGCCGTTGACCGTTGCAACTGCACCGGTATTTAACCCTCCACTGCGTGAATTTTTTTATTTTTATGAAAAAATCAGGAACGATTATGATTATAATAAAAATATATATTATGCCATTTGTATGTGTTTACTGCACTCTATTGATTAAAAATATCGTTTTGAAAATCGATAGTTCAGTTATTTTTCCTACATATAGAGACGCAACAAAATTTAACCTAACCTAACCTAACCCAACCTATCCTAACCTAACCCAACCCAACCTAACCTAACCATAATCGCTAAATTATATCAATACAAATAACCTAATGCACATATGCAGTGCAGGTTTTTTTCAACTGCATATACATTACAATATTAAGTCGTTGTATTGGAGAACTGTTGTTATAAAAAAACAGTAATAAATAATCATGATCCCTTTATTTAGGCAAAGGATGGAAAAATACTTTGGTTCTCTTAACCAATACCAGTTAGTAAGTTATTAAAATTATTGTTTTCTGTTGTTAAATTAAACAATATTTGTATAAAATTGTAATATAATAAACACTCTATTAAGCTTTTGTTTGTTTAAAAATAAAAATTATACTATTAGGTATTTACAGTTTACACTATTAAGTCCATTTAAAATTAATATATATATATATATATATATATAAATATATATTTTAACATAATAAATAACAGATAAATACATATTTTAAGATCATAAAATACATTTATATGCTATTCAATAGCAAAAAGGTTCTGAATTTAAAATTAAAAAAGAAAAACAAAGCTGTATTCAAAAAAACCATTATTACC
This sequence comes from Adelges cooleyi, assembly GCF_023614345.1. Classification (NCBI taxonomy): domain Eukaryota; kingdom Metazoa; phylum Arthropoda; class Insecta; order Hemiptera; family Adelgidae; genus Adelges; species Adelges cooleyi. The sequence continues at coordinate 502,235 of NW_026095926.1, read as the reverse complement.
AAAAGACATAGCCATGTAATAAAAAAAAACAGTTATTTTCTCTGCTCTGCGGAAAAAAATTGAATCATGGATATGTTATCACTTATCAAAATGGCGACATGAAATTTCTTGTATCTAGCCAAATAACGTATCAATGTTAGTATAATAATACTATTGTGAATAACAAATGTCGTTAAATCGCTTATTTTTTATTTAACATTATTCCCAAAAATGAGATCACAACATAATATAAAACACTTGGTTGTTGATCTCTTAGAAATTATCTCTAATCTCTTATCACTTAACTCTTATCTATTTTAACAGTTGCTTATTTTTACATCTTTAATATCTGATCACTCATCTCTAATTTATAAACTCTTATCTTTTATCACTTACCTCATACCTCTATTCTCTTATCACTTGTTACGCGAAAATGACTACATTTGTATCCAGCCCAATAGCACTTCCATGTTAATATAATAAACGAATCGAGTTCACTCAAAAAAAGGACCCAACTTGATTTTTATACATTTCACAAAAGGCGGCTTTATCGATTGATTTTATATCCAGAATTGTGGAAATTATTCTCTTCCCGGATTGTTCACTTGGTAGTCGATTAGAATCGAGTCCGAAAATACTTGGTAACCTTTCAAATCTCCCAGGAACGAACAAATGTATTCTCTGTATTTCTGACAAACTATTCCAACTGTAAATTTACTAAATTAATATTTCGTCAGGTCACGTTAGTGCTTACCGTGGATATCTAATTAATACAGGTGTTGTCATTGTCGCAATAGATTAAAAATAATTATGCACGGTTTACACGGTGTTTAGTATACTTGTCGGTCGTGGAAGGGATGGCCGCTTGTCGTTAGTGAACATATGTGTATAACTGATGATGATTAGTGCTGTTTTTACCCGTTTACACGTGTGGTATTAATGCGAGCAAAGAGTACTCTAATGGTTGGTCACGAGCATCGTGTAAACCGGCCATTTATAATAGAATTATTCGGCGAAATCGGCACAGAGTCGAGCTCTGATTAAATTAGTTTTCCAAGAGCTGTTAATCATTGATTTGCGTACTATGCTGGACCCACGATACACCGCCTTAGCCCATTTTTCCTTCTAGCGACCAAATAGATCAGAAATCACACCTGTAAGGTACTTTATTGGGCTTAAAGTTCACCTCTGCCCCCTTGAAAATCGAGGAAAAAACACCCATAACATTTTCAGCGTTCCATAACGTTTTTAAAAATAGTCTAATTAGTTCTGAATTTTTTGAAAGTCTCAACAATAGAAATGTGACCTCCGCACTATGCCCTGTTCCCTTTGTACTGTTTACATGGTTATGTTTTTGGGCTGGACACGCGAAATTGTAATCCTGAGGTGTTACCAATGGGTGGCTTCCTCGAAATCTAATTATTCAAACTATGTGCATATCCTCGACAAAAAAAAAACTTATTGTAAAGAGTTTTGTTAATATAGAGAATAAAAAAAAAAGTAATTTTCGCGAAACAATATTAAAAAATGTTAAGTGATAAGAAATAAGAGATATGAGATAAGTATTATGAGATTAGAGTTAAGTGATAAAAATACAAAGGATAAGAGATAAGACATATTCCTGATTCATTATTTACGAATACCATTATTGTTGTTGTTAAGAAATCGTATGTAAGTACTCTTTATGGTATTGGGAAGTATGTCTTGTCGTTTCTGGCACAACCTATGGACATTAAACAGCCCACTTGTTTTTTTTAAATGTATTTATTAGTTGTAATATATGTATATATATATATTTATAATTTGACTGTTGTTTAAAATCTTGTTTGAAATGAAGTAAAATGATTTACCCGTTTTTTATGTTTTTTTTCTAAGTACATTATTTTAATTTCAAGGTGCTTACGCGTCGACAGAGAACACTTACGAATACATGTTGGACTCATTGAGCGAGATCGACGACGGTGCCGCGGTGGACTACGATAACACAGAGTCGTCGGCAAATTCCGATATGGAAAACGACGTTTTCTTTTGGCTTTACAACAGGTAAGCGAACAAAAAAACAAAGGAAAAATTAGAGAATTGGATAATTTCAAAATACGGTACAGCCAGCGCCATCTGTCCGGCGCGGCAGTAACTGTAGATCTTAACGCGCGTTGTCTTATTGTACAGAGAGAGCGAAGACAATCATTCTGGCCACCGGTTGATTCCGGGAAAACTAGACGTCTTGCGGTCGTCTCAGTACAGAGCCAACCAGACCACGAAAATCATCATACACGGTTGGCTGGGCAACACCGAGGATGCCCAAAGTTTATGTGTCACTTTCAAAAAAGGTGGGCTGAGAATTTTATTTTCCCTAAACTTTTAGGTACACATTTTACTACGCCATAAATTCATGGTAGCATGTAAAATTCATTAATATATCATTATTATGTGCTACCGGCTTTGGAAAACCAAAGAAATATGATAGTTATTATGAAGAAATGTATGGTATCTTTACAAAGCCATAGCTAATAAACGGATAAATGAAAATGAAAAATTCAAACGGTAACGTATTTTTTAAAATTTTTTGTCTACTAATTTATGCAGTTAAAAACATATGTTGCCATTAAAAAAAAAAAAAACCAAACATCCCTCTTATTGGCCTATGAGGATTAGTGATAAAAATTTTCAAAATATTAAAAAATTTAGTAAAATATGTACCTTTTAGTTTAGGAAAAAAAAATTCTCAAAATTTAAATATTTTCAGAGAAAATGAGTGTCTTACGTTAGTTGGATCACCCTGTATATATAAAAGAGAGAGAATTCAAGGTTTTGGTCGTTTGCCAAAATAAAGTTAAAATGGATAAACTAGATTCCAGGCAATTATAACAATATCGTTACAAAATAACACACATTCTTGTGTTTTCTTGCCTAAAGCAATAGCAATTCATAATTGTATACATAGGAATAACCAGGAGAGGGGCCACTTTTAGCCCCTTCCCCCCAAAAAAACACTTAAAATATGAAGGAACAATTTCAACAAATAATTAAAAAGAGAACAACTCGAATACTAATCATTTATTAATTTTATATGACAAAACACAGTGTACAGAAATATCATTATGTCAAACCAAGTAAGTGCAAATATTTTGATAAAAACAAGGTGCGATTAATAATTGTATTAATTATTAATTTTAAAACAAATTTAACACTATTCGCAATCAAACGCTGATAATATTATAAGCAATTTAAAAAACGACATTTTGGTTTAGAAATCAATAACTTGTGATCAGTGTGGAGCACAGATAACAAAAAAAAATATCTAGATAAGAAAAACATAACTTTACCTAACCAGTTGGGTTGATTTTTAAAAAAAACGTGTCCAACTTAAAATATGAGTAGGTGTTTATCTAGCTAACTCTCAGCACTGCTTGGAATAGCCAAAAATTCATCAGAAAAATTGACGAATGACCGAATAACATCAAAGTTTATTTTCAAACGACCGCCAAAAGGCTTGTCTCAATGTTATAATTTCTGCTTAGTTCGTTAAAAATCTTCATTCGCTCTGCAATATATTCTGTGGAGACGCTGCCGGATGACCTTACCGATTTTGTTTTACATCCAAATCCTCGCAAATAAATATCGTCCATATTTTTCGACAGCCATTGTTTTATTTTCTTGTTAATCTTCACATCAGTGCTTCGGTTCGCTGGCCTGCTGCTAATCACATACTCGAGAAAAACTAATTTTAAATCGTCGTTCAATTTTAAATATTTAATACTGTCATTAACATATTTGGCCATCGCACTATTCAAATCACTTATTTGCTTAACAGCCACACCGTGATTGCTCCAAGGAAGCCATAGTCTGTGTGGTTGTTCTTCTATGTCCGTCACAACGGGCAAAGACTAGTCTAGACAAGCTAATTTTAGTTAACGTCAAGTGTTTCCAAACGTGGTTGAACAATATCAGTTTTACTAAATCCGTAAACATGCTTTGCGATTTTGACAAGGTCTCGATCAATTCCTTAACCGAGTCGAATTTTCTTTTTTTGTAAACATTTTTTATTCCAGAGTACATACGTTCCCATTCGGGCATCTCTGCAAAGTCGACCAGCAAATGCTGGACTTGTTCTTTTTGCCTCCAAATACCTTCCATGCGCAAGTGCTGGCCAGAAAAGTATGAACGACAATTAGTGTCGATCATCGTAGTGTACTGTTTGTATCTTTTATCAAATGATTCTTTCAACGTTGCTATTGAGTCAGCTATTCTGGACTGTGCGTTCAAACCGAGTGCTTCCAAACGATTGACAAACTCGGACTTTTGGCAATTCTGCTTATTTTGCATGTCTACAAGTCGCTCGTAAATAGTCTGATGGTCTTTCATGATACCAAGCCGCTTGGATATTATTCGATTGGCGGAGACACATTTCCATTGCGACGAACGCTTCCCAGCAGCAATACGGTGCACTCTATTTAAAACGTTTAATATTTTCACTTACTTTTCTACTAGCTAAAGGCAACGATTGGGGACAATTGAAGTTTGTTGTTGCTATTCAAAAAAGGCCAAGCGCAATATTTAAACTAGGTTGTTGTTTTCGCACTATTTTTTATTGTACCTGCGTGTTTCATTGCAGTTGGCTTGACGTGAGCTGTCATTTCATTTGTAAATATATATATGTGTGTATAGGCTGTATAGTGTCGAAAAGATAGTGGAAATAATAATGAAACACCGTCTAACTAACATACTAAAAATCCCATTCTCACCTCCTCTGCTAAAATGTGTGAGGGGAAGTTAAAACACTACCAAAACATTATAACTCTACTATTATGAATCGTTTTTACAAATATATCTTACTCACTCAAAATACTAAATCAATTTTACATTCATTCTATTGACCTATGCATTGTAGATGTTGTAAAACGCATACGAGGTTCCCTCAGAAATCTGGTTTTTTATCTTTTTTTTTTCATCACAGGCGTTTTATCTCTTAAAAATTCACTTTGAAGGGTACCTTTTTCTGTTTCGCTTGAACATGTTTAGATAAAAAACAAAAATGTTTAAATCGCTGTCAAGTATGCTGTGATAGTCTTGAAAAAGAGTCCTAATTACTAAACCAATAATTACACATTACAGTTTAAGATTTTGCAAAATGTTTGCTTATACTTATTACTCTCATCTTGACACTTTGTGACGTCACACATCTAAACAGATCAGTGGTTGGAAACTATGGTCGGACGTCAGTGTTACCAGTATAAGAGAAATATGAAACCACGATATCACTGTTTAGTGATACTGACCAACATTGGCCAGTTAATTAAATATTAATAATATTTGTTTAAACTAATTAATTTAACAACGAAAATAGGCCAACGAGAATATGTACATAATAAAATAAAACCAGATAGACTTTATAATAATCTTAAGTCAGTGTGACCAAAAATTGAAAAAAAAAAATTTCTGTTATACAGTGTGGTCAAAGAAATTTTATCAACCATTGATTAACCTTCTGTTTGAACGTTTTTTTTTAATATTTTTTCCGCAGAGTACTTTGAGAAACATGATCACAACTTGGTGTGCGTGGACTGGTGCAAGATTTCACATGATATAGCTTACGTGGCCGCAAGGATGAGATGCAGAGCAATCGGAAATTATGTGGCGGAACTCGTTACAATGTTCTCTCAAGAATTGGGGCAGGATCTCGACCTGATACACATAATCGGCTTTAGCATGGGTGCACATATAGCCGGATTCGCCGGCAAACAGCTCGACTCTCAAATAGGACGAATCACCGGTAAACCAATCAATCCCGCGCTTGTTATGCTCGGCCAATGCGGTGGCCATAATTATTAATTGTGGAGCTCAGAAGCCAAACTGATTAACTCCAAAAAATGAAAAGTAAAATTGCTTAGCGCACTCTAGTGGTGAAAAATTCAACTATGGAGTTATTTATCTTGGCCACTGAAAATTATACACTTTTGTAATCCAACCGTGCTGTTATTCGCAATTTGAAAAAAAATTGGAGTTAATCGGTTTGGCGTCTGAGTGCCTCAATTATTAGTCAAACGAAGACATTTACCGTTGTGATAAGGCTTGACGATACAACTTTGAGAACGTTATTGTGATTTGTTGTCCGGACTCGTTCCATGACGTCTTTTGTTATGAGAATTGATTACGGTCACGTCTTAACCCCATCCGGAAATGACAGTTTTCCACCAAAAAAAAAAACTACAATTCAAAATTAGTCCACGAATTGCCTGCCTAATCTAAGAAGTTTGCTCAGTATCTGAGAGTTTAACTCATAATAATTACCCAGACAGTACAAAAAATTCAACAACCTTCAATATATTATTAAACTATTTTCAAAAAAAAAATATTCAAACGATATATTTTGTAGGCAAGAACTTTTGGCTAACAAAATAACTATAAAAATTAAAAAAAAGGTTTTAAGACATTTGACTTTGGTACTGAACTTTAAATTTTTAACTGTTTTCAAGAAGTCTTGTGAATTTTTTACTGGATATGGTAATATCCCCATTTTAAATGTCATTCGCCCGCAAGCTGGTGTTCTTGATGTATTGATTAATTATTTGTATAGGCACACTTAGCAGAGCTAAAACTGCTCAGTTCCTAAGTAATAAATACTAATTTCTGACGCAGGTTTGGATCCAGCTATGCCGTTATTTCCCACCCGCTACCCCGAACATAGACTCAGTAAGCATGACGCCAAGATGGTGGACGTGATTCACACTTCAAACTTGTTGTTGGGCCTAATGGAGCCAATAGGAATAGTTGACTTCTATCCCAACGGTGGTCACACAAGGCAACCCGGCTGCTCTTTCTACGATTATTGTAATTATTATCGCACAGACTTATTTTTTTTTCTTAAGGTTGGGTAAGGTTCTGCATGGAACCTGCATCGAATAAGTTGAAAATTGTATTCACATGGACTTAACCCTGATTCGATACATTTTTCAACAGAAAAAAATATGTATCAACTATAATACTGCCATTAGCAACTGCTTAAGTATCTAAATACCGTTTTCTTACATCTGATTTCAATATAGCTAAAACATCTTTTAAAAACATTTTGAGTAAAACAACACTTTAATGCTTATATTGGACACCGTTATACAGGGTGTCTCAAAAATAATGGTAGGGTTAAGAATGGTGGGGTTTCAAACGGCTGTAGGTTGTGAAGTATTGGACCTACAGCGCTCTGGTAGGGCTTGAATGAAAGAGAAAGTTGTCAAGTTCCGAATGACTGCCACTAGACGTTTCACAGTCGTAACGCCTCACTCTTTCATTCAAGCCCTACCAGACCGCTGTAGGTCCAATACTTCATAACCTACAGCCGTTTGAAACCCCACCATTCTTTTTGAGACACCATTTTACATTATGATTAATGGTATATTTCCTGTGTTATGGCAGTTGACGGTGGCGTCTGTAGTCACTTCAAATCCTACGAGTTCTTCGCTCGGTCCATCCAGTCCCAAGACAATTTCAGTGCCAGGAGATGCGACAGCTGGTCTAATTATGTGGTCAACGAGTGTGAAGGGAATGATCTCGCGGTGATGGGAGAGTACACTAATGCCAGGTAAGAGAAATGATCATCGTGAACTTAACACTAAGGAGAGAACATTTTTGTTAATAATACAACATGCGAATATCAAGTTACAAGGAGCACAATAAAACTAATATCCATTGTATTCCTTAAAATGTCTGGGTAAAAAAAACAATACCGTTAGTGTTCAGAATTGCCATCTATCCTTCAACGTCCCCTGAATCTATTTAGTGCGATTTTTCTTAATTTATACATTTTTGGCAAAATTTGGCTAAGCAATGGGAGTTTTTAGTGAAGTGGTGTGATTGAAAAAGATCTATTATTTAATTGAAATTAATTTTTTTGATGTAGTGTTTCAGGTACTTACTTTTTGACCGTCGATGAAGATTTAATGAGTATATTTTAGTAAAATATACTCATAATACTAATAATGCTCTGTATATTTTACAAAGCAATTATTATTATATTTTATATCAAATAATTTTCTTCAAACTATTCACTTCATTACTCAATTTATGTATATTATGTATTATTGATTTGTCTTTTGAGTTTGTAAATCTTAAAAAATATAAACTGGTAAAAGGTTTTTGTGGTGTAACATATTTTTTTGTACTATTACGGTTATACCCTAGTAATATTACATAAGGTTAGTTTTTCCGAAAAAAATTGAATCATGAATATGTTATCTCTTATCACTTATCTCATATCTATTATCTCTTATCACTTCACTCTTATCTCTATCCTCTTGTCTGTTATCTCTAACTGAAAGTGAAACAATGACAATTTTTTCCATTCGATACTATAAGGATACAGTAATAATACTTATATCTCCAATAGAACATTAGTAATAGAGTTGTATACGAATATTCATGGCACAGACTTCATAAATTCTATAGACCGAGATGGTTTGGGCGTGTCACGAGGAAGCGGTAAGAATGGTAATGGAAACAAACACAGGAGGCGTTTATTTGAAAGTGGTTGGATTACAAGAGTGTAAAATGTTCAGTGGCCAAGATAAATAATTCGATATTTGAATTTTTCACCACTAGAGTGCGCTAAGTACATTGGCAATTGTACTTACATACATTGTTTCAAATAACTTTAACTGCCTGTCCTGAAAAATTTAATTTTATGGACTCAATCAGTTTGGCATCTGAGCGCCTCATTTATTGTTTTCCTCAATACTCTACGATTAATTTCATTTATCGTTTTTATTTGCTCTCAAATTAATTGAAAATAATATTTAAATTATTACAATGTTGGCAATTGTGCTGCAATTGAACTTCATATTTATACAATAAAAAAAAATATTAAATGTTCAGTATGCATTTCAGTTTTATGTTCATGGCGTTCGGATAAATGGTGTAGTAATGCATAAAGGACAGGCAAACAGGCAGACAGGCAGCATACTTTCATTTTTATGTATATAGATAACAATAATCAATAATAGAATCAGTGTCCGGCAGTGAGACCGGACCTTTTATTATCAACATACGGTGGTTCTGCGAATATTTCGTTTACCGTTGTTTTATCTTACCTTATAAATTGTTTTGACATTTTTATAATATCATAGAAATTATTGTTATCGTCGATTTTAAAATATCATCAAAAATACCTAGTGAATAAACAATTCTGAATTCAGTCAGTGCGTTCGCGTTGCCGTAAATCGTTGTCGTTTTTTTTTAAATTTAATATCTTATTTATTTTGTGAACCTTTTTTTTTCTTAACTAGATTATTTCAAGTTAGTTCAAATGAAATTAATGAAAGGTCAAATAACCTATGTAAAAAATACCATACAGACATTGATGGAGAAGATTTAAAAGCCGAGTTGATACATTTGAAAGGACATTTATTGATTAAATTTGGCCCAGAAAAGCAGTCTCCTTTAAAACTTATAAAAATTATTTACGACAACGACTTAAAAACTGTGTACCCAAATGTAGAAATTATTCTAAGAATATTTATTTGTACACCAGCTACAAATTGTTCCGCAGAAAGGTCGTTTTCATATTTAAAACAAATAAAAAATTACCAAAGATCGACAATGAACCAACAAAGAGATTGAATGCATTATCAACGTTAAGTATTGAAAACCAATTAACAACAGAAATGGAATTTGAAGACGTCATAAAGACATTCTCTGAAAATAAAGCCAGACGTAAACAAATGTAGTACTGAATTAATTTGTTAATTTTTTTATTTTTCTTTATTATTAATTATTTCATCATAATACATCAATACTATGAGTAATAGTGTATAAAATAAAAGTATAGTAATAAGTGTTTGCAAAAAGCAAGGCGATTAATTATTATTGGTGACCAAAAATAAAAAGGTCAGTAGTTAAACATTTTGGAAAGGGGCGGCCAAAAAAATTGCCTAGGGGCGGCAAAAAGCTAAATACGCCACTGAGCGGCATGATCATTGTTGGAGGAACTACTGGATAACTACTTGAAAATTATTGTTATTATTACAAGAAAAAACGTTAAATAAGATTTATCCTTATCCTTTGAAGTATCATCGCAAGAGTACTTCAAGATGAAAATTAAATTTTATTTGTTGACGATTCGAATAGAGTGTTTAAATTTTGTAAGTTTATTATGCCATTTGTTGATGATCTAAAGTTATTCTCAAGTTGTACTCAAGCACGTGGTTGGTTATAAATCTGAATTGATTATTACACGTGCTGTGTAATACAAATGGATTCTTATGTTTACAAAAGACCCTTCAAAGTAAATTTGTGAATTTCTAGCAATTAAATTCACCTTTCTACACTTTTGAAGTCAAAATTAATATGTGCTATGGTAGTTTAATCTTACCAAACCTAACCAAACCTAACCTAACCAAACCTAACCTAACCTTACCAAATCTAACCTAACCAAATCTAACCTAACCTAACCTAACAAAACCTAACCAAACATTGGTAGATAGATTATACGTAGGTATTATTATAAATACTAAGCTACAAATTTATCAACTTCGCATTTACATTATCTTTGGTTGTTTTTTTTGTTTTGTTTACTTATTATCATCTTTTTGTCTTAAGACGACATTGTTATAGTTTAATTTTTTTTACACGACAAAGTGAAGTGTTTAGTGTGTGTTATCATAGCATGACCTTTAATGTTACTTTAAATCTCGGTAGGCTAGATCCACGTGTGTTAATCTAGCTTTATTGTGACAATAATTCGAGACTGCCAACTAGCGGTGACGGATAACAGTAGCAACGCTTAGTTTAGTTAGGCAGTCAAGAGTGTCGTCAGTCATCCACGTCTCATTGCTCATTCTACAGTAGGTACCTACGCGAATACTGTTTCAAAGTTATTGACTAATTATTAAAAAAAAATAAACCCATTTGTTTAGTATTTTTTTTGTAATAAAAAATATGTCGTTCTATCTGTATTTATTGATTCTGGTTTCAATGAATGCATCGTCGCAGAGCAGTAAGTTGTTTTTTTGTCATTGTCCGTTTATGTGTCTTAACCCTTCACTGCATGAATTTTTTTTATTTTTATGAAAAAATTAGAAATTATTAATATTATAATAAAAATATATATTATGCCATTTTTATGTGTGTTTACTGCACTCTATCTAACTATATGCTAAAACTATGTATACCTGATTAATCATAATTCCTACCTTCAATTTTCAAACTATTAGATGTAATATAAAACAACATTTGAAAACGAAAACATTCAAAAATAACAAATTTCAACAGTGTATGAACATTATTAAAATGTTATGCGTACAAATCAAATATTGGGGCTTGAACTTTTGGGAGTGCTAATTTTGAGTCTGGGGGTGTTAAAGTCCCCTTAGCACCCTCCTAATTGCGCATATTGTGTAAAGAAGTTTAAATTATAGGTATTAAGTATTTATTTTTATTCTAGTTAATTAATAATTGTTTTACAATTTTGTTCTTTGATTTTTATATTATTGAATGATTTAAATACAAATAATCGAATGGTTTGTATAATTCTCTGTCACTGTATTTTAATATTACCAATACACTCAAAAGATATTATGTTGTTTTATTATAACCTAACCTAACAAATGGAAAACCTATAAACTAAGCTAACCTATTCTGTGATTTTAATAATAATATACTCAATGAAAAACCTAAAACCTATTCTAACCTAACCTAACCTAACCTAAAACCTATTCTGACCTAACCTAACCAAACCTAACCTATTCTGTGATTTTAGTAATAAAAAAAAGTTAAGAGTAATCACACTTCGTTTCATGGATATTTCCTGTGATGGTGTAAAGATAAAAAAATAATGAATTTAACAACAAAAACACTCGTCGCTATAAAAATAAATATTCACTTCAGTTTTATCTGTAAAAAAATTGCGCCAACTAAATCATCATTGTGCAAACAAATGTATTAAACTAAACAAAAAACAACAAGACGTTTAACGATAATTTCTCCTTTAAACCGACAATAGGTCTAAACATAACCATATTATGTTTTGATTTTAGCTGACACTATTGTCCAGAGCGACGGACCACATTATCAGCACAGCGATTTTGTTTTTGAAAACCAACAATGGAGTCGGTATAATGTATCGAAGCATGTATTTTACTGGCTGTACACAAGGTTTTTGGAATTGAAGTTCTACTCCACTATGAAATAACTCAATAATTTTGGCGATAATTTCAGGGAGCAAAGTGGGGGTGTGCTTTTGGATAAAAACGATCCGAATGCAATTGAAAAATCTTCTTTCGACGTGAAAAACCCAATAAAAATACCTGTTCACGGTTGGCATGGAACTACTCACGAAAAGGAAGGCCTCTGTTCTTCGTTGGTCAGATGTAAGTCAAAGAAACGTTACTTAGTGCTAATTACCGTGTGACGAATCAAAGGTCTATCTAGACATATGACTACACCGTCTTTGGGTAGCTAGATATCCGGGATCAAAACTCAAGGAAACGTTTTATCCTATATTTGATTATTAATTAAGTGATGATGAACTCTTAAAAAAATAATGTTATTTTTTAACAAAGAAAAACAATATTTATGTTGTTGTGTAAAAAAAAAGACACGCGGCACGAAAATTGAAAGACTAATGAAGAATTTTTCAACAAATTTTATACAACGTCTTGTGAAAAAATTAAACTTTAAAGTTAATTTTCTAATGGTTACAAAATGTGATCGTGGCCTTTTTTTAAACACAAACATCAGATTCGTTTTAATCATCTGACCTGTTAGGTAATATAGTTTGAACAAAATCTATTTTTTTTCCAACCATTTATTATTATAAAGTGTTAAAATTATAACTATAGGTATTAAGTATTTTATTTTTTATTTCAGTTAGTTTAGGTTAGGTTTTAATAATTTTTTTATAATTTTACTAAGTGATTTTTATATAAGACATGATTTAAATACAAATAATCGAATGGTTCGAATAATTCCCTGTCACTATATTTTAATATTACCAATACACTCAAATGATATCATGTTGTTTTATTTTAACCTTACCTAACAAATGGAAAACCTAAAACCTAACCTAACCTATTCTGTGATTTTAATATTAATATATTCAATGATATACCTAAAACCTATTCTAACCTAACCTAACCTATTCTGTGATATTAATGATAATGTACTTAATGAAAACCCTAAAACCTATTCTAACCTAACCTAACCTATTCTGTAATATTAATAATAATGTACTTAATGAATAACCTAAAACCTATTCTTACCTAACCTAACCTATTCTTTGATTTTAGTAATAAAAAAAAGTTAAGAGTATCCACACTTCATGCAGATACATCAACACATGGATATGTTCTGCAATCTAGTATCTCTAATATCTTATCTCTAATCCACTATCTCTATTAGTTCACCTCCATAATTCCTTAATTATTTTATGATTTTAATAATACAGACTTATGATTTAAATACAAAATAATCGAATGGTTTGAATAATCCTTATCACTATATTTGAATATTACCAATACACTCAAATGGTACCTTATCTTGTGGTTTTATTGTAGCATATTTGGACATAGGACGTTTCAACGTGGTGTGCGTGGACTGGAAACAATACTCGACGGATGTAACTTACGCCACGGCTAAGTTGAAAGCAAAATACATTGGGTACGACATAGCTAAAATGGTATTACGGTTGACGAAAAATTTCAGCGAAGGAGTCGAAGGCGTTCATTTAATAGGACACAGTTTGGGTGCACATATTTGCGGATTTGCTGGCAAAAAGCTAAACAACGGCCTACCGAGGATCACCGGTTGTTAAATAATAATAATAACAGCTGTTGTCTTAATCAAAAGATAGTATAATATTATTATTATGTTCAATTACTTTGCACTTGCTGTAGGTTTGGATCCTGCGAAACCGTTGTACGCCAAAAGTGGTCCCGATGATAGGATATCCGACACTGATGCGGTTCTCGTAGACATTATTCATACGGGCACCAAACGCCTTGGATTATGTCAACCCTTAGGGCAAATTGACTTTTACCCAAACGGCGGTGAAGCACAACCTAATTGCGGCAAGAGTGATAAAAGTATGTTATATTATTTTTGTCATACACGGTGTCTCCAAAAGAATGGTGGGGTTTCAAACGGCTGTGGGTTGTGAATTATTGGACGACTGTGAAACATCTAGTGGCAGTCATTCGAAACTTGACAACCCTCTTATTCATTCAAACCCTACCAGAGCGTCGTAGGTCCAATACTTCACAAACTACAGCCGTCTGAAACCCCACCATTTGTTTTGGGATACCCTGTACTTATCGACAAAGATTTAGTCACTCGATGCTCGAATCTGCACCAGAGGCAATTTAATTACTTTTAAACTGATTGTACAATCCAGCGAGATGGCGATTGAAACATAAGTGCAACTAAACATCAAGAATCTAGAAGATTTATGAGATTTTTGGGTTTAGCGGATTCGTATTAAACGTTTGGTTATTATGTTTTGTCTATAATGTTTTTTTTATTTAATTGCAGAATCTGGATCGTGCAGTCATTGTAAGTCCTATCATTTTTATGCGCATTCCATATGGGCCAAAGAAGATTATCCGTCTCTTGAATGCCCTTCGTGGGAAGACTATAAAAAAGGAAATTGTGAAGGGATGCCCGAAACCTACATGGGCGAATTCGTAAATTCAAAGTAAGCCATTTCAGCGAACGCTATCTAATCCGGTTTATTATAATAATTGATTTGCATGCATTTACTCTGTTTACAGACTCAATGGAACATTTTTCTTGTATGCCTACAAAGAAGACATACCGTGAATGTCATTGTAAAGTTATTTTCTAAACGGAAACGTTCCAACACTTTCGTCGATAAATGTATATACATATATTACTTTAAATACTAAAAAGATTTTACAAACAACTATAGTCCACTATTTTTTTTTTCTTAAATAAAATGTATAAAATATTGAAAAGGTCGTTCATCGTTTTATAATTTTATGTGTACTCTGAGAGAAACCGACGTCCGGATATTATACAACAACTTGAAATTCAGAATTGCAAAAATAGTCTTCTAAATTTTCGCGCCATGCTAAGATATTGTTGATAACAGACAAGTGATAAGAGATTAGAGATAAGTGATAAGATATAGGTGGTAACTGATAATAGATAAGAGAATGAACACAATAAACCGCAAAAACATATCCACGATTAAATGTTATTTTTTTTATTATAAATAATACTTAATTATTCATTATTATCGACATTAACGCGTAGAATAACACTATAAACGACGCTTGTTTTTTACATAATTGGAAGCGATTTAAAAACTAACTAGACGCCCTAAGACACTTGTTTCAAAACAAAGTCTGAATTCGTTGTACAGTGTCATTATTTATAGACATCATAAATTATTATTATAGTGCATTATTTATACGGTAGAAAAAATAAATTGTTAAAAACATTGTACTTAACGACAATAATGTGGTTAAAAATCAATTTTTAGTACATTAGGGTTAATCGTCCGTGTACATGAAAATGTATTGCCATGGTTACCAAATTAACACTGTAATGAAAATATTTTCAAATACCTGTTAACCATTGTTTCACGCACACATAGCAACCTAAAAATTTACCACAGTCAAAGTGTAATAATTTCCCCCTTTTTGTTTGGTTTTTTCCTTAATAAAAAAAAAAAAATTGACCGAGGAAATTTTCAATGTAATATAAATAAATTTAATAATATAAAATGAGTACTTTTCAAATTTTAGACCTAATGAAGTACCTTGCAGGTAGGATTTATGATCAATAGAGTTGCTACACGAATAAATGGGTTTGTAGAAGACATCTTGGGTGGAAAACATAAATAAAAAATTGATAACACATAATTATTGTAAATCATTCCCAAACAATATGCATTAAATCTAAAACTGTACATTTTCAAAACGGTTTCAATTATTCTTTAAACGTTTTAAAGCGTTTTTTAGCTAACATTTAAACATGCTTTTCTTGGATAAAAAAAAAAGTGAATATTTTACTTTATTAATACTAATACCATTACCTACTCGCGAATAGTGACTTTCATATTATGTTTGATAGGTAATGGAAATATTTTACAACCATACTTTGGCACTGGAAAATAACAAACAGATTATTTATTAATTATTAATAAATAAACACTATTATTGCATTGTCGCTGTGTAATTTGTACCTGTTTTTTTTTAAGACTATTTTTTTCAAAATTGTCGACAATGCAAGTGTTGTTATCTATTCAAGGCTAACATTTTCGAATTTTACAAGTAACCTCGACTCCTGCACCCGATGAATTATAATGAAAATGATTATCATTATTTTTAATAAGAAAAAAACACTATTAACATTGCTGTCGGCTAATTATCAGTGACGATTTTTGTGATAACTGATAACTGATAACAGAAATATGATAACTCAGCCTTTTTAGTTTTTTCTTTCCTATGTCTTACATTAACTGCACGGCTATTGAGCACTGTTTTTGACTTGACACCTAATCGGCGTTGGAAATAATTTTAAATATCTAATTCTCATTCGAATCTAACAGTGTAATCGCTGTCGACATTAACTCAATATTATAAAACATTCTCTCTACTCGCGTATTATGTGAATAATAATTAGTCGAGTGTGGCTTGCAGTAATAAAATGACTTATCCAAATAGTTTCAAAACACTTGCTCCGTTTAAGTTTAGTCCCAAAGACGAATTGCGTTTTTCCGTCAGAAAAGGATATGAAGTACATTTTTTCAAAGCTTTGAGCAAACTCGACAGTGACACAATCGACGATGTAATCAACGAGGTACGTTCTTCTTGGATGGTAAAATGATTTTTCAAGTAGTTTTTTTACGAACAAAACACAAATTGTTTACGTTGCAGACGTACACGGACGATAAACAAGTCGTGACCATTTTAATAGAAGCCGCTCTTTACGGACAAATAAAAATCATAAACTATATTTTGTCAAAGTTCAAAGTGAATTTGGACGCCGAAGGTAAAGTAAATCATTTTGGTTCCATGGTCGAAGGAGCGACGGCGCTCTGGTGCGCAGCCGGTTAGTATAGAATATTAAACGAAGAATATAATATGCTCGTTTTTGTCGTTTGCGTATCAGTCGTGTTAAGACAGAGTGTAAATTGTCTGTAGGTTACGGACACATGGAGGTAGTCAAGACTCTTCTCGCCAACGGCGCAAACGTAGATTATTGTACAAAGTCAAAATCCACTCCGTTAAGAGCCGCTTGCTATTTAGGCAGAATAGACATTGTCAGCTACTTGGTTCAAAACGGAGCAAACGTCAACACTACGAATATTTTCAACAGCACCTGTCTAATGATTGCATCATACCGAGGCGAGTAAACAATCTATTATCATCTCTTAACAAGATAAGGAATACAATTAATTAATCATTTTCTTATACAAGACATCGTTATATTTTCATGGCTGAGGCGGTCTAGCGTGTGTACTAATTAATTATTCCGATAAACGGTCGTGTGTGTGTGTTTTTTTTTTAGGACACAAAGATGTGGTAAAATATTTGTTAGAAAATGAAGCCGACGTTAATAAACAAACCAATTGCGGCGCCACGGCTATGCATTTCGCTGCCCAAGCGGATCATGTGAAAATTGTCGAATTACTTTTGGCGCACAACGCTAAACATTTAAAAAACGAACACTGTAAGTACGAAAAATTCTGAAAAATAGTCGTAAAAAACGATTACGTTATAATTTTATGAATCTAATAAGTTTACATGTGTATATGTTGAAGCTCTCACTCCGATTTTGGTGGCGGCCGAACGGACTCATATTGTTCTCGTGTACTATCTTCTGGACGCGTTGAGCTTGAGCCGGGAAGAGAAAATCGAAGCCGAAGAACTACTGGGCGCTTCGTTCTTGAACGACAAAGACAATTACGACAACCATTTGGGATACACCATTCTGTTACACTCGATGGAAATGAGGTAATCAATTTGCAAAAAAAAAAAAATACTACTTATAATAATAATAACAATAATAATATTCAACCAATTAAGGTATAACGCCGAGCCGATTGTTCCCAAACGAGTTTACAAATGCGTCGAAGCTTACGGCAATCGTATCGAATGTCAAACCGTTGAAGACTTGATGAGTATAAAAGAAGATTCAGAACCTTTACATTACGAATCGTTAATTATAAGGTAACACATTCGAACGACTCGGCCGAACCAGAAATACATTTACCGGTTTTTAATGTCAATTTAATATAATATTTTTTTTCACTTTTTACTTTTAAGAGAGCGAATATTAGGGGAAAAAAATCCAGACTTACTGCAGTCGATCATATACCGCGGTGCTGTTTATGCCGACGCGTTTAACTTCACGCCTTGTATTAGACTATGGTTACACGCCATGAGAATAGCTCAAGACAATCAAACTAGCACTCATAAAGACTTACTTCGTTTTGCACAGGTACGCCGTAACAATAAAATATATATATATATATATATGTATATAAATAACGCGTGTTGGCCATCGACGACTTCGGTATCAGAAAATATGACATAATCGTACAACGGCTATTATTGTCTTAGGTATTCTGTCAAATGATCAAAGCCAAGTCTCCCATAGAAATGTCGGATCTCAAAAAAGTATTAGGGGCTACTACCGAAGAACTGAAACGCAATCAGAAAAAATTGTCCAGCAAGTCGCCCGAAGAAGACAACGGAACCGCGACCGAGGTACTGCTTACTTACAAAATATCGAGCAAAGTCAAATTTGTTTTAATTTAAATACAATTGTCTTTATCTCGGCGGTTATAGACGGAGTACTACGCCAATATACTGTCGACGCTCGGACTGATAAACGTCACCAGCTTTGTGTTGGCGCAAAACGTCGGCGTGGAAGATCCGCTAAAAGGAGAAGTGCTGAAAATCATCGTGGAAATAAACAAATTAAAAGTGAAAACCACCAAAGGCGAGACGCTGCTTCATTTGTGTCTCAATTACGATACGAACGTGGACAATTTATTTACAAACGGAATCTGTTGGTAATAAAATAGGGCGGTCGACATTATCGTCGTCGTTGACGAAACGTATTATGCAAAACCAACCCAAAGCCTTTGCACTAAACACCTGATTTTTGGTTACAGTTTTCCCAATTATCCCACAATGAAGTTGTTGATTTATTGTGGCGCCGACGTCAACGCGATCGATAACAACCGAAACACGCCGCTTCATTATATCGACAAATTCATATCGGATTTGTACGATCATTTATCAAAATTAATCATAATTATTATATTTTCTAATCCGATCGATAATGTGTATTTAATTATTGTTGTAATTGGCGTTCCATTTCAGCCCTCATATACCGCACACCAACAATTGTTTGGACACCAAGAGAATGGTGATGGAATTGCTCGATTCGGATGCGCACACGGACTTTGTCAACAACAGAGGAGTGTGTCCACATACGGGATTTCTCAGCAGTAAGATAATATTCTCGGTTGATGGACTTACATAAAAATAGCGTGTACGTACATCGCATTGACGATGTTGCCCGTTGTTGTTTCAGCCGTGTTCAATTTGACCAACAATAATCCGATGAGTTTGAAATGTCTGGCGGCCAGATGCGTTCGACGGAATATCGCCAAAGTAAATTATCACAATCAGTTGCCGTCCGAATTGGAAGAATTCACCAATTTACACGGAGTGGACGATCAAGAAGTCTAATGACGGCTATTCTTGTTTATTATTATTAGTTTTTTTTTTTCGAAAACCCGTACTTTGGTTTTTTCTTCTAAATTTGAGTTATGCGTTTTTGTGTTAGTGACAGACTTGAAAACAAAGTAGAAAAGCGTTATTTATTTGTTTGTACAAATCTCCAGGTTTGTAATGTATATACTATATAATATGTAATCGTGTGAATTTAATATTATAGCGAATAATATTATTTCACAATACAATATTTATAATTATTTCAATTTCTTTTGCCGACTGTAAACGTATTCGACTCACATCTATCTAATAGTGTTATACTCTAGTCAAAATTGGGTTCTATTTGTGTGTGGGGTTATTGTGAGATTTGCAACACGGTTCACAATTCAATACTGGACATATGATATTTTAGGTTATTATGATTAGAAATATAGTTTAATTAAATGAATAGAATTTATTTCAAACTTGCGTTGTCTTTTCGTAAATATCGATATACACCAGTAACGAGTTGATACGATAGCAACGATGCAATTGGTTTTTTAGAATGTTCAAAACTTCAGTGTAAGCACTGGTGGTGTGTGTCTAAATTGTATCGTTTGAATTTCATATTTTACTTATAAAAAATATAGTTAAAGTTGTAATATTTAAATACAATAACGATAATTGATTTGTAAAATAAAACTATATTATTATAATTTAACGGTTATGTGTATAAAAAAAAAAAAATACAATAAAATTCGAGCAAGCTTGTTTTATTCGGCGTTATAGTACAATAATAATATTATAATAATATAAAATATATAAAAAAATAAAATTGTATTTATTATAAAAATAATATATATATATAAAAATATAAATAAATTTAATGTACCCGTTATTTAATTTAAAAAAATACATACAACTAACATTATGTATATCAAATACATAGGAGAATATCTAAATAAATTTAAGGACGTTATCGTTTTCACAGCAAGGGCGCTGCTTTAACACTAAAAATATTTAGAAATTCCCTCAGCCGTGCAACTTAAACAATTACGGGGGTGCTGAGTACACCAAAGCCCCCCCCCCCAAAATGGCTTCTATTTTTCTATGCTACCGTTTTTTGTTATTTTAAAACAAAAACATATTTATTGCAGGAAAATTATCGTTGATTGAAAAATAAAAAAATTTGAACATGGTAAAACTACTACCACTGGCCTTCAACGATCGTATGTACGTTCAATATATTATGTTTAGTCGGTATAGCCGTCGCGGAAAGCGATTAACAGTTTCCAATCGGCCAAGAGAGTTCGGATGCGCTCGTCAACAGCTTATGTCGTGCACGTTTCGTTTGTGCGTCCTCAACGTGGATTTGTGAGAAAATCGGACGTCGCACGCGTTACACGGGAACGGCTTGATCGCCGCGTGAACGGTCAGGTGAGCCGTCAACGCCGGCTTGGTGCAATAGGCTTTCGAACACACGGTGCATTTGTACGGTCTCACGCCCGTGTGGGTTCTGGTGTGCGACACGAGCGGACTGGGCTGATGAAATGATTTATTACAATATTTACACTGGTACGGTCTGATGTTGCAGTGGATTCTCGAATGGGTCACCATTGTCTCTTTCGTGACAAACGTTTTCTGACAGACGTCGCATTCGTAGCGCCTCTCGTTGGTGTGCCTGCGCTTGTGCGTGGCCATGTGATTTTTTTGCGTAAAACGCTTCGGGCACAGCGGACACTTGAACGGCCGCTCGTTGGTGTGCGTTCTCCTGTGAGTGATCAGATACTGTTTCACGGCAAACGCCTTGTCGCACAGGTCGCACTTGAACGGCCGTATATTGGTGTGCGATATCCGTTTGTGTATGGTCAGATGACCGGACTGAGCGAACTTCCTGTCGCACTGGTCGCACTGGTGCGATCTTATTCCGTAGTGCATTTTCATGTGCACTCGGTAATTGTGTCCGTGATAGAATATCTTGCCGCACACGGAGCAAACAAACGATTTCCTCAGGTCTTGTTTGTCGACCTGTATTTGACTTTCGAAAATGCAGCCGTTCAAAACGTCTTTTTCGATCTTTATCTCGATAGTCGTCATTTCTTTTGGCAACATTACACTGTGTAAAAAAAACACAATACAATTTTAATTAGATAATATTTCAGTTCAGAAACGCATTCTTATTTTCTGGTTTTTTAATGCGTTCAATAATAAATAAATACCTCGCGGATGTGTATCTTGTGATGTTGTATTCTTCATCGACGTGTTCTTGTTTTATACGTATATTTAACGAACCGTCAATCAGTTTTGATAGTTTGTTTGATTCGCCAGACAAACTACGAGTCCTATAAAAAATCGACAAAATCTAATGTATTCCAATTATTTAAAACAATAGCTAAAATATAACGTTTATCGGTTAAACATACCGTATTGCAAAATTTATAATTGTCACTATTACTCTCTTTGTGTTTTATTTACTAAAAAAAAACGCTCTTTTTAGCGAGTCCCTCAGAGAAGACAGTTAATACGTTTTACTAGCTCTACTTTGGAGCAAAAGGCAAATGAAAAAAATTATTTGGAAAACTATTTGGGGTTCGAGACAACGTCTTAATGGAGAGAACGTTCAAACTGTTTTACGTTCAATGTATGTTTTCATTTATTTATCTCCTAACCTGACCGATCAAAGGGTAACAAGTATTAACTATAGTCATAAGTGGTATAACTAATATATTTTAAGTACCCGGGTGTATAACGCTAGGAGTATTACCTGTTAAAATAGTTTCACTCCAAACCCCGTTAATTAATATAGTATAAAGGCTATGGAAATAATTTTAAGCTGTACGATAAGAATATAACACAATATTATATTAAATTTGATTTTTTGACGATAAAAAGTTAAAATTATTAATTAGTCTCGACTAAACGTTTGATATAAAAATTACATAAATACATACTTTGATTTGACAGTTGACCAAAATTGATCGAATTTGGAACTTTTCGGAATGAGTGCATCACATTTGACCAGCAATAATCTCAACTCTCGGCGAGCCATCTTTGAGGGGAAAAAAAGGGTAACTGAAATGATAAAATTAATCAAAATAAATAAACCGTAGTCTGTAAAATAAATAACGATTAACGGTAAAAGTAAATAAGTGTAAATAAATTCAACGAGTTACTGTTAAAACTATACTTACTATGTACTCGGGTGTAAAGTAAGTATTAACAAAACTACTTACTTTTTTTTTACTGCAACAGGTGTCTTGAAAGATAAATGAATGGAAACAAAAGGGCACTACAGCACCTGCCACAGAATATTCACAGATGCTCTTTTGCACTGTGTTCGATTGGATAAGAGAATAACAGAAAAACAAATTGTACAGTAAAAATAAAAAAAAAACTATGATTAAAATGTTAAAATTGTTTTTATTTTTTTCCAAAACATTTTGTAGTTTGTACCTACACCTACTGACTGACAATTATTATTATTGTGTATTTTCCTACGGTTTTGGTCTTTGAACTCACACTCACGTTTTGATGAAATCCTTACAAGATAACAGCTCACATTACACAACAATGTAAATAACGCATTGAAAACCGGTGATTAAGTATTAGTGTTCTAAACCGTTCATAGATGTCGCGCAACGTTAACACTGTGTTTAGGGTATACCTGCCTTTATTTTATACATTATCCACCTTTGGATAAGTGTAACTTTTGGGAAAATCTATTTTTTCAAATACATTTAGCATCATTTAATCCTTGTAAGTTTTTGATAATTCGCGGGTGCGCGTGAAAAAGGGGTTAAGTCAACCGCTATGAACTTTTCAGGAAAATTGAAAATAATTAGGTTTAGAAGCATATTATGTGAGATCGGGTATTAGAATAAAATAAATATTTTTTAAACGGGACAATAAAACAACTTGTTACGCACTTTCCAGTATAAATAATTAGAATTTATAAAAACGTATGACAAAAAAGCTGTTATAAGTTTGAAAAAAAAAATCGACTTAAATCTTATCGAGTTGAATTCACTCATTTTTAAAATTTTTTTTTTTAAAGGGTTAAGTCATTTTAATAATAATAATATTATTTTATTTTTTTAATATTATGACATCCTAATACGTTAGTTTAACACTAACAATTATTGTAACAAAATAAAAAAACTTAACAAGCAAAATAAGAACTTTTTATTTTAGGCGAGTTTTATTTGTTTATTTTTGTCATTTTTAGCTTTCCTAGATATTTTACTATAGAGACTGTAGCTTTTGTGACACTACACATGTGATAAATTAAAAAAAAAAAAAAAAATACAAGACCCAATTTTCATGGTTTTCAAACTGAAATATCTATTAAATGTATGTCTTACGTTATAACTGTTATCTTAAACAGTATAATAGTATTAACAATAATAATATTATGTTAAATATCTTAAAACTATTTTTTTTTTTTTTTGATACATTATTTGCTTTAGGATTTTCTCTAATTGGCATATTTCTACAAAGTACTTGGGTCGACGATTTCGGGAAGAAGAGCATCATGGTAAAATAAAAATAAATTGTGTCGCCATTTTATTTTTCCAAAACAAATCGTCTCGCTCAATACGTTCAATATGCATGTCTTTTGGCGTCCATACTACAAAATCACAAAAATCCTTTTTCGAAATATGAAGCTGTCCTCCTTGTATCTGGTAATAATAACCGTGTGTTTTGTTGTGATAAGGATTATGAGAAATTTCGCAATATTTAAGGTAAAACGATTTTTTATTTTTTACCGCAAATTCAATTCCAAGAGTTCGGATAGACATAGGACGTTTGACTTCAACTATGCCATTTGGATCTATTAAGCCATCAGGGGGTTGCAGCTAAAAATCCTATATCGGAATCAACAAATAGACCACAACATGGTGAAACTTTCAAACGGTTTTTACGAGCTTCGAACCAATTACTGTTTTCAGCCTGGCCAACAGTCGTAATGCTCTAAGACTTTTATTTCTTCTTCTGTGATTTGTATAGATTACAAAATAAAACTAAAATCATTGTAATAGATGCCCACAAAAAGATTTTAGTTTAACAATTACGATTACTTATTTTAGCTTCGATGCAAAGCGAGAAGGTATTGGTTTTACTCTGATGTGGGCTTTTTTTTTCGCTGTATACACTGTAACTTTTTTAATACTAGACCAATTCCTTCGAACAGCAACTCTATAAATCACAAATTTTGTCTAGTTTGTACTTTGGGGGGGTAAAAGTTGAAAAAATTTAAGTCTTCACAGACGAAAGTTGAAAAAACAAAAAAAAAACCGTACGAGTTTTTAAGTTAGAACTTTTACTGGCTATAGTATCAAGAAAAAGAGTCGGATCGAGTTGAAATGTTTAAAAAATATTTATTTGGTAAGCCCGCGCACGTCAGTTTTGTCAAATTCAAAATATACCCATTTCCCGCCCCCCTAGGGGGGGTACAAGTTTTTTTGTTTTTCGGGGTTTTTAGCCGTAATTTTAAAACTTTTGGGTTGAAAATTTGCCAGTAGTTGGAACTCATATGTACCCATAACATATTAAACGGGAAAAAAATTCGGCACTACAGTTTTTTTTTAATTGCCGGGAAACTGTGTTTTCGCAGATTATGTATATTTCAACAAAAACACCTAAAATCTTTAAAAAAAATTGATCAAATCATTAAAACAATTTTATTTATATCTATGCAGAATGATACTATTAGGTTTTGTGCTCAAGTACCACTCTTGACTTAAAGTTTACACAAAGTTCTTTTTTTTTTTTTTTTTTTTTAACTAAAAACCCAGTGTACCAGATGTGAGAAACGAACAGACACTAAAAACTATCAGTTGGTAACGTCTATCCGTGTTAGATTAGGTTAGGGTCCAATGATCGGTATCATAATATTGTGTTTATTACATGATATCATAGGCGACTAAATCGTGTAACTGATTATAGTAGACACTCGATTTATTGGGAAAAAAACCTATCCGTGTACTTATTAAGACATTTAATGATTCTGATACGACAAAACCACTGTCGTTATCTCGTTATTTTATAGCCTGCGTTATATAACCTTACCGAAGGTTAACTATGAGTATTTAATGTCCAACTACCTGCAAATAATGAAGAGGACTGTTGTTTTTTGGATTCAGATTAAGTGTTGGTTTTTATGCAGTATACCGCCTCAAAATGTTTTTTTTATTACACAATTTTTTTAAAGGAAAACTTATGTTTTGTATATTGTTATACTGTTATTCATTTAAAGAGATTCACGCTTGATTGTTTAAATTGTCTAATATTAGATAATCTGCTTCGTGCTAATTTTATTTTTTTAGTTTATCAACTTGTAGCTCTAATTTTGTAAAAAATATTTCATTATTTTATTACTATGTACCATTACTATTAAGATAAATTTTAATAATAATTAAGTCATAAATGATAATACTTTATTTTGTGACTAGATCAGATCTCGTGAACATTTAATATCATGATACTGCTCCTATGCTATTATTAAAAAAACACAATTTTTAAAATCTCCATAATAGGTTATTGTTAAATAACAGGCAACAGCCGACCGCTAGTGGCTATACATGTTAGTAATATTTAACTAATAAGTAATAAATGTAGGTAAAATTTATTGTTTTCTCCATCACAGTACCAGTATACGATTTATTTTAATTTAAATGTAAGAAAATCGATTTTTCTTTAGAAAATAACAAGAAATTAATATACAGGATGAGGCAGTAAAACGGCGATTTTCTAATGTATTTAAATGGTAAAAACCCGTTTCACTATCCCACCCTTTACATTTTAAGGATCTATGAAAAGGTTTTTTTAGTTGCATTTTATTTTGTACATTGTCAATCTAGTAAAATAGAAGTATAATATAGCTTTGAAATAATATAATCTGTGAAGTATAAATAGTTTGTTTGAGATTGCTTTAATGGAAGTATATAATACATAAATATTAATTTTATTGAGAATAAGCGATTATAATTTAAACTATGGAGTACAAACGATTGAAACATGAATCGTCGACCATTCCAACAAAATATAACAAGACATTGTATATGTGTTATTTGGTCCACTAAGTTTTTGCAAAAAAAAAAAAAAACCAGTACAGTGGGGTCGGGGCATAGTGGGGACGGAGCATAGTTGGGTCGGGGCATATTGGGAACGGGGAGGTCACAGGTTTACAGGAATTTTTAAATCTGAAAGTGATAAAATCACTTTCGAAAAAACGCTTCGATGCAAATCGGTAGTTAGTATTTTCAAGCCAGTACAGTCCAAACCAAGCACAGTATAAACCAGCAAAGTTAGAAAGTTTTAAATGAAGATTCTGTATTTACAAATGAGCATCAAAGCGTTTATTTGAAAGCGATTTTATTCAATTTTATCACTTTTATTTATAATAATTCTTGTAGACCTGTGACCACTCCGTTTCCTCATTGCTTTGATTACATTATGCCAATACTCTACTGTACTAGTCCTCTCGGATAAAATCGCTTTTAAATAAACGCTTTGATGCTCATTTGTAAATACAGAATCTTCATTTAAAACTTTCTAACTTTGCTGGTTTATACTGTGCTTGGTTTGGACTGTACTGGCTTGAAAATACTAACTACCGATTTGCATCGAAGCGTTTTTTCGAAAGTGATTTTATCACTTTCAGATTTAAAAATTCCTGTAAACCTGTGACCTCCCCGTTCCCAATATGCCCCGACCCAACTATGCTCCGTCCCCACTATGCCCCGACCCCACTGTACTGGTTTTTTTTTTTGTGGGCAAATTGTGTAGGTAATGAAAAAGTGCTTTTTTTTACATGCATAGTCTTTTTTCCAGTATCAAATTTTACACAGATGGCACTGTAAAAGATAAAAATAAAAGTTTTTCAAAATGCCAAAAATAAATTAACAGCGATGCGAATAAACTCACAAAGTTTTCGACTGTCGCAAAATGAAAAAAATTTAACTGCCTATAAAATCGAATTTTTTAAACTAAAATCTTGAATTTTTCACCAACTACAGAAAAAATGTGGACTATTTCGGATATTTATAGATGTTTGATTTAAAATACCAGTGGTTTTTTATTTTAAAGTTTGATTATAGTGTCTAAAATTTAACTAGGTTTTTAGAGACTTACGATAAAATTTCGACCGAGTTCGGACTGAACAATAACGAAGGAGTGTCTATGTTCCGTGTAAAATCTTCATCTAATGCATTTTCATTTTTAGCCCTAATGAGTGATTAAAAACTACAATAATGTTTTTTACACATTTAGATTTTGTTATATACTATAATCTATGTATATATATCCACTTACTTCTTATTAGTAAACCATTTAATCAAGCCTTCGTTTAACCTAGCCTTTTTTCGTTTTACATTAACGCGCAGACGACTTTTATTTCCCGTTCTGTAATTTTTTAATTTTTCCGACATTATTGAAATAAATTACAATTACTTATTACCTACACTGAGAGTCGAGAGAGAACAACCACGAATGGGAACTGGGACTGAAATTATAATAGTATTTTATCATACAAAATATTCAACTTCTCAGGATAGTGAATAAACACTAGATTATTACCTATACTGATAGTGTGACCAGACGTCCCGATTTTGGCGGGACAGTAGCGATATTCAAGCAGGTGTCCCGCTAAATATGGTGATCAACTATTCAAACAATAGTTATTTTTTTCTTATTTTCACTTATGGTGTGTATATTTTGTGTTCCATCAGATCACATCAGTTCATTTTGTACAGTTTCTATAATCTATACTGTGATATCACTTATTATCATAGAGACCTAGACATTGGTTTTTATCACGTTATGATCTGGACTCTCAATCGGCTATAGGTAACCACGGTTTTAGAAATGAAACCCAAGTGGTTACAACCATAGACCTATAAAAATTTCTTTATACATCTATGGTTACAACTGATAAAAAATCTCCTTTATTGCTCAAATCTATTGCATCAAACGATAAATACTAAGTGTTAGTAATTTTTTTATCTGTATTAAATATTTTATAAATTTGTATTAAGTATATTTAAATTTGGTTTTTATCCTACTTTGATTATAATTATAAGTTTACTTGTTATAATATTTAATACTTGTTTTTTAAAGTTACATTTTGTTTTTATCATTTTTTTGTTAAGTATTTAATATACTTAATTTTATTAAGGTATTAATAAAATAAATATTTTATGTTCAACGAAAAATTGATTTAAATTTTGATTTTTATCCTATTTTGATTATGATTTTTTTTTTGCACTGTCTAATTTTAGCATGAAGAAATAAAGGTGTACCCAAAACCAATTATTAAGGGAGATTAAATCCTACGAGTACTATTTTATGAGGAGGGATACCCCACTTCCTCTAGTTCCTTTTGAATACTTGTCCCGCTTTTATAGAATTTTGATCTGGTCACTTTACCTATACATTGTAACCGATTACCGATAACAAAATTTAAGTGTTTTTTCTAAAAATACGTTTTCATAATGTCAACAATCAATTTTTTGTCATGCTAGTTTGGCACCCCGCCGCGTCGTCCGGAGTACGTATAACAATTTTTGCCGCCAGGATCGCTACCTGACGGCCAAACTTTTACAAAAAGAAAAATCTGTTTTCGAGTACTTAACTTTGTCCGATATTTTTAAACTATGTACCATTTTAATCAGGACATTATCTACTATGTTTCTGGTTTATCAGATTTCAAACAAATATTTTAGAAAACAAACAAAACGTTTTTCTTTGTACATATTTTAAACACGATATTACATACTTTTAATATATTATAAATTAATATACAGAAAACGGCAAACACAGAAGAGAAAATAATTTAAATTTTGGTATAATTTTGAAAAAAATCTGTTAATTATTTTATTCGTAAACAGACTGCTGCTCAGAGCAAT
The DNA here is from genome assembly GCF_023614345.1 of Adelges cooleyi. Lineage (NCBI taxonomy): Eukaryota > Metazoa > Arthropoda > Insecta > Hemiptera > Adelgidae > Adelges > Adelges cooleyi. Next base: position 472,672 of record NW_026095926.1, on the reverse strand, counting down.
TTTGATAAAAAAAATTTCGGCGCAACCTTCCCCCTTAACTCAACAAACACTTCTTTATTATTCATTGAATATTACACTTAGACCTTAAACTATAAAGCACAAATCATAGAGTTTTTTTTTCTGAACTTTTCGGTGTATATAAATTCATTTTGCAATTTTTTTAATTCTTACCTCGAGATGATATTTTTTTATTTGGAAAAACTGTGATAACAAAATTGATAATTATTTCTTTGGAGGGAATAAAATTGTTTACCGTTTTGAAACGTCTGGTATTAAGGTTTGGTAACAACGGTTGCCAAACGATGTGCTTTTGTCTAAATTTTAGATGTCACATTATATTTTAAAGCACAGCTATATAGTAACTTAAAAAAAAAATGTAATTATATTTTTGTTTGGTTTATTTTATTTTTTAGGCGCAGTTTTTTAGCTGAAGATGAGGTAGGTCTAACTTATTATGTATCTACTACAACATGTGCAAAAATGTAGCCAAATTTTTTTGTTGTAAAAAAGTACTTTTAGTGATCATGTTGGTGCTTAAGTTTTTTTACCTAAATCGTGTACTATAATATTACGATAATAATTATAATAATAGGTATTTATATTTTTTTTTGGTCGCCAAATTGTACACATTTTATTACCAGGAATTTTGGAGGGAATCGTGAAAAAATATACTGCATGCATAACTTCTTACCGTGGTGGTACTTAACCAGTATTGATATATTGTGATATTTTTTTAATAGAAAATATTATACTGACCATATAACTTTTAAACCTTATAGTGACTCATTAGGATATAATATAAGTACTTTTGTTGATAGTGTCTTATTTACATATTTTAATTTTGTACTTCAACTGCAATATAATTTTGAAAAACCAAACGCTATTTAAAAGGTAAGACTCGTATAACAATCAATGTAATATTATTAAAATAAAAGTAAAATTATTGATAGATGTGAGGATAAGTAAATTTTTTATTTTAAGAAAATGTCTAATTTTATTCTGTGTGTAATTATATGGTAAAAACTATTAAGTATATTCTGTTTTAATTGTACGTATAAGCAACAAAATATGTGTCTGAAACTGTTTATTGGGAAACACATTAAATTCATTGACAGCTCAAATGTTGAAATACATGAAATAGGATGTAGTGCATTATAAAAATATTGTTTTAATAGAATAACAATAGTGTTGTATAATTTTAGACGAGTTATAATAATATTAATTCCTCGTCTAAACGTCTTAGCTGTTCCTCGAGCAGTTGTACTGGATCGCTGTTATTCAAGTTAATTTGGTGCCAAACGCCTAAAATTCTTTTGTATCTTTTGTGTGTACTTCCATCCCATAGCATAAAAGTCCCATTCTGTGTGTTGATCCAAACACTTTTTATGGGCGATGATGGTAATCGTGCACTCATGTATAATCCCATCATACGACTCATCCATTCCATATAGACATCATCGCTTACATGCCACAGCGGTCCATCTGAAAAATTTGTCATATTTTTTTTTAATTTGTTAAAACTAGCTTACTAGTTGCTACTTTTTTGTATGGTGCAGGACACAACTATCTTTTTTGTTGAAATAAAGTCATAAAAAAACAATAGAATATAGCTTGGCGTGGCATTGTATAAAGTACTGCTATTTGTGTTACAAGAATGTAATGTGTTAGTAGTGATCTTATAAAAAAATATATAAATATATATTTATTAACAGTTCAAAAACCAAACACTCCGTATTATTATATTTACCCAATCCACGTCTGATTATATTTATTAAAGCTGAAACGACCTGACCTCTTCTCTGTTCTGCAAGATCTGTCAAATCTAAATCTCCAAAATCTGCAAAAATGATCAAATAAAAAATATTTTAGTTATTATAGTGATGCATGATAATTGCATTAAATTACATAAAGATTTGCGATACAGCTAATTTTTGTGCAACCGGTCAACAAAAAGTTGATTTTATTTAAATTATTGTTTGACATATTATAATACGACATCAAATATAAATAAAATTAAGTAAATTTCAACTCTAACACTAGCTTTTACAGGCTATTTGCGACTGTGGAAACATTGTGTAATTACTTTGAGTGTTATCGAATTCAGGATCAACAATTCCTGTAACGAATACATTGAATTACATAGTGCTGAAAATATCAAGAAAATATATACTATAAATAGTCATCCTGATTGAAGTGTATTGTGTTATCAGCACATTATTCTAACCGTTTTTCGAAAGAATGATTTTACTTCAGCTTTATTACATCAAGTACAAAATAATGTATTTAAATAAGACATTTTTCTATCAATGCATCTACACCCGACGTTGATTGATTGTAATTATTCAGACAACTAGTTTTTCACAAAATAAATTGTATTGTACATATTTTAATATATATTACTAAGACACGTTTGAAATATGCCCCCTTTAAATCCAGATGTAATATATATATATGAAGGGAATTTCCACTCTTAAACAAGTTTTAAGGCTATTTTTGACTATCAAAAAAATTCGTAATTACTTTTATTTATATCAATAGGCAGTGCAATATCTGTAACAAATACATCAATCACCAAATCATTTTACAGTCACTCAAAAACAGAGGTATGAAATATTATTGTGTAAAATATATTAAATTATTTCTTTTACCGACATTTTGAATAAACGGTTTGTATAGTATATTTTGAATGAATATCAAAAGCTTAAGCATAAAACATATTGACTTTATTACTTTAAGCTTCAAATAGTATTTTTAAAGTTTTTCTTATGAACTACAAATATACATAATTAATTATTAGTTTTTTTTCAGTTTTATATTTACTTAATTTAATCACTAATTCTCGTCGAAACAAAAACTGCAAAAACATGCACTCTAAAATTTAAAACAAAATATTATATCTTAATGCAACTACATATTTTTAATGAACATACCAATAGGTTCACAATATGATTGTTGTCAAAGTATTTATAAATAGTGAATATGCGTTAAGTATATTAAAATATATAAAAATGTGGTTACTTTTCATTCTGTTAAGGTAATCTAATTCTGAAATTAAAACAAAAAAAGCGTGTGCACAAAGAGTATTATTAAACAACAGTGTGGAGAAACGTCCATAAAGTACAACGAAAATGATTACCCGGTATTTCGGGAAGATAATCCGTTTTTTCTGAAATGGACATTAGATAATATTATTTAATATTACCATCCATGATGTATTTAATTTTCTATTTATTTATAAACAGCAAGACGGAGCTCAAGGTAGGAAAAAAAACATGTGTATTGGATAAATCAGGAGAAATGTGCTTCACATATTAGACATATTTTCATAAAATTAAAATTAAAACTATTACCCGGTACAGCGATCATATAATTAATTTTGGCTGAAATTGACATTACAAAAATTAGTGATATTGGAAGGCGAAGGTCAAAGTAGAAAAAAACTATATCAAACAGACTTGGGAACCGTTATGAAAATATAATGGCTGATTGGAAGCAGTCGTGGCGATGAGAATATTATAAAATAATAATCGGACAGAGCTAACATCAATGTTTTTTTTTTTTTTAATAAAGATTCCATTTAGATTTCGTAGAAAAATGTAATATTCATATCACTGATATGTCTTATTGTGGTGGATTATCGAGGTGAATTAATAGAGATAGTAGTGGATTAGAGATACTAGATTGCAGGACATATCCATGTATTGATGTATGATCTGCATGAAGTGTGGATGGCGTTAACTCTTTTCAAATTTTTTTTGCGTCTACTTTTATCTTTAAGTATTTTTTAAATTATTATAATAATTATAACTAGGTACCGAAAGACTCGCGGAAAGCGCGACCATTAACTTCTATTGATTCAATTACAAGCTCCAATCCATCTAGAATAAACAAATAAAAATTCGTGGTGTACTAAAAGATTGAAATAAAATCAAATTAGGTACCTGGCGCACTTTTCTTAACTATCAATAGAAACTGTACTTTTCGATTTACAAATAACTCGACAATTAGGCACGCTTAACAAAACACTTATGTATTAGCATGTTAATTTTTTATAAAACTTACTTAATCCAGAATTATTTCCTACGGTATAATCATATATATTAAAAGCACGTGCTATGGCTAGATCTGTAATAGATAATTTAAAAAATATGTACGAAAACATTAAATTATAAAAGACTTAAGAAACATTTTTTTTTTTAATGCAACAATATTACTGACTTGTGATTACAATTTGCTTTTTACACTCCGCTGTAAACAAAAGTAATATTTTGAATTTTTTTGGCAAATTTACAACTACGACTTAAGTTGGTTATTGTGAAAATAAAAATGAATTACCTTCATCATCTGCGCAAACACTTACGATGGCATATGATAATAAAAAACAGAAAAGATTCATTTTTATCTGCAAATAACAAAAAACATAAAAGCGACTTGTATAAATAGGTCTATATTATAAATAGGTGTCCTCAATAGCATGTAAATAGGTTTTCCACATAGGCTGTCATATAGATGTTTCCTGCATTTGTGCATCTAACGCATTTTTTGTCACTAAATCATTTAGTTTTAAATTTTTTTAAATTATAATGGATGAATATTTTGCTGAATATTACTTTTTTGACGAACATTTTTTTACTTTAGGTTTTTATACACTTAAGTTCTATTTTTGTGAGGCATTATGAAAACGATTATTTTTTACCACACCATATATAGTAACACATTAAGCCAAATAATGAATAAATAAAAAATCTATAGGTATAATATAGAATTCTGTCTAAAATGTTAATTGTAAAACGCTGTTAAGACCCGACACAAAAATAACTAGCAATAAAAAATCCTTATAACTGATACAATTTTTTTTACAATATAACTTGACAATTTTTAGAGTTTGATAGAAATACTTACTGAAATTGTCGAGCTGAAAGAATTTCTTAGACAACACTTAATCGACTAGATCGGCTATTGAAACTGAATATTTTTTTTGCGGCTTATAATTCGACCGTAAATTCAGAATCTAATAGGTGTTAAGTGTAACTTCATTTATTTACACAGCTGGTTCATTTTTTTTTTTTTTTGTAATATGACTAATCTTTTATTAAAACAAAGCCCACAAAAATTACAGAAAGTGAAGTGTAGTATTATTTTTATCTGCGCGCATTTCCCAACTGCACTTCCTCTCCCATCCTGACTTTTAAACTTCAAAAATAGTTATCCGAAACTGGTTATCGACCAGTCAAAATTTGTAACACATTATTCTCAATTTAAAAAGTTAATAAAATATATACGTTACCGTTGAAGTTTCAAAAGTCGCTATTAAAAAATTCCAAAAAGTTGGAAGGGGGTAAAAACAAAAAAAATTGTAAGAAATTGAGATCACATTGTATAAAAACAGTATGAAAAAAAAATTGTAATTTCTTATTAAACCCTATGAGATATTGACTGGTTCGTGATAAAAGAATCACCCTGTATGTATAAAAACTAAAAGATAATTGCACCAACTTGGTAATTTAGCATACAACTTAACCGATGAAAACTTAATTAAAATGTTTTATATTTAAAAATATATCAACTACCTGTATAAAACGTATACGGCGATTTTTTCTTTTGTACCATAAAAATCCATCACCTCTTCGATATACTCATTTGGTGGATCTTCTCCATCACCTTCTATACTCGTTTTCATAGAATACTGCAGAGTATCTTGCCCCATTCGGCTGCGAAGTCTTGTCATAATTATTCTATGATCTTTCCACTGTGGCCTTTGCTAGTGGAACACATAAAACCGATTCTGCTAATTTTTTCAGATGTTCATAACCAATATTGGCTTCAAGGAGGCTAGCTATTGGATATCCCTGGTTTTCTACTTTCTGTAAAGCTACAAACATAAAAGACTGGTAATCTGGTAAACAATTGTCTTTTTTCAATGAATTAAGTTTGCTTGAATTGTCTGTAGCGTTTTTAATGATGATACTTTTATTCACAGCATCTTGATTCAAACATTCTAAAATGCTATTTAAGTGACACGCTGTAATTTTAATTAAAGTGGGTAAAGATGAAATACTAATTTTAGGACCTCACCGAGTTAAACTTAAATTTGAAATTGCGTCTAATATTTCATCTAATCATGAAAAAAAATCTTTTATTGTTCGTTTTGACATTTTGCATTAAAATGACCACAAAATAGGAAGTATTAATGTAATGTTACTCATTCTATGTTGATATTTTATTGATTTGTTGTCCAAAAACAATCTTTGGCGAAAGCATCAGTCGATGACGACGCTACGCGTCCACCCCACAAGTTACATATAAAAATTCAAATTTAAAAACAATGACAATAATAATGTTAGAAAAACACTTGCATCTGTTCGTTACATATTATATTATAATTGATTATCTTTTTACTGTCAATATATATACATTATAAAATCTGAAATTGTAAAATAGTATACATGTACTTAAGCTGACGGGAGAAGAACCGTCGGTAGATTTTTTCAATAACATATTCCACATAATACATTTTTTTTAAGTACATAATATTGTATGTCTATTTTTGTGTCTTAACTTTTCTACTACCAAAAAAAATAATTACCGAATAAGTAAAGTTGTATTTTTTAATCTAATATACTCCAACTATTTATTTCTACTTTTGATTCCACCTTTTATATTTATACCTTTATTAAATGTCTGTGCAAATGCTGAGTGACAGGTTCATCGTTTTTATTTCTAATAGATAATAATTTGTCTTAATAGTTATTATATAGAGATTTAATGTTAGGGGTAACATAACCCAAATTGAGTTCTAATGTTGGACACTAAATAAAATAGTGTCGTTGACCTCCACAATGATATTGCATTGAACAATGCAGGGTACAAAAAGTAATCCTACATATTGTAAAATATAATCCCATATAATATCATCATAGTGTGAAAATGTTGAAAACAATTAATACATTTTAAAACATAAAATATTTGTTCAATTATTATTTTATAATTAACATAAATTAATAGGTATTTGTTAAAAGCATCATTTACACCTTCTTAATTACTTTTAACGTATTATGAGTATTCAAAATGAATTTATACGAATCCAAATGGTACAACATAGGGTCTTTCTACACAAATACTGGCGTTTAAAAATAATGCTAAATAATTTAACAAAAGACTATTTTACTAAATTTATGACTTAGGTGCCTTTTAACAAATACCTATTCAAATATGAAATAGTTTTAATGCAGGAGTTAGGAGATATGGGAAAAAATGAATTGTAAATAACATTTATATAAAATTATAATATTACTAATTATTAAATGTTTTTAATATGTAATATATCAGTGAAAATTTGAAATGTAGTACGTTTTAGTTTTAAACTATTATTAGAATAGGATTTTAATAATCCATTCAACAATAAATAAATGAGATAAATTAACTAAAAAAATACTAGTGTGTACATAGATACACATATAATATTGTAGGTACGATAGGATAAAATAACAGATATTTTATCCCATGTCCTCATAACGGCTAAAATTATAAGCCATGGAACATGCTTTAGCCTGTTGGCTGCTGAATAGTATGACCATAGTATAGTCTTAATTATATGTTCTGGCCATAACTTTTGCAACGACGACTCCGTTATATAATACGTTTAAAATAGACGCGTTACTTTCGTGACGCTATTTCATGTCGCTATTTTGACATGGACATGTCTTACGGCTGGGGACCATTTTGAAAATTTGCCCTTCACGTTTTATGTCACAGTGCCGACGTCATTATGGATTATGGGGGAGTAGGGAGCTGAATTAATAGAGACGGTGGATTAGAGATAATAAATTAGAGATAAGGTATTAGAGATACTAGATTGCAGGGCATATCCATGTATTGATGTATCTGCATGAATTGTGGATAATCTTTTAACTTTATTGTGTAGTTTTCGAGCTGGGAAGTCAAGGCTAAAGCATGTTCCATGTAAAAAATTGTTTTTGTTTATATTTTAATGCTGTGTCTACGTACAGCTGCCATACCATACACACACCGCAGCGCCCGAATTATATCAACGACTAGTATACATATATATATACATATATATTTCGACTTGGCGTTACACTTTAAGGTTTTTAATTTTGAACATAGCTGGAAAAATAACATAAAGCATAAGTAGAACAATTAAAACAATTGTACGTTATACCTGTACCTAGTTGTTTTAGAAATGTTTTAAACAATTTTTTCCCAAAATTTCGAAAAGTGTTGATAATTAATATCGGAAATGGGCTACTTATATTTTTCTGCCATACAATAACTTTTGTTTAAGATTATCCAATATTGTTTCCTCCTGCTGAATGCTGATACGTCATATTTTAGCGTACACATTGCATCCAAACAAAAACTGATAATCTTGGAATTGTTACTCAAGTAACTATTGTAGTTTATTGTATAGTTCAACTACGATTACCTATAATCATTTTTACACGGTGTAAATCCGCGTCCTGAATCTGCGGCAGGGTTTATCATTTTCATTACAATATTGAATAAGACCATAAAGCGTCGACTGTAAAATATATTGTATAATATATACTTTTTACAGTGATGATCATTGACTGAGTAATAACTGCTCAAAACTACTTTATAATTAAGCTTTTCCCCGGAAAAAGGGCCAATTTTTTAACTTTTTTTTTTTGTTCTATATTGTTTACAAATGGCATGTAATCCTCTTAACTAAAAATAACATAGTATTTTGTGAATAAAAGTCTGCACTGGCTCGTTTTTTTACCAATTCTTTAGCATCTGTTACGGTTTATTCAACATTTTGAACACGTATCATCTTACGGTATCAAGTGTTTACGTTGAAAATAACAAGTTCATATTAAACCACTTTATTATACTCAACTTTACTCATACTTTATTATATGTTTTATATTTCTACTACAAATTTATTGTGATCCTTTAATAAACAGACTTGTAGTTGGACCTACTTAGTATTTTAGGAGGAGTTTCTTATTTATTTAAATTTACAGCTCTGAAAAGGTACATCTTGTACTTAATATACTTTGATATTTGAATGGATTTCTTTTTAAGAAACTTATTCACTAATGATACTCTGACTTGAGGATCTGTAGAATAATATATTTAATATTTTGACTCATTACGATCTAAGAATATGAGAAATATTTAAAGATTGGACAAATATTCTCTACAACTAAACCAAAATTGTTTTTTACTAGAGATATATTTTACCCGGCTATAGTGTTTTTTAGAAACATGAACGGTCTGTTATTATACAAATAACATTGCCATTTGCGTCACACTTTAATAAAATATTTTCTATGAAGTTTGAATAATATTTGTTATATATTTTCTACTTAACATATGGGATAATACAAGAACAAGATCAAATTAAAGCGGAAAGAACTAAATAAATAGTTGGCCCAATTAATGATTACAGGAACAAATGTAAATTAGTTATTTCTACTCCATATGTATTGTGACCCTTTAATAAACATACTTTTAGTTGGACCAACTTAGTATTTTAGGAGGAGTTAATTATTTAGCAGCTGTTACGGTTTAGTCAACATTTTGAACACGTATTAATACATGTTCAAACACGTATTAAAACTTCTTCAATATACTCGACAATTTTAAATAGGAAACGTTCAACGTTAATATATATACTATTTTCCTTCATACTACACTAAAATATTATAGTTCTCGCTAGTTATGTTGCATTCCAACATATCATTGTGTATTATGATTGCTGTGCTTACAAATGCGGTGATAGGGCCACGAAACACTCATAAACCAGAAATGGACAAGGTAATGGCCGAGCTGAACAAGATCAGACAACTCGATATGGGTTTCTTAAAAGCTTTCGTTATGGGAAAAAGACGGACGCTCGACAATATGCTAGCTCACTCAAAAAAACATGTCAGGCACATTTACCATCAGCTTGAGTGCAGTTATGCGTTGTTTGCGATGCGTTACATGCGAATAGTCCAAGCAATCTTTGCGGACCCAATTTATTTGGTAAAAAAGGACGTTTTGGAAAAGGTTTTGTTTGACGACGAAGCTGCGGCAATGTTGACCGCCTCCATAGATATGCCAAAAATAAATGCCGTTAAGAACACCATGTGGGCGTTCTGGTTGTTCGCGGACAGACTGCACAGGTTCTTAGATGATACCAAAAAATTGGGTATGGTCGACGACAAAAACCATTCGGCCATCTTTGCCGCTCACCAGGTCGTTAGCGATGTGCTAGATCGGTTTTTGAAAACGTATCAGTGCACATTCCACAACACTGTAGGTAACTTAAACCACTTGACCGAACTAATCATTCAAATAACAAACAAGGCGGACAAATCAAAACGCCTCGTAAGTTTCCTTGTGGAAAATAAGAAAGTGTTTGATAGACAAAAGTCGGCCAACGCTCATTTTGGTGTACATACTGAACGCCAACAACGAATTTCCGTGACAACGTTAAACCTAGACGACTTACTTGGGATCGAAACATTAGTGGTGCACACCAAAGGCCTTGAATTTTGGAAAACCATAGAAAGCAAGCTAAGTCATGTGTACAACACCGCTATGGCATTGAGCACGACATTAAGCAAACAGACCGAGTCAGTATGCGTTTTTCAAAAAGAGTTAACCGATATCGCTAAAAATGTTTCGCTTGACGTTGACGTCAAAATCTTCGAGTCATTTAAGGAATACACGTCTTCCGAAGAATGTCGACACGTCGCTGGATTGGAAAACGTACAAATGGTCTAAACAATTATTATTATAAAAGAAATATTTGTAAAGTCAATAAAGTGCTAATAACCTATAGTCTTGCGTGTATGTGATTTTTGTTCTACAAGTGTACATGTAACTAGGTACTATGTTTAGCATGCAGCATTAAATGCGTATACTTTAGGTCTGATGGTTTATGGGAAATTTAAAAGTTTAGAAGAACGAGGAGCAGTTTATAATAATATGTCTCGAGACAAGTCTTTTGAGAATTTGGAAAACGTGAAAGGTATAGTGATTTCGTTTTCAGAAGTATACAGACATGATGTGTCAAAGGTTAAAAATTGGAATGAGTACAATGGTATAAGATGGGTCATATGATTAATTTTAATAGATAATATTATATTTGTTTCTTATTAGAGCGAGCTTAATCCACACTTATTATGGTTAAGGGAAAAAGAGCCCGGTATTTCATAAATAGAGCAGGACGATAGCTATTACGGGGAGCTAGAGAATCAGGAGATTCTTCAACAGATGCACCTCAGAGGTTTGAAAAAAGTAAATTGAGAAGGGACCCAGAACGGTTGCTAATTGTATTTAATTGAAGAAAGTCCATACTGATAAACAGATCAACAATTAAAGAAGACTCGTTGTTGAACGTACGTATTAATATTTTAATAATTGTACATGATCATTTGTGAGTTCTATGCCTGTTGTTTTTACTACACAACACCAATGCAAAATAAAGAATTATCATAGTATAAAATCACATACACTCAGTTGTATTCATACTCTGTCCGCCGCGACTAATCTATTTATATAATGATTAGTTTGTTTAAATTTTTAAAACAACTGCCGCCCGGATCCCACACATTAAGAGTATAGAGATTATAATTTTTTTTATAACGTCTGATGACGCATACAAACACTGAATGGGCATCTATACATGTATATTATAAATCTACTGTAGCCACGCCATAGACTTACACCAAAGTGTTTGTTCGTTTTTGCAAACGATTAAGTTGTGATATGGGTTGCGGGGTGTCTGCGTTCCTCCCCCGACGTCGAGGGATAGAACATGTGTCTTACCATATTTATATATGATCAACCAAGAGTTGTGTCATCCGACTGATGTCCTCTTCAACCATAGCTTTCGAGCGTAAGTTCACACTATGCAAGGTTAGGCTCACAAAAGGTATGTGATTACCTGGTATATGATTCTATAGGTATAGTTTATCACCGTGGCCGCAGCCGGAACCGGTAGAGATACAGTAATGTTGTGCGTGATCCTCGCATTTTTTGGTCATTCTTGAAACAATAATTTGTTTTATGGTAAGTACATGAATGGAGGGGATAGACGAATGATAATTTACATATATGACATTATCACAGTGACTTTATGATAACAAACACGTCATTTTAGCAATTGACGTGTATTTTCGTTATTTGTAACAGTTAAATAAAACTGCAGTGTACAATTGTATTGTCATTCGCATCAATTAACTAAAATTGACTTGCACTTTATGCACTTTTGTAACGTCATTGTTTAAAAATAAATGCGGTTTGACGTCACCTGTGATAACAATAGAATACTAATTGTTATCACAACAGTCGGCGAAGTCCTTTGATGTCTAGAACAATAGGTTGTGATAAAAATGCACTTGTTTACGTCACTGACCTTGACTTTGAATTATAACAATAGTGACGTCTTTCTATTGTGTCCCAGAACCGGCGTCATCATTCCATTTTATCCCAGAACCGGCATTTTATAGACTACTCTTTAATAAAACATTTTCCATGAACTTTAAATAATATATTTTAAATATTGTCCTACTTGAAATATGAGATAATAAGAGGA